>NW_027555625.1:406754855-406964855 GCF_003287225.1 Phascolarctos cinereus | reverse complement strand
TTGAACTTCAAAACCCAGTTGTGGTATGCCTGGCAAGTATGCTATCTCCAGTTGACCAATAGGGAAAATGAAACACTCCAAAGTGAAGTCACTTCTCCCAGGCTTATACTTAGCCAAGATGGGGTGCATTCCTGGGCTTTTCAGGATCCTTTGAAGATTTGGAAAGCATAGAATTCATAATATTTTTATTCCTCCCCCCATTAAAACTCCATAGTCTCTAATATTTTGTTGTTTCAATACAATCAAATACCTTGTTCCAATAGAATAAAAACTCCTTGAAGGTAGAGACTGTTTCGTTTCTGATCTTGTATCCTCGGTGGTGCCCAGCACAAGATATCACAGAATCACAGAATTTGAGTGTTGGAAGAGACCTCGGTCATCATCTAATAGAACCTACAACTGAGGGGAACTCTTCCTGTAACATCCCTAACAAGTCAATGTTCAGGCTCTGCTTGAAGACCTCCAAGGAGGGGAGGCCCACTACCTCCAGAAGAAGATCATTCCACTTGTGAACACTTGTGTTAGAAAGTTTTTCCTGGGGCAGCTAGGTGGCACAGTGGATAGAGCACCAGCCCTGAAGTCAGGAGTACCTGAGTTCAAATCCAGCCTCAGACCAAACACTTGACACTTACTAGCTGTGTGACCCTGGGCAAGTCACTTAACCCCAATTGCCTAAAAAAAAAAGGAAGGAAGTTTTCCCTGACATCTTTGCAACTTCTACACGTTGCTCCTGGTTCTGTTCTCTTTGGCCAAACAAATCAAAGATCTCAACATGGCAGCCCTTCACATATCTGAAGGCACTTATCATATCCCTTCTGTGTCTTCTCCAGACTAACCAAGCCCAATTCCTTCAACAAGTTACCTACCTTAATTATAGACAAAAATAAACAGCCCTTCCCTCAGAGAGCTTATATTCTCCATCAACAAGGCATTAATACATACTGGAGAATGAATCTAAGGTAGTTACTTTAAAAATGTTTGTTGAATTGCTGTTGTTTCACCTTAGAACATTAAATAAAGTAAGCAAACCTTTTGTATTTTTTTAAAATGAAAAAAGTATCTTATATTACCTAGTACATTTGACCCTGTGCTTCAGTTTTGCCATCTGGAAAATGGTCCCTGTACTCAGTCCACCTCACAGAATTACAGTAATAAGATAAATAGGGGTAATGATGGGATGAGGTTAGACTAGGATCAATTCATAGAAAACATTTTTTTCTATCACAACAGGTAAAAATCATTTTTACCAAATATTCCATTAAGAACATATATATTCAAGTCCCACAATGACCTAACTTGGTTAGTTAATGTCAGATATTAATACTACAAGAATATCTATCAGCACTTTGCCACTAGGAATATATGGTACTATAAAAATTAAATTAAATTAAATTAAAAAGACAAAAAAGGCAAGAAAAGAATGGAAGAAAAAAAAAGAAAAAAAGGACTAGGATTTAAGATCTAACGGAGGAGGGACCATTCCTTTTTCAGATCAGGAATCTTCAGGGCCCAGAAAGAAAAAGCCCATGCCCAATACACAGAGGTAGTAGCAGAGCTTGGACTCTAAGCAACTAGCTCCCCTGGTCACCACCCAGCAGTCCATCCCGCAGCCCTGGGACAGAGGCTCTTGCAGATCCTCAGCTGTTCTTGTAATTTGTAGTTTCTTTTCCAAAACTATGCTATGTCAAGAGCTTGCTATTTCATGAGTATGGGAACTTTTTTCCACTCTCTGTCAAAGCAGATCACAACCTGTCTGTAATTTACAGTCTCTGAGAACAGTATGAGGCTCAGGGAGTTTAAATGACTTCCCCAGGGTCATGTAGCTAATAAATGTCAATGGTGGCATTTGAACTCAGGTCTTCTTAACTCCAAGGAAGTACCACTACCTTTCACAAGTACATTAAAAAATGAAAATATTGAATGCACCAGCATACAACATATAATTACGCGTCACGTACAATGTCCCATAATAGGTAATAAGCAAATATGATTTTACATAGATCAATCAAAAATTTATTAAGTCTTCAAGCCGAGGCTGGGGGACCACTTATTTAATCGAAGATTTGTGTTGGAGGTAGGGGTTGGACTAAATGCCCTCCAAAGTCCCTTCCAGCTCTGAGAAACTATACCTCTCACTCCTCTTCCCTCTCCCAAGAGAAATTCATTACTTTCTCCTCTAACATGTCTGACTTGTGTTTGCATTCCAGTATCTCTGCTCCTCTCATCTGTGCCAACAACACTATCTCCCTTCGAGCCCCAGAGCCTGAGAAACCTCAGGACAGAGGATGCTGCTGACTCACAGTGGAGCCTACTGGCAGGCAATTCCCTGTTAAGCCCCTGCTGACAGAACAGACAGACCCCGGCTGCACTGACCGCTGGCAACCCCCTCCCAGGGAAATGGTCTGGCAACCACTCTGACCCACTCACAGGCAGCTTGGTTGACAGAGGTGAAAAGCCAAACCAGCTCTCTACAAAACCAAAGCCAGCCATTTGTCTTTTAAGTCCCCTCCACTTGCCTTTGGCACCCAGGTTTGTTTTGTAGACTTGAAGCTGGGTGACTGGGTTTTGAATCCCAACTCCAGCACTTACTAACTGCAACTACAGTTAAATTTCTTCTTAGACCCTGTTTGCTTCATTTGTTTAAAATGGCTATAACTAATTCTTGCAATGCAGACCTCATGAAGTTGTTAGAAGAGAAATGCTTTCGTCGATCTTAAACTTGTATTTTGGGTCCAAGATCTTATCAGGGCTGGTATTCCACTGATGCAGAAGACAAACCCTTCTAGACTTTCCCATTCATGTCTTTCCATAAAAAAATAGTTGAGGACCTAGAGGGCCAGTGAAGTTTGGGTTCAGTCAAAAGGCCGCACTTGAGTTCCTAGAGGGCCACAGGTAGCCTCTAGGCCCGCAGGTTCCCCACCACTGCTGGATTCTAACAATTAGAATCACTGCTGGGCTCAAAGTCATTCCCGACTCTTTACTTTCCTTCAGCTGACATATCCAACCAGTTGTCAGATTGTGTTGATTTTATCCCCATAACATATCTTGCGTTGATACCCTTCTCTCTACTCACATAGATACCACCCTAATTCTAACAACTTCATTGCCTTTAATCTGGATTATTGCAATACACTCTTCATTGGTCTTCCTTCCTCAGATTTCTCCTTCTCCATCATCCAGACAGCCATCAAAGTGATATTTCTAAAGCCATGTTACTCTCCTGCTCAGTTATTCAAATGGCTCCCTATTACTCTAGAATCAAATAGAAAATCCTCTATTTGACTTATAAAGCCCTTTACAACTTGGTTGCAGGAGATACAAATTCTCTTTCCAGCCTTATTACGCATGACTCTATTTGACACACTCTTCAATCCAGTCAAACTGGCCTTATAACAATTGTTGCTCCTTGCCCTCCATCTCTCATCTCCATGCCTTTGCCCAAGGTCCCAAGCTGGGATGCTCTTCCTTCTCATCTCCACCTTTTAGAATCTCATTTCATTCATGACTCAATTCAAACACCACCATGTACATGAGCCTACCTCCCTCCCCCAGTTGCTGATGCCTTCTCATTACCATGTGTTTTCTTAGTATATATGCTATAGTTACTTCTATGGGTATGTATTGTCTCCCCTGATAGGGTATAAATTCCTTAAAGGCAGGGACTGTTCAATTTTTGTCTTAGTATCCCCAGTATCTAACATAGTACCTGGGATATAGCATATGCTTAGATGCTTGTGGATTGATTGGTACCTCATAGATACTTAATAAATGCTATTTGAGTTTTATGGGCAGCTTGGTTGTGCAGTGGATAGAGTACCAGGCCTGGAGTCAGAAAGACTCATCTTTCTGAGTTCAAATCTGACCTCAGACACTTATATGCTATATGACCCTGGGCAAGTCACTTAACCCTTTTTACCTCAGTTTCCCCATTTGTAAAATGAGCTGGAGAAGGAAATGGCAAATCATCCCAGTATCTTTGCCAAGAAAACCCCAAGTGAAGTCACAAAGAGTTAGACACGACTGAACAACAACAAATTTGAGTTTTTGCAGTGTTATGGTCTTCAAAAGATGGGAGCAGAGGATTCAGTACCTCATTTCTGCTTAACCCAACACTGACCATTGACCAACGGCTTCCAAGGGAAAGGAAGCCCAAGAGCCCCAGCAACTGCACTCCCTGGAAGTCCATAGCTCTGATTTCTGGCTGCCATCATTAAGGGGAGTAACCCTCAGGGGAGGTGAGAATTGGCAACTTCTTCTGCAGGTGCTACAACAGTTCCTACCTCCTCCACGGCTACTAAGGACTCAGAAAATTCTTGGACTAAAGTCTTTGGTTAATGTCTGAACGTGAGAAATGTATATGGTTTTATTGATGGAAATAATACAAAGGAAGCTGCACCATCTATTTAGTGGCTATACTTTATAGCCCACATGTCTTTTCTAGTAGACTTGAAACCTTCGATGTGTGTTGTCTCCTCATAGAAAGTGAGCAGCAGAGAGCAGGGACTGTTTCCATTTTCTCTTTGTAGTCCCGTTCTAGGCATATACTAAGTACTTAATAAGTATTTTCTGTTCATTCATTCATCCTCCATCCATCCAGCCATCCATTCATCCAAGCACCCTGAAAAGCTTCCTGGAGGAGGAGAAAATAAATGGGGGCTGCTGAATGCACAGAGCAGCAGTTTGGTGGAAGAGCTGGAGTCCTTAACGGACAGGAAAAGGCTGAGAGCTAGGGAGAGATGCAGCTAAGAACAGGTCAGCACAAAGTTCTACAGCTTGAGAGCAGACAAATTCATCATGACAACTCTGACCCAAGGCAGTGAGGTGACTCTCCTCAGCAGAACCTCAGCATGGAAGAAGCCCAAGGTAGCAAAGAATTACAGTATAAAGAGAAAAATTCTGAGGAGTAGAAGAGATCAAGAATTTAGCAATAACCCCAGGGAGCTCAAACTTAACAAAAGAACACCGTGGCTAAAATTCAAGCTAGAGAGGACAAAGGGGCTGAATGGAAACCAGTCACCATATTTTTATGGAATACCTGATATGGGCAGGGTATTGATTGCTTTGTGTACTGTGGAGACACAAGAAAGTGGAACCAAAGGCAATGAAACTTTATAAATACTTGAAAGAAAACACAGAGCAAACATTGTGAGGTTTTTTGTGTGCTACTCCTTGTATTTTGTTAAATTCCATGATATACATACACACACACACATATACATACACATGTACATATATACATACACACATACATACCCCAAAATATGTTCCATTTTGTATAATACCAAAAGAAAAAAAATCTAGAAACTTGGGGAATGGCTCAACAAACTATGGTATATTAATGTCATGGATTACAAGGTGTCCCAAATTTCTTAGCTTTAGTAAGCTTAAAATGATGCTAAGACTTTTGGGAGACTGTGGGTTATTGTAGACAGAGAGAAGGTCAGCCTGAGTCCAAGCACTGCTTCCAGTATATCCTAGCTGTGTGACCATGGGCAAGAAACAAACTGTTAGGGCCCCAGACAACTATCCAAACCCAGCAGTAACAGAAGAATCGGATATCTGCATTGTATTCCTTACTGGGAGCTCCTCATGCTGATGAAGTCATAGGTCCAAGAATATAAGGATTCAGAGAAACATGGGGAACATGTATGAACTGATGCAGGATAAAGTAAGGAAAACTAACCAGGAAGACAAAATACATAATGATTACAGTTACGTAGATAAAAACAGCAGCAGTAAAAGGCAGCCCATCTCTGACTGACTGCAATGACCAATTGAAAACAGATGACGAAATGCACTTTCTTCCTCTTGCTTTCATGGACTATGGGAGTAGAATATTGCACGCCCTCTAAGATATGAGCATTTCATTGATACGTTTTGATTAACTGTTTTTCTTTGTTACAAGGGAGATTTCAGGGAGCATGTTTGCAAATGACTGGTGTATAAAGAAGGAACTAAACTTTTCAAAATGAAATAAAGTGTATAGTATAATATAATTATACTACAGCATAATATAATTATACTAATCAAAACGTAGATAGTTCAAATATAGAAAGAGTGTTGAAGACAACCTATGTTTAGCTTTATTTTTGGTTTATTGGCATTTATTGTAGATGTTGCATTGAGAGAAAGAATAACAAATACTTCTTTCAAAATAAAAAATACTTTGTGCTTCTTTGTTACTACTGAATGACTGAAGAAAGTCACGTAATCATTTTGACAGGATTTATTACAAATTTATGTCATCTTATCTCAATTTGGCCCTCACTGAGGTGTGGCAATCCTTTCATTTCTTATTGATTTACCCTCTGTCACACTCCCAGCAATGTATTTTGCTAACCTTTTCCCTCTTCAAGCCACTTAGGCCTCTCCCTCTAGCCTCCCCTACTTCATTGACAAAATAAAGACCATCCTTAGCTTTTTCCTCTCCCTTAATCTGCACCTCAAACATTCTCTATAAAGCTTTCATTTTCTCCTTATTCACTCCCATCTGATAAAGAGATGGCTCTTCTCGCCAAAGCTAACATCTCCCCTTATGTCCTTGGCTACCTTCTGTATCCTCCAGGACCTTACCTCTTCAATCATTTTCTCATTTCCAATCCTCTTTATTTACTGGGTCTTTCCCTACTACTTACAAACTCTGCCCCATCCTTACAAAGCCTTCCCTTGACCCTTGTACCCCCTCAAGCTATTGAGCTCTGGATCTCCTCCCTTTCTCAGTCCAGTTCCTGGAAGAAGCTATCTATACTTGTTACCCACACTTCTCACCCCCTTGCCATCTGGCTTCCAATCCTACCACTCAAATGAAACTGCTATCTTTAAGATTACCAATTATTTCTTCATTGCTAAACCTGATGACTTTTCCCCAGTCTTCTTCCTTCTTGACCTTTGTGCAGCTTCTGGCACTGTTGATCAGCCCTCCTAATGAATACTGTACTCCGCAGTCGAACCGAACCAGCCTTCTTGCTGTTCCTCAAACATGGCCCTCCATCTCCTGCTCCATGTCTTTGCACAGGCTGCCTTCCATGCCTGGAAAGCATTTCCTCCTCATCTGTGCTCCAAGAATCTCTGGTTTCCTTCAAAGCTCTGCTAAATCACCACCTTCTACATGAAGCTTTACCTTTGTTATTTTGTGTGTATATTTATGTGTACATATACATTATACATGTATGCATTGTGTGCCTATACATACGCACATATGTACATATATAGATGTGTCTATGTATATGTACTCCTTGAGGGACTATTTCATTTTTGTCTTTGGATCCCCAGTATCTAGTACCTGGTGCCTGGCACTTAATAAGCACTGAATAAATTCTTGTTGATCGAGTGATTGATGACCTCTCCCGATCTGACATTCACAGCACTGTTTCTCTCCTGGCTGTCCTCTGACTTATCGGACACATCCTTCTCAGTCTCCTTTGCTGGGTTCACCATCCATGTCCTGATCTCCTAAGCAGGAGTGTCTCCCAAGGCGCTGTCTTCAGCAATCTTCTCCTACTTTCTCTTGATGATCTTTATCAGCTCCCATTAGTTTAATGATAATTTTTATGCAGATTGCTTTCAGATCTATATATCTAGCACAAATCTCACCTGAAGCCTAGCCCCACATCACCATCACTGCCTGCTGAACATCTCGACTCAAATGTCCCAGATGCCTCATTGGTATCTCAAATTAAATATATCAAAAATGGAACTTACTATCCTCTCCCCGAAAGCCCCCTTTCCTCCAGACTTCCCTGTTGCTATTGTGGGCATCACTATCCTTCCAGACACCCACGTGTGCAGCTTCAGAGACCTTTCTAATTCTTCACCCACTTTCAGTGTCCACAACGATCAGATGCCAACTCTTGTCAATTCTATGCCCTAGGATCTCTCCCTTTGGTTACTTTCTCTAACTGGCCGACGCTCTAGTTCAGGTTCTCATCACCTCTCTCCTGTACAACTCCAATAGCTTCCTGATTGGTCTAATCATTTCCAGTCTCCATTGCAGCCCATCCTCCACGCAGCTGCCAAAGTAAAGCATAAGTCTGATTGTCTCACCTCCTTCGTTGGCTCCTTACGACCTTCAGGATAAAAGATAAACATTGACTTTCAAAGTCTTTCTTGGTCTGGCTCTGAGCTATCTTTTAAGACTCCACCTCCTCTACATTCTGGCCAAATTCATTCACTTGTTGTTTCCTGTTTTCTGTCTTTATGCCTTTACATAAGCTATCCACTGGCTCCACAGACTCCTTCAAGGCTCAGCTCAGATGCTACCACCTGAATGAGACCTTTCCTGGTTCCCCTCAGAGTTAGTGTTCTTTCTTATTTGAACCTGTATTTCATTTACTCATCTGTGTAGATGTTGTATCATGTCTTAAATACAATGTTAGCTTCTCATGGAGTGATATTCGCTTTCATTTTGTCTTTGTAGCCTCAACACTTGGCACAGTGACTTATATATAATTATCGTTTGACAAATGCCTGTTGATCAGAATTAATGTTGACTAGGAGCTTTGAGCCTTCACTGTTATTAATCTGGCAGTAAATCAGCCAATAAGCATTTTTAATTGCCTACTATGTACAATATGGGACTTAGGATCTAGAACTGGTAGGAACCTTAGAGATCATCTAATCCATCCCCAACTCCCCAACCAACACTGCTCTTTTCATTATCTTCTATATGAAAAAGCCGAGACTCTGAGGCCTGCCTTCACATAAGTTGAAGGAACTACCTCCTGTAAGCAGAGGCTCGATAACCAGCTAGCAAGTAGTTTCCAGTGGAATTCCTTTAGGCTATTGGCTAGACTAGATGGTTGCTGGAGTCCCTATCAACTCTCAATTCTGTGGGTCTGTTTCTGTGATCCTTTGATCTTGTGAAATAAAGAGCCAGGATTTGGAAGCAGTTTTTTTGCTCTCGTCCACTATACACTGACTTGTTACAGTATAAATATCTGTCAATCAATGAAAATATCAAGCTCCTTCTATATAATAGGCACTATGCTAAGCACTAGGAGTACAAAGATAAAAGAATAGTTCCTGCCCTTGAGGAGCTTACAATCTAATGAGAAACAACTTGAAGATAGGTGTGTATACATACATATGTATTTGTATATATGAGTAAACACATATACGCACATATATAATTATTTGCAAGTAATCTCTCTTGTTAGAATGTAAATTCCTTGAGGGCAGCGGCTATATACACACACACCTACATATATCACATATAAGCACATATGATAATGCACACATACATGTATATGCACAAGATGGAGGAAGCTATATGGTACAGTGGATGAATTCAGAAGACTTATTTTCCTGAGTTCAGAACTGGCTTCAGACACATACTAGCTGTGTGACCCTGGGTAACTCATTTAATCCTGTTTGCCTCAGTTTCCTCATCTGTAAAATAAGCCAGAGAAGAAAATGGCAAACCATTCCAGTATCTTTGCCAAGAAAACCTCTAATGAGGTCACAGAGAGTCAGACACAACTGAAAATGACTATACAACAACAAATACACACAGTGGGTATGCACAAATACATGTATATGTGTATATGTATGTATACATATATCTATATTTATAACCATCTACCTACCTTTATGTATATGAGTTGTCCCAAAAATCTTGTGCAGTTTTTAGCTTTAAAACTTAAAATACTCTGTTGTATGTGTGTGTGTGTTTCTGTTTATCTGTCTCTGTCTCTCTCTTTCTCCAGATACATACAAAGTGGACACAAGAAGTATGGATATTACCGGTAGTGAAAAGTGTTCCCATTTCAGAGTTAAAGACAGGGTTGATTAGGAGAGCCTTGATCAGACTGAGGAAATTCCCAATCCACTTGATGAAATTACATGATATGAACTATTGTTATCTCCTAACTAAAACTAAAGAATCTTCTAGTGAAACTGATGTGAGCATAAGGAGGCAGTTATGACAGAGGGGAGGAGTGGGTATTGATCAGGGGCTCCCCAATCAAGACCCATTCTTCCATTGAAAGAAAAAATAATTGGTGTCTCTTTTGGCATTAATCCATGTGTTCTGTGTGACTGCCTACTTTATTTATCTCTAGTACTAGCTCTGCCAACAAGACAGGGTTCCTATATTTGGAGAGCTGAGCCATAGGCCAAAAAAGGGTAACCAAGGTATACAGTTAGTATGGTATCCACTATAAGTGCTACTGTATGTCAGAAGAAGAGACTGCTGGGGGATACGAGTCAGGGTTAGAAAGTCATCATGGGTAGGTGAGACTTGAAAAAACAAGAATGTTCCCTCCATGGGGGCCCCAAGGAAGGGTGAAAATCATCACCACCTCTTAAGAAAGCTATAGGGATTTTCAGCCTTGCTGAATGAAGACAACTTGCCAACAGCAGCATCTTTTTCCTGGTAAAGATACATGCTTTGTATTTGTGTACAAAGGCTCTGTGACGGACGTGCCTTTTGTAAACCTCAAAAATGGAAACATACATACATTTTCTATTTTGGGTCTGAATTGTGGGCATCAACCCAGGAGCTTCTAACATGTTCTAATTGTTTCATCAACCTAATAGGAGAGCAATTATCAGAGCCAAGATACAAATTTAACTCCAGACACTTATTTGAGAACTTGCAGATTTGAGACTTATGGCATCATTTTAGAGAAACATGAGATTTTCTAGATGAAGGGGAAGCTCCTGTTTTGTTCAAGTCCCAAAGGCTTTAGCAACTGCTAAAGACATGAATAATGCTATCTGGAATTCATATGAGATGGCTAACATCCATCAATAGTCAACAAATCAGTAGATTGTCCTTCTGTTGACCCATCTGTTGTCAACCTGATGATTTTTTATTTAGCCAACCTCATTAGCAGCTCTTAATACATTACAGTGACATTTAAAAATAATAATTCCAGTTCTATTACATTTTCAAGTTTAAAAGTGCTTTCTTCACAGCAGCCCATGAATTAGGTAGTACAATTTAACAAGTAGGTCTGGCAATGAAAGATTAAGCACATCTTGTCACTTTTCTATTATTATACGTGTACAACAATAACCTACTCCCAATGGGACAAATTCTTATGGTGGGTATTGACTTAAGCAGTTCAGACAGGTTGAATCACAATCTCAGGATTAAAAATCATTTCACAGGTCATCTGGTTAAGCCCATCTATGGACAAGAATCCTCTGCACAACAACCCCAGGAAATGGTCATCTCAGCCTTCACAATGATAAAGAATTCACCACCCACCAAATATAGACCATTTCACTTTTGGAAAGCTTTTGCAAGTAATTACCCAAGTTGTATGTATCACATATGTATGCATGTGTACAGATACAAACATTATATGTAAACATGTGTAATACGTGCACATTACATATAATATACACATCACATATAATAGACACATTCAGCACACACACACACATACGTATAATAAATACATTGCCTCTCTCACTTAACCACATTGGCCACAGACAGCCTCAGCATAGGCACAAATGTCATTGTGTTCCCCCACATTGTGTTTTACCTGTTGGCTTTTAATCTTTGTGTCTCAACTGCGTTGTCTCCATCATGATAGTAACAGCATAACCAAATACTGTTTCAAGTACTAATGAAGCAAATGGTGAGAATGGCAGTCAGGTAAAGAAATAAAACTTAAAATGAGAATAGAAATGTTAACACTGGCAAAATTTATTAATGGATGGATACATGTGTGTGTTTATACATCTACACACATAGACATATATATTTATGCATGCATACATACATATATTCTTATCTATGAATAACATTATTTTACTCAGAGATACTGCAAGTTTTCTATGTGGCATTGCTACTTAGAAAATAAAATTTTCTCTGAATATCAATCTACAATCTGGGAATGGGGGAAAAGTGTGTCCTGCTTGTGGTGACAAGGTCAAGTCTCCTTCTGGAGAACTCTTTCTGGTGATGCTTCCTTCTAGCCAAGAGAAATCACAGCATTTATTTTAAGTCGAAACATTCTTATATTTAAGCTTGTCATCAGGATGAAGTTTGTTTATTACATTCCATAATTATGATGAATCTATTTTAAATAAAAAAAGATTCAAAATGTGGGACAGCTGCAAAAAAATATGGTGTCAATCAATGTAAATTGGCACACATCTGGAGCTAGCACTTGGGTGGGAATAACTTGTTTTGCATTTTTATGACCAGATGCATATAGATTAGATGTACCTTATAAACCTCACCCATACAACTGTCAAGGCTAATCAGGTTTAATAGGATGTGACAGTTTCTCCACAAATCCTTACAGAGCACGGGCCAAGAATTTCCTCCCTATCACAGATCCTGTGTGAGCTTTCTAATGCAGTGGGGTCTGTCAAAGACAATGCCAAATCCAGTGCTCACTCTGGAATGGCTTTCCATTAGAGCTAAGCTAGTGCTAGAAAGGTTTGCATTCTCTCCTGGGGGCATGATGCCTGGAAGAATCCAGACTGACAGCAAATGAGAGCTAGAGCTTGCTAACAATAGCTAGGCTGGAATGCGGACATCAAGATTCAGGGGTTTCTCTTCCTGTACCAGCTCCTGCTGTGGACTGACCTCTAGCAAGAGGGATCCTGCTCTCTTTCCTGAGATGATGTATACCAAGTTGGGCTTGGGAAATACTGAAATAAAAGTGAATCACATTATAAGACAGTAAGGGTCAAAGTCTTTAAAAGGACATCTCTACAGGAGTGTCTGGCCCCTGATAGAAATCTCCCGGGGTCCCCTGTGGAATAGGCATTCTTTTCAGAACAAACCTCCTGCGCAATCCATCTCATTCACAGGTATTTGCTTCTTTCAAGCTCTTAGTGGGCCCAGGACAACGAACAGGCAAAAAAACTTGCAAATTACAATTGTGCCTTTACTAATTCTTTTTTTAACATCACTCTTGCTCTAAAGAAACTTTCTCCTCTTCTTTCCTATTTGTACTGGCTAAGGAACAGTTTTATAAGGAATTCACTAGTCATGGAAACATCATTCTCATACTCAGGTAACAATAATTATTGTTATTATTATTTCTCCATTAAAGCCTACACCCAATGCTTCATTGTAGTGTATGGATGACCTTAGGCTCTTGAAACTTAACGGCAGTTGAGTGAAAACTTTGATAGATCTTCCCGAGCTGGAAAGCTTATAGATTTCAAACACACCCTGGAATGGATTGTGTCTCTGAGGTCCCAGAACCAGACTTGCTAATTTTAGAGAGGCTTGTCACCAAATGGTCCACAGAACGATTCATGAAAAGCAGACTGCCATACTGAATAGAGGGCCAGTGGGAGTCAAGAAAACTTGCTTCTAACACACACTAGCTGTGTAACCACAGCAAACTGCTGAACCTTTCAGTGCCATGCAGCTGGTCTGCATTGATGGAGGCAGTTATCACACCAAGAGTTCCCTAAACTGATGTAGTCACAGGCTGATGGGGCTGGAAATAAGCAATTCAACAAAGACTTTCTCCTAAGGTCTCAAACTTTATCATTGAAGGAGGAGGAATGAGAAGAGCTGACATGGGCATAGTGTTTGAAGATTTGCAAAGTGCTTTTCCTACCTATATTATCTCTTTTAAGCCTTGCCAGAAGCCAGTGAAGGGGTTGCTAAGCACTACAGTTTTATTAGGCACACATATACACTAGTTATAAATATATATGTATGTAAGTTATATATGTTATTATTATATATTATTTTAATATTTATTATATATCATTGTATGTATACACAATTGTGTATATTGTGTATATATCATTATGTATATGCATACATATATGTGTATGTATGTGTGTGTCTATACATACACGCACACACACACACACACACATATATATATTTATATGAACACACACACATATATAAAAGATGTAAAATTCAATGACTTCTCCAGCATCACACTGCCAATGTCAGGGGTGGGATTTGAACTTTGGTTTTCTTGACTCCATGTCTATATGTTGCAGAGAAGGGCCATCTAGGTGATATGATAGATAGAGTTCTGGGTCTGGAGTTAGGATGACCTGAGTTCAAATTCAGCCTCATACACTGGCTATCTGCTGTGAGCAAGGAATGCTTAACCTCTTTTCCCCCTCAGTTTTCTCATCTGTAAAATGGGAATAATAACTGCAACTACTTCCCAAGGTTATTGTGAGGATCAAATGAAATAATAATTGTAAAGCACTTAGCACAGTGCTTTGCACATAGTAAACACTACAAAAAGTTAGCTATTAATATGATTATTGTTATCATCATTATTGTTAATCTGTATTGGTAAAGAGTTTCCTCACCTGCCAGTTCCATATTCCAATGAAATCAAAGGTCCAGTCCCTACCCTTATTGAACAAAGCACCGGTATATTCTCTGAACCGAGTTTGAACTGACCTCTTATTGCACTCAGATGAAGTGCTCAGCTATAACAAAAACCATCACCCCCTTCTGGTTCTATGTAACAAAGCTATTTCCCCAGTGGCCCAATGTAACTGTGTTGCTCATCTGGTTACAAGAAATTCTATTACAGGAAAAAGACTGTGCCAAAGGGGTCTTCACTAGACCCCGTTCCTGCCAGAACCACTCTCCCGAAAATGAAGACATTGTTTTGGTGCTCATCATATGGAAGGCAACTCAACTGGAATGCAGTCTTAAGGCATTCTTAAAGCTTTGGCCCACCTTTCCAAAAGCTATATTTGGTGACGATGTTTTCTGATCTTTTCGAAGGGTCCTTCTCACAGGGCAAGGAAAAGTTGCTAGTTCAGTGCAGGGTTGGAGAGCAAAGGTGATTGATTCCAAGATCACAGAATGTCATAGCTAGAAAGAATCTCAGAAGTCAACTAGTCACCAACCTTCATCTCCTTTCCTACCCCTGCCCCACCACACATACACACACACACACACACACATACACACGCCATTCATCCTATGGGGTAAATAATAGCAGGATCCTATTATCCTATGGGGTTTTTGCTCTCAGAATGTACCACAAACCACAGCAGCAGCAAGCAACATGAAGTGCCCACCACGGATGGGCAGGAGTGGGAGATTGCCTTGTGGTGGAAAGGCAGAGACCCCCAAATGCCAGGTTGAGGTTACTTCTGGGGAAGCTGCTCTGCTAAGGAGAGGTCAAGGCTGGGTAAGGAAGCAGGCTGGGGGAAGAGCTCAGCTCTGTTCACTCACCATCTGACAGTTTCCAGTTTTAACTAATTATTCTTGCACACTTAGAGAAGGTGTGATTTTAGCCAGACCTTGAAGGAAGCCAGGGAAATCAGTCTGACCTGGGCGCTCTTGTTTGTTTATTTTTGAGGGAACCAGATGTGTGATTTCATGGGTGCTGGGAACTTTCAGTGAGGAAATACCTCCATCAATGGATACCGGCCACTTTTCTGCAATTTTAAGTCTTAAAGATGTTTCCTGGGTCATTGAGAGATGCCTGTGACCTGCCCCTTGGCTACATGGCCAGTAGGCATCAGAAGGCTTATTAAGGGCAAATGAGTGGTATAAAAACAAAAAGCAACAAAGGGGACTTTTAAAAAATGCATAGATGTCACTTGAGAAGGGTAGCATACCTAGTCATTATCACTGTTCACACGCCAGTACAAATTAACTGACCAGATTAGTCCCTGGTGGCCTAGTAAACTGAAAGTCCTTAAAGAATGGGCCCCAGGACAGCTAATTTTTGACAGGATTAAGACATTTGGTAAACATCTGGAATATAAGATGCTGCCTGAGAAGAGCCAATCCAGATATGGTTGGAATGTGGGTAACCCCAGGAAGCCAGGGGACTATTCACTCTCTCCTCATCTCCAGATGTTAAGATCCAACTCACCTTTAAAGGCCCTGTTCAAATAGTTCCTCTTTCATAAAGTGGTCCTTGATGCCCTCAACCATAAGTGATATTCCCCTCTTTGAACTCTCTTAGCACTTTGCACCTTTCTTATGGACTTACCACATTCTTCATGTTGGTTGATAGGATCCGTGCCTTATTTCCTCTGTTGGACTATAGGCTCCTTGAGGACAGGAATCTTGTTTTATTCATCTGTGTTATGACCCATCATCTGGCAGAGGCTTCTGGGAGGTGTTCAATCAGTGTTTGCCAATGAATAATTGAATGTCTGAATGAACGCTCTGCTGGGAAGCGTTAAAAGAAAGGTGAGGTAGTGAGGCTCTTACTTAGCCCTTCATTACCAGCTCAAGCACTCAGCCTCTGAGACTGAGATGCAACAAAGTGTGGGTCGACTCTCTGCTGCTTGTGTTAATTTTGGCCCAACAATTAACACCAAGAAAACACATGTGCTCCACCAGCCAGCACCACACCATCCATACATGGAACCATGATGGGTTACAGCAAATGGAGAAATCTTGAATACTGTAGATAAGGTCATTTACCTTGGCAAGGTACTTTCCAGGGATGTACATGTAGATAACAAAGTTGACACACACATTGCCAGAGCTAGCTCAATGTTGGGGAGGCTGGGAAAGAAAATGTTGGAGAGAAGAGGCATTAGACTGCCTACCAAACTGAAGGTCTACAGAGCCATTGTGCTGACCTCACTGTAGGCCTGTGAAACCTGGACAGTATACCAGAGCCACGCCAGGAAACTGAATCACTTCCATTTGAATTATCTTAGGAAGATTCTGAAGGTCACCTGGCAAGATAAGGTACCAGACACTGAAGTCCTTTCTTAAGCTAAACTGACAAGCATTCAAACTCTCCAGCAGAGAGTGTGACTCTGATAGACCGGCCATGATGTTCAAACGTCAAACACAGCTTTGCCTAAAAGACCATTTTATGGAGAATTCATGCAAGGTATACACTTACCTGGTGGTCAGAAGAAGTGATACAAGGACACTCTCAAGGTCTCTCTGAAGAACTTTGGAATCGATTGCATGACCTGGGAAACATTGGCAAAGGACCACTGAGCTTGGCATGTCCACATCAAAGAAGGCACTGTGCTCTAGGAACAAAGCAGAACTGCAGTAGCTCAAAAGAAACATGAGATGCACAAATTTAGGAACATCTCCATTCCAAATGTTCATGGAGAATATTTGCGCCCAACCTGTGGTAAAGCCCTCCCAGCTCATACTGGCTGAAGCAGTCACAGCCAGCCACACTGTACCTTGACTCCAACATAGCGGCGTCATGTTGTTCCTCTTCAAGAAGGAAGACTAGCCGCCACAGCCTCAATCTTTCAGGAAGGCTCCTCTGACCACAGGGATATCCTTTTTCTTACAAGTCACATAATCTCAGAACTTGAGAGGTGGAAGGGACCTTGGCAGCCATCTAGCCCAACCCATACATGAAGGAATCCCCATTGTAACCTGCAGGGGTGCACTGGAGCTAGCTCCAATTGGGATGAGAGGCAACTGTTAGGTGTATTTATGCCTCAACTACCAATCAGGGTTTCGTTTATTGTTTTGTTGCTCTTATAGACTTAAGAAAGTTATTTATATGGGCTAAACTCAAGGCCTCCAAGCATGGGGACCTCTTTAGGCAGTTCATTCTACTTTGGGGCAGTTCTAATTCTTACAGGGTTTTGGCATTGAGCCTTAATTGTTCTCACTGCTACCTCTACCCATTGATCCTGGTTCTGTCCTCTGGGACCAGGCTAATCCCTCTTTCCGCATGAGAGCCATTCAAATTCTTGAACACACCATCACGTCCCCTCAAGTCATCATTTCCACCAGTCTAAACATGCCGGCTCCTTCATCTGATCTTCCATAAACTTACAGCCCTTCATCATCCTCACTGCCCTCCTCTGGACACTCTCCAACTGAACAATGTCCTTAAACTGCTGTGTACAAGATTCCAGCTTAGGGCTGATGAAGACGGAAGATGGTGAGATTATTACTCTTTGTTCCTGGAAGCTTTGGCCTCCTGATGAAGCCTAAGACTTCATTAAGTTTGGTTGTTTTCTTGTTTTTGTCAGCCTCATCACATTGCTGACTCACACTGATCTTGCATCTTGCTAAAACCCCCACATCCTTTTTGAGACAACCATTTTCTTTGTGTACCCTTTCCCATCTTTTATTCTCTAAGTTGGAGGGTTTTTGTACCCAGCTGCAGGGGTTGACATTTATTCCTATTGAATTTTATCTTATTAGATTCACTCCAATGTTCTTGCTTGTCAAGATGCTTTCAAATCCTGGCTTCATCATCCAATGTGTTAGCTATTCCTCCCACTTTATTTCATCTGCAAATTTGATGAGCGTGCCATTTATGCTTTTTTCTAAGTCGCTGATACTAAATGTTAAACAGCGTAGGGCTGAGGGGAGAGCTTTGGGATACTCCACTGGAGACCTCCAGCCATACCTTTCAAGGAGGACCAGCACCTCTGTTGTGAGGGCTTGCCAATCCTTCCTTCAGGGCTGCTCATCCACCTTTGGTGTCTACCTGTCACCCAGCTCTCACCTGGCTCTAAGAATCTGTAGCACTTGCAGTGGCCACACCCTCAGCTGTCTCAGCAGATGGGCTAAACCAGGCTGAGGGCAAACTGACAGGCCTCAAATCCCTCAGTGAGCTGGGGGATCGCTACCTGAAGCATGTGAAGACTTCCCCCACAGAATGAGCGGATGAGAACAATTTGTTCCAAAGGCTCCAAAGGTGGCTGAAGCAGGGGCTGCGGAGTGCTTAGAGCTTGATCAGATATCGAAAATGCCGAGGCCGTCTACTGCATCCCAGGCATTGCCAATCACCTTGACTTTCGTCCTGCCACCAAACTTCCATGACTCAGGATGAGAGAGTGAGGCTGATTACTTTGGGCCTCACTTAAATCCAATTTTCAGGCAAGTCAAGACCTCTCCTGGTCATGTCATTGGTCCTCTTCAAAAACGAAGGTCAAACAACAACTCCTCTTAGAATACTGATTGCAGCCAATACTACTTTTTTAAAGCCTGATATTGTTACTTATTTAACTAAAATGAAAGGGAGTGTGGACCAAAATACATTAGATTTGGACCAGGTGACCTGTTATTTATTCCTCCTTACTCCCTGCATGACCTTGGGCAATAATAATAACAGTAGAAATTCAGACCAGAGAGTTCAATAACGTTCAGTAATCCCTGGAAAGGGATCTCCCACTAGCAATGCACGTCAGCACCTGCTCTGCAACTTATCATCTTAGAGAGTTGCCTAGGACACTGAGAGGTTAAGTAATTTGCCCTACAACAATGCATTTTTGGCATGATTTGAACCCAGGTCTTTCTGCCTCCAAGGCTGGCCCTCGGTTCACCATGCTTCCTGTCTTATAATAATTATAGCTCATATTTATTTATATAGCCCTTTAAAACTTTCTTCACAACAGCCCTATGTAGTAAGTAAGGAAAGTATTATCATCCTCATTTAAAATGAGAAAACTGAGGCTCTGAGAGGTGACTGTACATGTCTTTACAACTGGTAACTGGCAGAGGCTAGATTTCAATTCTCGTTTCCTGACTCAGTACAAGATGGCCTTTCAATCACCGCACAGCTGCCTCTCTATCAAATAAAGGAAGAAGACTAGGCGGTCCCAGTTCTCTGCTAGTTCTCAATCCTGTGATTTCCCCAAGTAGACTCAAATGCAGGGGTGAGGTCTTTCTGCCCTCCAATACTGTCTCTTCACAACCTAGCATAGACTGCTCGCTGCTGAGTCATTGCAGTCACGTGTGACTCTCTGTGACGTCATTTAGGATGTTCTTGGCAAAGGTAACAGAGTGCTTTGCCATGGCCTTCTCCAGCTCATTTTACAGATGAGGAAACTGAGGCCAACAGAGTTAAGTGACCTGCCCAGGGTCACACAGCTCATCAGTGTCTGAGGCTCAGGAGGGTGAGTCTTCTTGACTCCAGGCCTAGCCTTCTATCCATTGTGGCACCTAGCTGCCCTGTAGATACTTAGTTCTCAATAAATACTTGCTGAATGAATGAATGAATGAATGAATGAGTAAGCAAAGACTTTACAATTTTGCCCTGGGCAGGCCATGCCTTGTCCAGATACCTCAGACACATGCTCACACTCTCCTCCCTGGAGAAACCATAAAGCAACTTGGGTTCTGAGTGTGGGAAGGGCTGCATCCTTCTTTTCAGAGAAGGGGCCTCTAGAGGACTTTTCCCAGAATTCCTGCATCTCCATGGAGTCTCCCCCTCCCTCCTCACCCTCACCTTTTAAATCTTATGTTATTTTAAAGATAAAACTTTTAAGCTGTTCAAATACTTCTCTTTTTGCAGTAGACATTTGAGCCCCTTGGACATTAACAAGTGAATATAACTTTTTCAAACTCTTGAATCTGCTAAGTAGTTTTCTTTGGACTGCCTGCTCTCCTTACTAAGAGAGAATCCCAGGACTCAACTGGGCTTCAGAGCTCAATTCCATACAGCTCCACCCACAGCCAGGGGCCAGGAGGATATTCTTCTATCAAAATGCAAATAGGATGCAATTATCTCTTTCTATTATTAATTTTGGAAAATACTTTTATTGATTTTTCTTTTTACAACACCTATTTTTGTCTTATCCGTTCGTTGGGGCCAATCTCGTTCTTAATAATTTTGTTACACTCAGTTTTGACTGCTTTTTGTTACATACTTTCCATTTGTGTTGTTATAGTTCTTGCATATATTATTTTCCTGGTTCTCCTTTATTTCATTTTGCCTCAATTTGCACTAGTTTTTCCATGCTTATTCATATTCAGCATATTAGTATTTTCTTAGAGCTTGTTAATATTCTATTATATTCACATACCAGTCATGTATTCCTTCCCCTTTAAGCCCCCTTTCAGACATCCATCCCTTATCACAAAGAATTTTCAAGTGGGGGGAGGGGAGGAAATTCAACAAAATTATGGAGATATTGAAAAAGTCTGATGTTTTGTGCAATGTTCCATACCCATGGCAGTTCACCTCTACAAAGGAATAGGGTAGGTTTCTTCTTTTATTTTTTTCCTTGGTGAGGCAATTGGGGTTAAGTGACTTGCCCAGGGTCACACAGCTAGTGAGTATTATGTGTCCGAGGCCACATTTGAACTCAGGTCCTCCTGACTTCAGGGTAGGTGCTCTATCCACTGTGCCACCTAGCTGCCCCGGTAGGTTTCTTCTCATATTACTCTTTTGGAGCCAAGCATTTTCTTCATAATTTTGCAGGACTCGGTTTCCATTGTTTTATTGCTCTTACCATCTCCATTGTTGTGGTCACTATGTATATTGTTTTCCTGATTCTGCTTTCCTCATTTCCTAGGAACTCATATAAGTCTTTCCATGCTTCTCCATATTCATTGTTTCTTAGAACACATCAATATTCCATTACATTCATGTACCACAAATTGTATGCCAATTCCCCAAGTCAATGAGTGTCTGTTTTGTTTCCAGTCCTTTGCTACTGTAAAAAAAGCCATGCTATAAATATTTGTCCACATTGTTTATTGAAGACAAAGCTCTTTGAATGGTACGATTATTAGCACAATAGTATGGCCAATGAATTCATGGTTTTAAAATTTAGAGCTAGAGGGGACCATAGAAGCAATCTAATCGAACCACTTTAGTCTTAAAAATGAGGAAACTGAGGCACAGAGTGGTTAGGTGAATAGGATGATGGGCTTGGAATCAGGAAAAAGCTGAGTTCAAATCCTACCTCATGTGGTAATTAGCTGTATGACCTTTTATAAGACCCGTTATCTCTAATGCCTTAGTCAACTCAGAATCACAGAATTTGCAGTTGGAAAGGACTCCAAGGTCCCAAGTTGCAATCAGCTACTGCAATCCATACCCCTGAAGAGGTTCCCACTGTAACATACCTGATAAGTGGAAGTACAACCTCCATCTGAGGATCTCCAATGAGAGAGAATCCACCACCTCTCAAGGCAACTCATTCCACTTTTTTTTTTTTGGCTAGGCAATGGGGTTAAATGACTTGCCCAGGGTCACACAGCTAGTAAGTGTCAAGTGTCTGAGGACGGATTTGAACTCAGGTCCTCCTGATTCTAGGGCTGGTACTCTATCCACCGTACCACCTAGTTGCCCCCCACCATTCCACTTTTGGAAAGCTCTCATTTTAGGGACTTTCCCCCTAACACCAACCTTAAATTCATCTCCTTGTATCTTCCATCCATTGCTTCTGTTTCTAACCACTGAAACCAAATAGAAAAAGGTTAGTCTCTCTTTCATATGACAGCTCTTCTAATACTTAAAAATAGCAATCCCATTTATCCTGAATCTTCTCTTCTCCAGGCCAAATATCCCTAGTGATCTATCTAGTTAGAGATGAGTTGCTAAATATGATAGATGAAAGAAGATCCCACGTCAAGAATTCCTCTTGCTAATGAAATCTGAGAGCTTTAGTATATATTAATGAAATGGAATATAATGGCATGGTAAATAAAAATTATAAATATAAAGAATATTGGGAAATATGGAAAGAGATCAGCAGAACCAGAACAACATAGACATTGCCTCCAACTAAATAAATGTAACCCAGGCTTCTGGTTAAGCCTGGGAACCATTTTGCATCCTGCTGCTTAAGCATGACTCTAGAATGGTGGAGAGAATGCTGACACAAGACTCCATTCCTCCATGAAGGGACGAGTTGGTATGAAAGCTTTGAAGAAGAAAGATATTCTTCCTATGAGACAGAAAACACAGGGTGGCAGATTCATTAGGTCTAACCCAGAGAGAAACAGACTTTAAAAGCTGCCGGTGTGTAGGAGAAGCTACTTCCTCAACATATCTCTGATTATTCCCAGTTTGCATCCTGAGAACATCAAAGAATTTGTTTTGGGTAAGATTGAAGCCTGTCTCTGTAAAGCAGAGAGCTCATCGTGTCCCATTTAAAGCATTTATTCACTCTTCTACACTTTCTGATATATTTTAATTTGAAGAATTAAAATGCTTGCTATTTGCTTGGATAAATGGGTCTACTTCCTATTCACTACTTGTAATGTGTGTAACCAGCATTTGGTAAGAAGGAATTAAACCTGTGGGTAGAAGCTTGAGATAACTCTACCCCCTTGAGAGCAACCAGGGAAGTGATATCCTCCTAAGTTTTATATCCCCTCAAAGAATGAAGGAAAGAGCACGCAGCGTGGTGGTAAAAGGGTTATCCATGCCTCTGTCAATGCCTATAGCACCTACAGTCTAAGCAACCAACAAGTGTTTATTACCTATCTAGTATGCGTCAGGCTATGTGCTATGTAATGGAGATAGAAAGATAAAAATGAATCAGCCTCTTCAAAGGCTTTATAGAGAGAGTATATACATATGCATATACATATACACGTACATGTACATATACACATACACACACATATAGGACTAGACTGTTATTTGATTTCATTGGTGGGTTTGTTCATAGGAAGTTCCCAGATGAGGAAAGTCCTTCTACCAATGCAGGTTGGCACCTTCTCTGAAATGTATAGTCTTAGAGAGTTGCCTAGAGCATTGAGAAGTCATGACTCATATAGTATGTGACAAAGGCAGGCCTTGAGCCCAGGTCTTCCTGGGTTCCTCTTTATCTATTACACAATGCTGTTTTTCATATATACCAGTTATACTACTACCTAGTAGACCTAACCCCCCCAAAAAAAATCAAAGTGGAAAAGGATGTACATATGTAAAAATATTGATAGCAGCTCTTTTTTATAGTAATAATAAAAATTGGAAAATAAGAGGGTTTCTTCTTTTTGTTGTTCAGTCATTTTTCAGTCATGTCCAGTTCTTCATGACCCCATTTGGGGTTTTCTTGGTGAAGGCACTGAAGTGGTTTGCCATTTCCTTCTCCAACTCATTTTACAGGTGAGGAAACTGAGACAAACAAGGTAAAGGGACTTGCCCAGGGTCACACAGCTACTAAGTGTCTGAGACCAGATTTGAACTTGAGAAGATGAGTCTTCCTGACTCCAGGCCCAGCCCTACGTGTGCTATGGCACCACCTAGCTGCCGGTGCCTTCCTATTGCAGAATGACTAAGCAAATTGTAGTACATGAATATAGTGGAATATTATTGTGCCGTAAGAAGTGATGAAATGAACTCTTGAAGAGGAAACTGGAAGACCTTCCTGAACTGATGCAGAGTGAAGTGAGCAGAACCAGGAGAACACTTTACACAAGAAGAACAAGATTACAGAGAAAGATGACTTTAAGAGACATTAGGACTATGATCACTGTCATGATAAAGCACAAGTTGAAAAGAATGAAGATGGAATATAATTCCCCACCTGAGAGAGAGGTGATGAACTTAAAGTGTGCAGAGATTACATTTTTGGACATGGCTAATATGTTAATTGTTTTGCCAGACTATGTAGTTATGTATTAAGGGATTTTTTAATTTATTTGCTTGTTTTTAAATTTGCTCAACCATAGAAAAGATGTTGGTAAAGACACATTTTTTTAAAAAAAATACTTGTTACTTGAAAAATAAAAAATAATAAACTGTGAAAAGGTACAAAAAAAGAAAAGAAGGAATCACAGATTAGCAGGACAGTTTCAAAAGTCACATATTGAATTTAACCCACCCTTTTTTTTTAAAGAAAAGCAAGCTCTGTAAAATAGAGATTCACAGTTTCATGTGTAATCCTCCTTTTCTGTTCTGCTGTGTATATGAAAAATGTTCATGTTGTTTGGTTTTGGATTCAGAATAATTTCTCTTTTGATGAGAGAAAGAGTATTTACTTTCAAAAATATCATCTTCTTCCTTACTGAGAGGAGTTAGCCATTCTTTCCATGAGCCCTGAAGGTACAAAGGGACTTCCGAATTAGGTCCTCAGTTTTCTCATCTAAAAGAATTGGATTTGATTTCTAAGATCTCTTCTAGCTCTGAATTCCTGTACAATTGACAAGTATCAATTATGTAGTTCACTATACCACACTAGAAGTAGCTGGGTTTTTTCCAGACTGTCTTTTAGAGATTCCAGGATCATCTCCCCAATCTGGTTTTTAGGGGGAAATACTTACTAGCTGCCATGCTAATCAAAGTTGCAATGCAAAAATGAAAATCCTTAGGATCATAGTATCTCAGAGTTAGAAATACATGTATCCACTGAAGATATTCTTTATTTAATGGCAAGGCCAAGCCAAGGACAGGGACTGTATGGTTGTCCGTGGATGGTTAATTCAATTGGTGAGCACATTGTATTAATGAGATCAGTCAGAGATCTGATCCTTGCATGAGCCAGACTGCTTTCCTCTGTTTCATGGCTATAGGCTGCCCTCCCAACCCCAGCCAGCTGTTAGGAAAATGCATTCCATTTGTCATAAGGGGGGACTCTGTAAGGGAGTATTAGTGGTTTCATGCAAACCCATTCTTATTACTTGGAAAAGAATTCAAGGTACATGCCTTATAGATGGTGAGTCCAGCAACCTTATCTTCTTAAAGGATGCCACAGTATTGTGTAGATTCAAAATAAATAAAGGTAATATTAGTGTAAACAAGCAAGTATACATGCATGTATGTATATGTATGTGTATGTAATAAACATATTTGTGTATACAGATGTATGTATGTATATATAATAAATATGTGCTTAATAAATGGGTATATGTATAGATATCTATGGTGAGTGTATATGTATGTATGAGGGGTAAGGGTGTTTAGGGAGGACTAGCACCTCTGGTGTGAAGGCTTTCTGAGACCTTTTCAGGGCTGCTCATCCACCTTTGATGTCCACCTGCCACCCAACTCTGTAGCATGCACAGTGGCCATGCCCCCGAAAACTTTAATAATGGCAGATGGGCTACACCAGGTTGTGGGTAACCGATAGGCCCCAAGCCCAGTGAGTTAGGGGGATGGCTACCCCAAGCTTCACACGAAGACTTCCTCTGGAAGAATGGGCAGATGAAACAGTTTGTTCCAACAGCTATGAAGGTGGCTGAAGCAAGCGCTGTGGAGTGCTTAGAGCTTGGTGAGATATCAAAGATACCAAGGTCATCCACGGCGTCTTGGGTCATCCCCAGTCATCTTGACTTTTTTTCTTGCCACTGGACTTCGATGACCCAGGCAGATAGAGAGTGAGACTGACAACTTTGTGCAACTCTACCTCACTTAAATCCAACTCATGCACAAGTCAAGATATCACCCCATAATGCCACTGGTCCTCTTCAAAAATGAAGGATGAACAGCAACAACGTATACATGTGTGTGAGCATGTATGTAGACCAGATCTCTAATTTCTTTGGCTTAGAGAACTCTCAATAAGAAACCCCCTCTACTAATGCAGATCAGTATCCTCTGTGCTACTGAGATGTGAAGTGACTTTCCTTAGGGTCACCTGGACAGGATGTATCCGAGTCAGAACCTGAACACAGGTCATCCTGACTCCCATCACAGATGCCTCTCACATATTTACATTTTTGTGTAATACATATATATGTGTACATATATACACATTTGCATATGTTATTTCATTGATTTATCCACTGTAAGAGTTGGAAAGGAACTTGAGAAAATGGGATAATCTATTTGATATTGGAATGTAAAGGTTATCCAGCCTAACTCTCATTTCACAATTTAGGAAACTGAGGCCCACAGAGTTGAAGTGGCATAGTGGAGGAAGTGCTGGATTTGGAGAGAGGAAGACATGGGCTCCAGTCCCGTCTCTGACACTTACTCATTGTGTGATCATGGGCAAATCACCTTGCCCCTTGGAGACCCAATTTCCTCACCTATTAAAGGAGGATTTGACTAGATGGCCTCTGACGTCCCCTCCAGCTCATAATCAACGGTGATTTGCCCCAGATCACCCTACAAAGAGGTTATTTCTCCTGAGCTTAGGTCGAGGCTCTTGACATCCTACCTCTCTCTGGATCACACTGATTTGATTATAGTATCACAAAAGTAGATCTCTGAGACCATGGATCACTCATTTTACACAAGAGGAAACTGAGGCCAGAGAGTTGGACAGCCAAAATCACACAGGTTGTAAATGACCCAACAATCCTGTGAAATGGATGGTCCAATATCATCTCCAATTTTAAAAAGAGGATTCTTCATTTAAACAAGAGAAGCGAAGGGGATGAGTCCAAGGTCACATAATTAGAAGTGGCAGAAAGGAGCATTATACTAGCTCATGCTGCCTCTCTACAGAGAGATTCTCCACCAGAAGGGAAAATGTATGAGTGACTTAATGCCTTACTTTCTGACCATGGAAGAAATTAAAGTGCAGACATAGAAAGCGATTTGGACCAAAGTCCCACAACAAATCAGGAAAAAAGCAAAAACAAAAATAAGCAAGCAAACAAACAAAAACACCCCAAACCCACTATTTTTACTTCCAGCCTCAGGGGCTGAGCTCCCTTCCTTTGAGATTTCTCTGTGTACCCAGTACCCCATTCAGCACTGTATGCCCCTTGCCAAATGTCCTGAAGGTTTCTCTAGAAGGAAACAAAATCGTAGGGGTCAGTCCACCAGCCTGTCACTCTACCTGCCTCTACCCAGGCAAAGAGCATGTGGGCACACCCATGCATACACAGCTGCCTTCCTAGATACCTTTTATTCATTTTTTAATTATTATATTAGCTGAAAGATGGCCTCCAGTATAGCCTTTGCTCTGGTGCTGATGGCAGCTGGGAGCTACTCAGAGCCAGAATCCAGTGGATTTCAGTGAGAAAGCCAGGCACAGAAATTCCAGTGTTTCAGATTTCGGGACCCAGAATCTTCTGTGCACAAGCTCCCCCTTATGGAAATGGAAAACACTAAGGCTGAACATTTCTGAGCATTTTTGCAAGAAGAGTTAATGCTTTAATGCACAATCTTTAAACTCAAAAGAAGGCTTTGAAACATCCATGGTCCTCATCTCCTACCCACCTCCCACAATTTACCTTACTTGACATTCTGCAAAGGAATCTTTTTCTAAAAAACATTATATGTATCCTCATTTGTAAAGCACTTATGTCCAATTTTTTAAAAGGGTCTTGTGAAGTGAAGTAGATTTGTGGATAAATATAAAATAGTACATGTGGAAGAAACTCTGATTATAACTCCAAAGTTTATCAAACATCAATTACCATGTTTTCATTACAGAATCAAAATATTGGCTTTATTGATTCATATCCATTGTCTTGTACTTAATAAGATGGAGGATGAGGCAAGATGAAGGGAGGAGTGAGTGGGACAAAACGAGGAATGTGGTAGAATAGCATTCTAATTTTAATTGAGAGAACCTTTATTTCTGGTCTTGGTGTCCTTCACTGTAAAAATGATTGGGGTGAAGAGCAACAGGTGGAAATTGCAAAGAAGCAAATTTGGGCTGGGTGTCAGGAAAAACTTCACAATGAAAACTGTCCAGAAGTGGAATGGGATGCCGTGAGAGGCAGCAACTTCCCTCTCCTCAAAGGTCTCTAAGCAGAGATTGGACAACCACTTGTTAGATATACTGTAGAGGGGGAGTATTTCATGGATGGATTTGACCAGAGGGCCACTGATGTTCTTTTTAAGTCTCAAATTCTGTGATTCTGCAACTAATGTTTCTCTAAGATCCTTGCCAGCTCTAAGTCCAATGGTCCAATGAACAAGTTAACCTGATTTCGCTGCACTTCATTCCTTCTATGCACATGTGAAAACAACTTAAAGGACTCCATATAGCTCCTCTGGAAATCTTTCTTCCTTCCTTCTTTCCTTCCTTTCTTTTTCTTTCTTTCTTTCTCTTCCTTCCTTCCTTCCTTCTTCCTTCCTTCCTTCCTTCCTTCCTTCCTTCCTTCCTTCCTTCTTCTTTCTTTCTTTCTTTCTTTCTTTCTTTCTTTCTTTCTTTCTTTCTTTCTCTCTTTCCCTCCTTCCCTCCCTCCTTCCCTTTCTTTCTCTTCCTTCCTTTTTTCCTCCCTTTCTCTTTCTTTTTCTTTTTCTCTGTCAATATCTCTGTCTGTCTCTCTGTCTCTTTGTCTCTGTCTCTGTCTCTGTCTGTCTGTCTCTTTCTCTCTCTCTCTCTCTCTCTCTCTCTCTCTCTCTCTCTCTCTCATCCTCCTTTTCATGTCCTGGTCTCCCTCTTTCTCTCTTTTAGCTCCTGAAGTACTCTGTAGAGTTGTACTGCCTTTGCAACTGTTTTATCTCTTCCCAAATCCAGTGAGAAGGACTAGGAGAAAAGGGGAGGAACAGGAAAGAAAAAAAAGAAGAGGAAGGGAAAAAGAAGGAAGAGGTAGAGGAAGAAAAGAATAATTTCAATTCCCTAATTTTCCTTTCATCCTTGGCAAAGACAAAATCTCTAGTAGTCTTGAGGCTAGGCTGACATGTTGAGAACTGTGTCCATCATCTCGGGAAGGTGTTTGCCATGTACATTTGCCCTGGATGTTATGAGATCTACATGCCTCTCCCTGAGTCACAGTCTCTGCCCATCTCCTAGATCTGTCATCCTGGAAAAGGGTGGAGGCTCCACAAACCAAAGGAAAATCATTTCACTCTGTTAAGTGCTAAGGTAACACAGTGTACCTGGGACAAATTCCCAATCCTCTTTACAATGGGAAGGGAAACACAGGGGAACTCAGTGTACCATTCCCATACCAACCATTTTCTTGTGGCATGTATTCAGATCTTAGACCATCAAGATCATGTCATGTAATTTCCCACAAAGAACAGTCCCTTCCACTTTTTAAAAAGTCAATTAGACAGATATATAGCTATGTATTAAATGCCAACTATGTGCAGATCACTGTGTTAGGAACTAGAGTTGTTAAAAGGTTTAGACAAGGTGTGGGATCATAGGAGCATAGATTAAGGGGACCTTAAAGGTCATCTAGTCTAACCACTCTCATTTCATAGATGAGGATACTGAAGCCCAGAGAGGTGGAGTAATTTTCCCAAAGTCACACAGAGCTAGGCAGAGCTAGGATTCAATCTTAAGTCCTCTGAACCCAAATCCAGTGCTCTTTGCACTCTACTAGCCCTGCCCTCATGTTCTGAGTGCTCAGATCATAGTGGTGAGCCTAGACACCAGAGTAATGCTTTGGTTCTCCAGTAGCTCCTCTGCCTAGGTGGGGCTGCTCAGAGTAAAAGCAAGTATTAGCTTCTGACCAGTTAGGGAATCTGCCTCTTGTTATTATCCAGGTATGGGGGTGGGGAGGGGATGGCTCAGAACCGGGCAGTGGCGATCCAGCCTTTGGAAACTCTGCCCAATTTTCACAGTCTCCTTTCAGGTGGCCATCCAATACCACCCTTCAGTACACATCGTCCATCTTCAGGATCACCTTTGTTACCACTTCACTTCAAAACCACATGACATTAGAGCTGGAAAGGATGTAAGAAAATTTGTTCATGAAACCTCATTTTACAGATGTGGGGAACCAAGGCAGAAGTGAAGGGACTTACTCAAAGTCACATAGGAGTTGGTGGAAAAAGTGGGACTACAGCCCAGGTTTCTTGATTCTCAAGCCAGCTCACTTTCCATTCTGTCATGTGACTAGGTTTGACTAGACAGCATTCTCTCTCTCTCCCTCCTTTTCTCTCTCTCTCTCTCTCTCTCTCTCTCTCTCTCTCTCTCTCTCTCTCATTCTCTCTCTCATTCTTTCACACTCTCACTCTCATTCTCTCTTTCTCTCTCATTCTCTCTTTCTTTCATTCTCTCTCATTTTCTCTCACTCTCATTATCTCTCTGTCTCACTCTCACTCTCATTCTGTCTCTCTCACTCTGACTCTGTCTCTCAGTTTGTTGCTCTCTTTCACTCCCTATCCTCACCCTCACCTAAAGAATACCATGAGAAAGTTTCAATTCTACCTGAGGCATGCTCCTCTCTTCCACAGGTCAGCAAGTATACTTCTTTGAGAGGCCCCCACTGTCCTTTCAAGCATGGCCATAAAAACTTTCTATGCCGCAATGTCATGCATTGACCAGTAGGTGGCTCTGTTCCAGAGTGCCCCCTGCATCCCTTCCCAAACCTGGAGCATCTCTGGGTTTATTATTTCAAAACGTTCAAGGTTACTGCCTTCGAAGTGGTGCAAGAAGCCCTTCGGTCTATTATGTTCATTCTCCATGCCTATCCAAGACATTCGGGATGAGGATTTAGGGTAAGGACTGCAAGGAAACATCCCAGTCTGATAAAGAATTCCTAGGCATCCCAGAAAATCAACAACTTCTGACCGTCCTCTGGGCAGGAGCAATCCTGGGTGCAAGGGCAGGACTAGAAGCAGCCTAAGCCTATTGTGAGGAGCCTGGAGCAGAACTGACTAGAGCAATTTTTCCCTGTGGTCCTTTAAAGTATAGAGAGCACCTGATGCTTCCAGGGCAGAAAGCAAGAAGAGCACTGGTTTGGGGGGAAGACCCAAGAATGAGGTGGGTCTCATATAGGTCCCTATCAGAAGAGATTAAACTGCCCTCGTGGATTCTCCAACTTTGGAAAATGAAAGGGGCCCTCAAGCACTCATGCAAGATGTAAGAGAAGAGCAGAGATCATCTGAAGTGAGGAGGGTTGTCTGTCAACTCCTGGAGACTAGGGACAGTGCCTTTTATACTTTTGTTTCTTCTGTAGCACTGAGTATAATAGGTGAGCTCCATAGCAGACAAAGCCAATGATCAGTGAATGTTTGATGATTTACAACTCATATTTGATTTCAAATATTGCTCCTAGAGAGGCTAGAGAGTTCTGGGAAATGGGTGGAGCTCACCAAGTAGGAAGACTGATATATGGAAGATAGGCTGGGCAAGAGTAAGGGATGGTGGAGAGACAGCCCACATGTTCCACTGGTTCCCAGATGATGTCAAGAGAACTCAAACAAGTCCCCCTTGGTGTACTTACAGGCATCCTTGGGCAAGAGTCCTATAGGATAGGCAAACATGGATGCATTGTGATTGTTATCATTGGAGAGAATATCTCATCAAGGAGATCAAAGGTCCAATAGGAGTACTGGAGAGAATCCATCTGCTACAGCAAATAGCACCCCACCACCACCACCACCAAGTCTTAATAGACAGTCTTCATGAGTTGCAGCAGCTAAAAAGTTAATCACCCTATGGGCAATTTGGTGAAGAGCTTCCTCAAACCCTCCACATTAGCTAAGTTGGCCACAAAATACACAGACCATCTCTGGATGTGCACTCAGTCTTTCCCTCCAGGAAAGGACTTGACCTCCAGAACTCATGCTCTTGTGGCATAGCCCTTGGGAGCCCAGGGTGAATGAACGACATAATCTTACTTAGCCAAGCTGCCTAGTCACTCAACCAACGAGTGAGTGTTAGGTGTTGATGGTCTTCCCAGCACTCTCCTGGACACTCTGAGAGGTATACAGGAGAAGTCTGAGCAATGGTTCTTGCCCTCAAGCAGCTTTTAATCAAGTCCAGGAGATAAGACTAACATGGGAAACATCAGTGAACAATATGACAGAGTATAATGAAATGCGGAGTTATTTGGCTTAATTCATTGTTTGGATAGCTGCCAGTTACTACAAAACCCCCATCATTTTAATGAGCTCATTCATCACCCTGCAGGGCAACTAATACATCCCACAGCCTTGCGGCGCCCATCAGCCTTCCACAGGAAAATGGGAGGCATAGCATGGGTTCTGCCTAGATTCCCATGAACTCTCAATTTTTCAGCTCCATTCACAGTTGTAGGGGGGATAAAAGGGGCAAATTCAAGGCCAGGGCTCTTAGTGAGCCTGCCCCCAAAGGCACCAGAACAATGCTTCAGAATCAGAGGGGAGAGGGATGGATCAGCGTGAGCCCAAAGTGTCTAAATGTGCACTCTTCGACAAGTCACTTCCTTTCTTTGGAACTCCGGTCTCTCTTCAACAAATGAGGGTGTTGGGCTGGGTGATCTCTCAGGTCCTTTCAGTTCTGACAGTCTGTCAGTCCGTCCATGAATTCAAAAAGAGAAGGAAAGCCATGGACAGAAGATGCAGCCAATGTATGTCGTGTGGGGAGGAGGGAGCTTCTAAGTTTTCCTGCCTATTGAAAGAATCTCCAGAGAAAATTTCATACCAATAAAAGTTAAAAAAAAAAAGGTAGAGGTTGAAATTCCCCAAACTGGGAAAGTTCACAAGTGAATCTTCTCTTCTGATGTGATTCTTCTGGATGAAGGAGTCCCAAACACACCCCACAGATGCACCAACTTGCCCCTGCTCCACACAGTGTGTCTAGAGCCGGGAAATGCGGGTGAGCTTCTGGCACACGGACAAGGTTCCAACACATTGGTTAATCAGCAACGAGTTCCCAGAACAGAGCCTTAGACTTTCTCACGTGAAGGTTTGGCTCCAAGGAATGCAGCTTGTCAGGCCCTGCTCATCCCTGAGCATCTGTCCACAGTGTCCCAGGCCCGATTTCCCCTCTGAGTCTGAAGTTTTCTAATTGCCTCCTCTCCATGGCGTCTAGATCTTTGCCCCAGATGCTCCACGCTTCATTTCCAAATCTTTGAGAAAATCCATTTATTTTTGAAGTCTTAATCCTTCTGCTCTTTCGGTGTCATTATTAACTGTCTTGTTCAACTCTGAGTTCATTATCTTAGCCCTGCTAACTGGTTGGAGATTCAGCCAGCCAGGCAAGGCTTCCCAAGCCACTCCTCCAGTCAGTATTAGCTCTGTTGGGGAATATCTTGTGAGGGAGGTGATTGGGTCAGGACTAGAATACACAAAAGAGGACTGGAACTGATCACTCCGTCTGGGGGAAAGATGCTGAACAGGCCCTGTCTCTAGTGGCACCGGGATCTGTTCCTCCTTCCCTGGGTATGAGGAGCTCTACCGACGTCAGTGCAGATAATAAGAAATACCTTCATTCTTGTGTGTTGGGGGAGTGTAGAATGGGGGTTGTATCAGAGCTGAAGAATAAAAGGGAAGTGTAGTGAATCAGAAAGAATAGCATTCAGTGTAATGTCAGAGGATGTCGGTACAATTCCAAGCACAGACACTACATATAAGACCCTGGGCAAATCATTTAATTTCTCAAGGCCTCTATAAAATGAGATAATCTGACTAGAGGACCTCTAAGGTCCTTTCCAGTTTTAAATCTCTGATTCTGTGAGCAGACTAGTTTTCTTTTTGAGGTCATGTTTGTCTATATCTGAGATCCAAATACTAATCATTAACAAAACGGACACAAGTTCTCTGTTTCTCCCAGTAAAGCAGCATCAACTCTCCCGGCTTGGGCCTGGAACCTGTTTCTAGACCCTAAAATCGATGTGACCTGACACGAAAGGGTTGCTTCTTTAAGAATTGCCATAGACTAGCGCAATCTAAGAATTCGGATCAAATTATTCAGACCCTTACATTGTTGCTTGAGGGGTGGGGTGAGGGGTGGGAAGGGAAGCCATTTGGAAGACTTATGTGAACTGATGCAGAGTAAAGTAAGCAGAACCAGGAAAACAGCATGCACAATTACACTGACTATGCATAATGACAATGACCAAGGTTGGTCCTGGAAGAAGAGTTGAGAACATGTACTTTCTTCCCTTCATTCCAGAGGCAGAAGACTATGGATATGGAGTACTATATAAACTGTGAGATACAATAGTTCTTCTGAGTTGCTCCCCCCCCTTTTTTTTTTTTGATCTTTGTTACTATGAATGGTTCCCGGGGAGGGGAGGAAAAAGGAACGTATTTAAAAATTAAGGTGATATGAAAACAAAAGGTATCCATAAAAATAAGGCATCTCTTTTGTTTTTAAGGAAAAATTCCATTTAAAAATCTATCGTATGAGAAAAAAGAGAACCCTCTGATTTATATTGTGCTGGAAAACTAGTGGGAGGTTTTTTTCTTTCTGTCACAGTGTTGGCCCCCGTCATTGTGAACAGGCAAATCCACTGCATGGTGCTTAGCTTAAAAAAAAAATCATCCAATCAGGACTGTGCATAACCTGCGGCAATTAGTCCCAACTTGGGGAAAGGGCTTGAACATCAAAGTGGGTTGCTCTGGCTTCAGCCTCCCTGCTGCCCCAGCTTTCCTCCCCAAGCGAGGCCCCAGGAACACATCCAGGGCCAAGCACTTGTTTCGCCCTCATTAGTCCCTGCTGTGACTGTTCACCGCCCCGAGTAAAGCAGGCTGCCCAGAACCAGACGAGTCGGTCCCATCAAAGGCCCCATGGCTCTCCCAGCACAGTCTGTGAAGGAAGTGGCATTTGTAATCCAGGGATCCGAGTCTGAGCTCTTCCTGATGCACTTTGGCTCAGCTCTGCCCTCCCGAAAAGCACTTCTCCAAAGAGCTCCTCCATGAGAGAAACATCTGGACAGCAGAGTCTCTCCGTGACACCTGACTGTCACACCATTTAAAGAAAAGTGGCCACTACAGGGCTTAACAAGGAAGAAATCACTATCTCCACTCTAAAATCAATAGCAATGGGGAAGATGCTAGGAATACTTGTGTGGCCATGGGCAAGTTATGTAATCTCTACGAGACTGCCTCCTTCATCTGTAAAATGGGGATAATCACTACCTACCTCACAGGAGTGGTTTTGAGGAAAGCACTTTGTAAACCTAAAAGCACTATAGAAATGTGAGTGATTATTACTAGGAAGCTATGATCTGAGATAGCAGATACCAGCCGGACCATAATATCTGCCCTCTTTACGCAGTTAGCTAGCTATGGTAAGTGGCTATTCCCTTCTTGATCACCCAATCCCTTTGAAATCTCACTAGTTAAACTTGGGGCTTATTCTGAGCTTTTCATCCTAAGAGCTCAGGCACTTCAGCCTTTAATCTGCTCCACTCTACAGTGAGGTGGGTGGCCGGTTTTTAGCCCACATGTGGGGTCACGGCAGACTCAGCTGGGCAGGGAGCTAGATCTCTAAGGGAACCAGAGCCAGGCTAAGGACAAATGGAATTGTCTGGGGCCAGGGCCTTCAGCAGAAATGATGGAGGCCACGAAGGTAACCCCTGAGGGTGTGACCCTGAAGTGGGAGGGGACAAGCAGGAGCTACACAAGGGGCACTTTTAGCATTACCTTTGATTAAATTTTAAAAAAATTCAGAAGGGGGCACAAATAAACAGGGTGATTTTGTTATTACCCTGTTAAATTTAATATGTACTTACAAACAAACTCTAATTTCATACATGGAACCATCCACTTTTTTTGTTTTTCTTTGTATATGGGAAGATATGAATTTGTTGATAAGATCATAATCAAAAGGAAAAAATACACCTATTTTCAATGCCAAAAGATTTTCTTTCCCTGATCCATGGTTATTTATTTTGTGATGTCAAACCAAATGTGATACTATGACATCTCAAAGCCTCTGGTGGGAGTTTATTCTTTTAAGAGGTAAGATTTGTGTTCACTGGATGGGAGTGGATGTAATTTTCAAAACTTGCCTGTGCTGCATAAACGTCTTTCCCCCTCTATGCCCTTATGCTGGTCCCTCATATGATAGCAGGAGTCTTGTGTGTGTGCGTATATGTGTGTGCTTGTGTGTGCATGTGTGTGCATGCACATATGTGTATGTATGCACCTGAGTGCATGCATGTGGGTGTGTTTCCACATCCCCTTCTATGTAAGAAAATGTATAGTGTATGACATTTGGGATGGAAACAGAGGGAGGAGGTGCAAATGTGGGTGGTGTGGCATTGGAATCGGAGACAAAATACCTGGGTTCAAATCTGGGTTCTATTACTTCACAGAATCACAGCAGCTTAGAGGTAGAAGGGAGGACAGCCACAGTCTATACCAGCAGCAATGGGAAAACCCCAGGGACACTCCTGTGGCCAAAGGCAGGTCACACATTTTCTTAAATACAAGTTGAACTGGCAGGTTTTGCTGCTGTTTGGTCATAAATGACTCTTCGTGACCCCATTTGGAGTTATCTTGGCAGAGATACTGGAGTGATTCGCCATTTCCTTCTCCAGCTCATTTTACAGATGAGGGAACTGAGGCAAACAGGGTTAAGTGATTTGTCCAGAGACATCTAGTAAGTGTCTGAAGTCAGGTTTGAACTCCCGAAGTTGAGTGTTCCTGACTCCAGTTGGTGCTCTATCCACTGCACCACCTAGATTCCCCTGAAGTGGGAGGTACTCTTACCCCCCAAAAAAATCCCCATCACAACAAACCCAGTAGGTGGTTATCCAGCCTCTACTTGAAAACCTCCAGGAGAAAAGAATCTGTTATCTCCCTCAGCTTTCAGCTTTTGAAAGACTTCTACTTCTCCAAGCTTCAGTTCCTTCATGTGTAAAAATGGGGAAGCTAATACCTGTCCTGCCAATTTCAGAGGGCAGTCACAGGAACAGGGATTTATAACCAGGAGGTACTTTATAGATCATGTAATCCAACTTCTTCATTTTGTAGATGAAGAAACTGAGTCTTGAAAAAATGAAATAACTTGCCCAAGATCACACAACAGTGAATAAGAAGCAGAGATGAGATTTGAACACAAAGCCTTCCAATTACAAATAATTATCTCTCTTCTACGCCATGAAGCTCACTAATAGAGGGGGCGTGCCACATACACATGTAAACATGACTCAAAGCAGACAATGATAAAGGTGCAGGGAAAAGCCCGACTGACTGAGTGCTCCAAGAGAATCTGAAGAGGCATTGCTCACCTGTACCTGGAGGAATCAGAGAAGGTTTCACGAAGGAGGTGGTACCTTTGGAGAACGAAGAAGAAGAAATGCAACACAATGTGAAACATATGGTATTTGGAGTCAGAGAACCTAGGTTCAAATCCCGTCTTTTCTATTTTATTTGTGTGACCTTGGGCAAGTCACTTAACCCCTGTTAGCCTCAGTTTCCTCATCTATAGAACGAAACAGAATAAGTGACTGATGAGATCCCGGATACAAGCCTATGGAAGAGGGATGGAGGAAGGGCATTGCGCTCTTGGGCCCAATCCCCACCTCTATAAAGTCTCCTTGGCCCTTGAACTAGGTCTAAAATGCTCCTTCTGCTTCCTCATTCAGTTGTTAGACTCTCCCCTAAGACTATCATATCCTTGGCCACCCTATTGCATAGAAAGGACTCCTTTACTCATTGCTCCAGATCTTCGGGGTGAAGCAGAGGGGCTGCTACGCTTCTTGTCCCTCCTTGTGGCTTCCAGACTATTCATCCACCACCATCACTCAATAAGTTTCTTTCCTTTGGGATTCAGGCTGTGCAAATATGCACATTCGCAGGGACAGACAGCTGCACACTCCCACATGAAACGACACGTACACAGACACATGACACATAGTACACAGAAACCACCACAGATATGCAACAAGCCACAAGAGCACATATGCACAGGCACGCACGCACACACATACATACTCACGCACACACATGCACGCTGTCCTGCACAGCGTGGAATGGCGGTGTAATCACGCACCTGCCTCTCATTACTGCTCAGCCATAAAAATGTGCTCGGGGCCGTGAAACTTGGCAGTGCCTCCCATGTCAGCTGGGGCTGGTACTGGAGCCGGGTTGTCCCTGGTTCTGCTGCTGCCCCAGGGAGACCATCAGGCTCCTCCATATGACATCAGCTAGCCCCCACCCAACCCTACACACACGCGTGCACACACACACACACACACACACACACACACACACACACACACACCCCACAGCAGGGACTGCTTCATGTGGTGAAGAAGCCTCCTTCTTTGTCTCAGGCTGATACATCCCTTGCTTTATTCAGACCAGGGGAAGGAGGGATACTTCTGGCGGGGGAGGGGGGCGAGGAAATAGGGTGCATACCCAGGAGTATCCTAGAGGTGGTGGGGTTGGAACAGGGTGAAAGTAACAAGAATCTTCCCAGTGACTTTGCAAAGTGCCTGGCACATAGCCGGTGCTTAAGAATGCTTACTGATTGATAGGGACACGTGATCAGCTCTGGAAAGGGCATCCCAAGCTCTTCAGGCATCACAATCATAGAATTACAAAGTCACAGAGTTGTGGAGCTAAGAGGTATCCCTCTTTTCACAATGCCTGAAGAAGGGAATTCATTTTCTCCGGGTGTAACTGCTTACAGCTAGTATATTTAGTAAGCTAGTAAGCTACCCTCCCTCTCTCTCTCACCCCTATGGCCACCTTCTCCTATTGGTGACTTCCTCCATTCAAATGTAATCTCTTTGAGGGCGGGGACTATCTTTTTGCTTTGTGTGAATCTCCAGCACTTAGCACAGTGCCTGGCTCATAGTAAAGGCTTAGTACATTCTTACTGACTTGACTTCACTTAGGTCCCCCTCATCTGATGGTGAAAGCTGGTTTGTGGCCAATGCAGAAACAAGGGAACAATATAGACAGTGCCTACAACATACATGAAAAGATCAGCAAAAGGAAGACCTTTAGAGAAGAGATAATAAAATACACTATATCAGGCAGAGAAACGGAGGAATGCAAGGATGGCTGAGAATATACAATGGCAAACATTGCTTCTGTGGCAGATATCTTAAAACTTTTGTTGATATAATTTAGTTTTACCTCACTTTCTTTCTGGATACATCTTTCTTTCCTCCCCTACCCAGCAAGTCATCTCTTGGAAGAAGACGAAAAAGAAGGTGGAGGAGGAGGAGGAGGAGGAGGAGGAGAGGATGAGGAGAAGAAAGAGGAGGAAGAGGAGGACGAGGAGGAGGAGAAAAGTTAATTCAGCACGAACAATGCATTAATTCAGTCTGGGAATATATGCAGTGTGTCACACTCATAGTCCCCCACCACTGCAAAGAAAGGAGGGAGATGCATTTTCTCATCTCTTCTCTGGGCCGAAGCTCAGTCATTAGAATTACACAGCATTCTGTTTTCTTCTTCCATTCCCATTGGTGTAGTACACCTGTGTGCTGGTTTTCTGGTCTTGATTGCTTCCTTTGCATCAGTTCATCTAAATCTTCCTGTGCTTCTCTGAATTCTTCACATTCGTTATTTTTAGGGCCCAGAGATATTCCATTACATTCATGCACCACAATTTGTTTAGCCATTCTCCTACATTCTTGCTTTTTTTGGCCACAAGAGAGGATTGAAGGGAGGGCTTGGGAAATACATGATTTAAAGACAAAATGTATAAAATATATATTTTTTAAAAAACACTAGTTTATGGCAGAGCAAGCTACCTGAAGCATCTGAGTCCTAGGATACACCTGCCACCACAAGTAAAACATATGCATGCACATACACATATACCCAGTCTTCCTCGAGGGAAGTATGAATGTTATACAGAGGGAAGAAAAGAAACAGTTTGACACGGTGAAAGGGACACTGAGCTGACAGTTTAGAATCACGAATTCTAGTCCTAGCTCTTCTACTGACTATGTGACTTTGAGCAGATTGCTTCATTTCTCTGGGCCTCAGTTTCCACATTTTTAAGATACGGATATTGCAGTGAACTTCTAAGGTCTCTTTCAACTCCTAGGAGAAGTTTGGGTAAAAATGGCCCTAAGTCTGGGGTCTGGATGTTGGGAGGATGGGGTGGAAGGAGTGGAAAGATGGGAGCAAAAAGATCCACATACCCTGTGCATAGCTAATGAGTGTTGGGAATGGAATGGGTTATAGAACCTTGACACAGGAATGAACATCATCATTGACCACCTCCCCAGTACCATGCTAAGTACACTTCTTATACGAAGAAGTGTTAAGACATATATCTTACCTACAATCTAGCTGAGATCACTCAGGGAACAACTAGAGAATAACTAAGTGAAAAACTATGACGTATATGCAGAATGGGAGATCAGAGAAAGGAGGAATTTCCTGGGCACTGGAGTAGACAGAAAGGGCTTGACGGAGGATGGAGGATGGAGGACTTAGGAGTTAGACCTTATAGGACTGGTAGCAATTCTGAGACAGGGCCGGCACCTCCCTTGGGAAACCATACCAAACATCTTAACAGATAAAAGTGATTCTGAAGCGAACAGGCTGCCTCAGGAGCTATAGCCATCCCCCACCACCATTACCACCATTGAAGGTCTTCAAACAAAGGCTGGGTGGCCCTTGTTCTGTATGTTGTAGAGGGGACCCCTATTCAAGTACAGATTAGAATAGATGGCCCTTAAGTTCAGAAAAACTGAATAGAGAACCGGCCCTGGAATCAGGGGGACCCGAGTTCAAATTTGGCCTCAGATACTTACTAGCTGTGTGACTCTGGACAAGCCACTTAACTCGAATTGCCTCCAAAAAATTTTTTTTAATTTTTTTTTAAAAGTTCAGCAAAACTCACCAACATATCACCCGCGTCTGACAGTGTATGTGATGTTCAGTATCTGTGGTCTTCCACTTCTGCTCTTTCTTCTATCACCAAGATCTGAAATCCTCACTTCTGTCTCTCCTGGGAGAGCCTATTATTGACCATGTCATCTTCCTCTGGTAACTGGGGCTCCAAAGACCCCACAGCAGTGATATGAAGAGGAGGGAAGGATTGTCCAGCACGCAGCCTTAAGAGCTCTGTGGTTGACATAGGTGAGCAGGACTTCCCTCTTCCTATGAGCTTCTCTATAGACAAGGCAGGAAAGCAGCCCCCTCCAGTCCCCTGGGGCCAAGAGCTTCTAAACCTGTGTCTGCTGCTTCTGTGAGGGAACCAGGGCCTCCAGTACAATGCTTGCCTGTTTTCTTCCTGTGATGAACAACATCTGAATGGGTTTCCTCGATGGGAAAGGATTTAAATACGAAAATAAATAAAACTGGAAAGTGCCTCCTGCTGACAAGCTGAGGGCTCTCCTGGCCTGCCTTGCTTTCCCACCACTCACCTCCCCCAACTTGCTCAGTAAAAGGGGAGTGCAGAGCCAGGGTGGCCTGCTCTGCCTTTATAAGCCCCCAGACCATACTTACTCATCCACAAGCCCGCACCAGAGTCATGCTGACTGAAGTAACAATGACTAGAGCAACAGTAACCAGGGTACCACAAACGAGGGTAACACGGACCAGGGGCATGATGGCTGAAGCAACACTGTTCAATTCAATTCAATTCAATTCAATCCAACAAGCATGTATTGAGTGACTTCTAGATGCACTGCGCTAGGCATTGGGGGTACAAAGATAAAAACGAAAATAGTCTATGCACTCAAGGCATTTATATTTGGGAAGACAGAGAAACAACATGTATAACGATAAGTTAATGCATAATAGCTCTAAATAATAAAGATAATAAATAATAAAATATAATGTATAAATATAAATATAACGTAAAAATAATAAATAATAAAGATAAGTTACTGTATAATAGCTGTAAAGTAAACAAAGTGATTTGATTGGGGGGCAGGGAAGCAAAGGTGAACTGGGAGGACCAGGAAAGGCCTTGTGTAGGAGGTGAGTTTGCCCTAAACCTGGAAGAGTGCAAAAGATACCAATAAGCAGAGGAGAGAAGTGACAGAATTCCAGGCGTAAGGAACAGCCTGGGCAAAAGCGCAGAGGTGGGAGACAGAACATTGTGTGCCAGGAAGAGCATGTGGACTTCTTACTAAACAGATAATACTGAAAACAGGATAAAACTCAATGCAGTTACACCGACCAGGCTAACATTGACTAAAGGAAACTACTGATTGGGGTAGTCAGAGCTTCAGTGTCAGATCTTTGACACTATGTTGCTTATAATAAGCACTTAACAAATATTTATTGAACGTTTTTTGAATTGAATTATAGCAGACTGAAGTCAATAAGTGCCTAGGGAGCCAACTACAGCCACCATGGACCATTTTACCCTTAGGGAGGAATCACTGAGGAGAGCAGAGACAAAGACATAAGATCATGGGATAGCAAATTTAAAGTTAAAAGGACCTTAGAGTTCACCTTGTCCAATACCCTCATTTTATATGCTAACAAAAAAAAAAAAAAGATAGTAGATGGAGTACTAGGCTTGGAGTCAGAAAGACTTGCGTTCAAGTCTGGCCTCAAATACTTACTAACTGTGTGACCCTGGGCAAGTCACTTACTCTTTGTTTGCCTCAGTTTCCTCATCTGTAAAATGGGGGTGATAATAATAGACTTTACCTCCTAGGGTTGTTGTAAGGATCAAATTAGATAATGATTTTAAGGCACTTAGCACAGCAGCTGGCTCATAGTAAGTGCTATATAAATGTTCGTCGTTATTATTACTTTCCCCAAGCTCACACAGGGACAAAATGATGAAACCATAATTTGAGCCCAAGTCCTCTGAATTCAAATCTAGCACTGCATCACAAGGACCAAGCTCAGACTTAAGAATCTGGCCATTGAAGGGATGATGCAAAGCCAAAGTCCTCACCCAAGCTTCTCATTAGCCACCAGGGCAGGGAAGCTGTTGCCTCCAGACACTAGGTATGTGAGGCACAATGCCCAAGTCTCTGGAGCCACGGAAAGGACCCTGAGGGATACAGGAATACCAGGGAGTCTGGGTGCCCAGACTGTCCACTGGGTGTTCCCCACCTTGGCCAGCCTCTGAGCCCTGCCGCACACCACACCCAGCTCCTCCCTCCCCAGTGAACCCAATCACTGGGTAGAACCTAAGTAAAACACAGTGTCTACGGGGAGACAGAAGCAGGGTGGGGAGGGATCTTTGGCAAAATCCAGAGCACGTGCATTCAGTTCCCTACCCTCCCCCTTCTCCCCCCCCTCCCCCCTGCTCCATACTTGGCCCAAGCTCCCATTCAGGGCTTTAGCCCAGACCACACGTAAGGAGAGGGAAGAGGGAGGGGGAGAGGCGCCAGTTGTCTGACCTGGGCACTGTGGGGTGGAGCAAGCTAGGAACATTGCCCCCGTAGGCATTGTTGTATTTGGTTGTCTGTTTTCAGAGAAGCCGTCGATATCGTGCTTCCCATTGCTCACCCTTGGGAGGGGTGCAATTTACTCCCTGGGTTTCATTATAGGGGTAACTGGGGGCTGGTGGGAGTAAGGCCCCCAAACTCACTAGAGACCTTAACTGAGTCACTCTGAGAAGATACTGAGAAAGCTGGTAGAGGGATGTGGGGCCTGAGAATAATGGCCCAGTGGGGAGAAGGAGGGGGAGCAGTGGGAGAGAGGGGGGCAAGAGGTGGAGGGGAGAGGGGGTAGCTGTCAGAACAATGGCCCCGGACCTGAGAGACTTGAGTCGACTCATTCCTGTCATCAAACTTTCCAGTCACCTGCTCAGAAACCTGAGGGAAAGATTAGGGAGCCAAACACATATTGTTTCTTTTGTTTGAGGTGCCAAGTTTGGTGGAGATGAATTGGCCATCTGTTCAACTCCCAGCAACAATCTGGCAAGCCGTAAACCTCCTCTTTATAAGTTGCCACTTTCCATCAGTGCTAACCAAAGTCAGGGGGAATTACTCTTTCCTCCCTAGTCAATGGCCATCCTACCATCATGGGCCTCAGCCCTCCACTTCTCCCCTGATGGCTCAGGAAGCCACTGGGCACAAACGGACAGAGAACCATAGACCCAGGACTGGCCTCCATTGGCAGCTAGTGATTAAAGACCTGGGTGGGTAATCTATGGGACGGTAAATCTAGAACCTAAGTGGAACCAACTGTGGGTCTGTTAAGCTGATCCAGGATTCTAAAGAGCTAAAGTCGGTAGGAACCTGAGAGACCATCTTTTCTAATTTCTTCCCTTTACAGAGGAAGAAACGGAGGCTCTGAAGTGACTTATCTATAGAAGTTAGTGACACAGCCAAGACAAAGACCCATCTCCTTCACTCTCACTCCAGTGTTCTTTCTTCTGCACTATGGTTCTTCCCTGTTAAGTCTCCCGTTGTTGAGGACTAAGCTAAGAAATTCCAAGGTCCCCATCCTCTCAGATCGTTTAAGTTCTGCACTCAGATTTGAGAACAGAGAGGATGTATTAAAGGGACAAAATAGGCATCGTGGGCAGGGAGTGGCGGGTAGTTGGCATTGTCATCATTGTCATTGTTTTTGTTGTTGTTTTATTCAAGTAGAAAGAAAATACTGGGGCTGGGGATCAGAACTCCAGTGGCAGGCCTCCTGAGGATGGGTCTAGCCAGCTCTGAGGAGAGCGTCTCCCTCCTTGAGCTCTACAAAGCTAGATAGATATCTGGCATCCTAATATTTGCCTGGTGTTTCAAGTTGGGCAGCTACCCTCTGGAACTGAATAACAAAAAGAGACAAAGGAATGGAAGGGCAAATCAAAGCCCAGATGTACCAGGAGCTCTTAAGATGTTAGTCACAAGGGTGGGGAACCTACGGCCTGGAGGCCACGCGTGGCCCTCTTGGTCCTCAGGTGTGGCCCTTTGACTGAATCCAAACTTCACAGAATGAATCCCCTTCATAAAAGGATTTGTCCTGTAAAATTTGGACTCAGTCAAAAGGCACCCAAGGACCTTGAAGGCCACCTGTGGCCTTGAGGCGGCAGGTTCCCCACCCTGTGGTAGAGCAGAGGTCTCCACAAAGTCTCAGAGCTGACTCAGCTTGTTTTAGAGAAAAGACAGTGCCTAAGCCCTGACACTGGGTATTGGGGATGGAAACTCACCCTGGTGGTCAGGGTCACTTAGGGCAACCCTATTGGGGGGGGGGTGTGCTCACAGCTGCCTGGTGAAGCTGCTTCCCTTCCCGAATCTGATTTATGCCGTGCAGACGCAGGAGCCCAGCCAAGCTGCAAACAATCAAAAACTGTGTAGAAAGCTTAACTTGCTTTTCAAGATGCCTGATTTATGCTGAGTTAATGGTGTCAACAGCACAAGGCCAGAGTTTGCTGCTGAAGAGTCAGAGGATGGCAAATCCCATCCCTTCTACCCATGGCGTTTCTCTTACCAAGGAAAGTCAGTGCCCCTTTGACAAATTTCCAGGTCTTTGTGACCTGGAAAAAGCCTGTCTGAGGGGACTCAGTCATTTTGCTTCATAGACCAGCTCCAGCAACCTCAACTGGGCCTTGGCAGGGAGCCAGGGTCCGTGTCTACACTCACTCCCCACTCTCAGACAGACTCATTGCTGGCAGGTAACTAAATCCAGTAATTATTCCCAGTAACATTGACTGCCCCCCCTTTTCCCCTCATGTCTGCTATTCTCTATCCAAACTGATTACAACCTCACAGAAACTAGGTTTGGGGGAGGGATGGGAGCAGAGGACTTAGGAGACTTGAAAGAAAATGTAAAACACACGTTTGCTGCTTTGACGCATGTAACCCAATGCCCCTCCATCCGTGTGGGCCATCCTTCTTCCCTTCCCTGAGGAGAATCAGGGGTCTCTGCCCCACACCAGCTCACCTGCAGCCCCCTTTCTGCCCCTTGTCTCACATCCCCCTGGGAGAGGCAGCATGTTAAGTCACCAACACCTAGAGAGATGAGACAGGAAGAAATGGCATGAGATGGGATTCTGGGCTGCAGTTTTGAGGGCAACTGGGGTAGAGGCCCAGGAGGCAGTGGGCAGCCCGAGGTCTGGGGATGTGGCCAGATTTAGTTCTTCTCTGCCCAACAATTCCCCACCATCTTAACTGCACCTCCATCTCAGGGGCTCTGCCCAGTCTCCTGCCTGCTCCTCTCTTGGCTTCCTTGAAACATCTCCCCCTTCCCCCTAAGGAGGCCCCGGAGTCAGCTTTTCCTCCCTAGGCCACTGCACCTGCTACATTTAATTGTTGACTTTCACCCCTTCTCTGAGGTGGTGTGGACTCTCAAGCACTTATGCTCCGTTCCCTAGCGGGGAGGCCACCTGATGCCCGTAAGAGCTAGAGCTGGGGGCTGGGTGGAAAGGGGGGGGGGACCTAAAGGAGGGAAGAGTAAGGTAGGGTGGGAGCAGCAGGCTCTGCAGCAGCACGGTGTTTATATAGAACGTCCTTCTAGTAATCAGAGTGTGCACTCCAAACATGTGGCTTCAATCTTGCCTTTGAAATGTGCGGCAAGTTGGGGGGGGTACACCCTGCTGCCAGCACGTACTGTACTCCCCTTTGTGGAGCCCATCAGTGCCTTTGCTGTAAACTAACAGCTCCGAGGACTTTGCCTGCCTGCCAATGGCACCGACACTTTGTTTGCAGATTGGATTCAAGTTGGTAAAGACTGAAAGGCCCTTTCCCAATCCACCCTCCCCCACCACCCCCAGGACAGAGTGGAGGCTGACAGCAGAGAAGCTCCTTGTCTATTCTCTCACTCTGTCCTTCTCTCTAGTATCCTTCCCGTCCCTGGGCCAGCTGGCCATGCCCGTGGCTGCTTTCCAAAGCGGGAAGAAAAGGGCACTGGACAGAGAGCTGGGATACCTGGATTCCAGTCCGTGCTCGGCCGTGAACTTGCTGTGTGACCTTGGGCAGCTCAGTTCTCCTCCCTAGGCCTCACTTCCTTCCTTTATAAAATGAGAGTGAGTGTTAGACTACAAATGCTGTGGAACCTGACAGCTCAAAGGATCTATGAATCTAGAAGCCTCAAGTGAGCACTTCCTCTCTGGGCCACTGACCATGGGGTTGCATGACAGTGGATGTCAGTTCATCCCTGCAATGGGTGTCTAAAGGGGAAGGAGCATCTCAGAAGCCCAGAGGCACACAGCCTTCAGATTAGATACCAGTTAACTCTATCCCATTCCCTTTGTCCCCAGCCTTCCTGGGGTCTCCTTTTGCTTAAGTCAAACCGATTAAAATGCAAGTGGAAACCAAGCCTTGTGAGGACATGCGAAGACATTCCTAGCAGTTGAAACAATATTTATGCACTGAGGGACCATTTGGGGGCTTTTCTCCAAAGCATCATTTTTCTTGGAAGCTAATCTCCCATCCGTGAAGAGGGAAATTGACAGTCAGGTTCAGGTGTTGCCTGCTACTGGCCAGCAGGACTGCCAATTCTTTGGAAGAAAGCCGTTTCCTTCATGCCAGCTTGATTTTGCGCAAGCAGGTCTAGGAGCGACCGCCAAGCTAAAGCCGGCCACTGCTGGACTGAGAGCAAGGTGTTCAGCTTTTCACTGATCTGGCTGGATGTTTTATAGAGGAATGATTGGAAATGACAGCACCAGTGAGTGAGTCAGAAATCTGTAAGAGTTGACAAAGAAGACAGCTCTTTGTCATTTTTTAAAACATTTTTTTCTTTTTTTAGGCAATTGGGGTTAAGTGATTCTTTGTCATTTTTGAAGTTGTGACAAATGAATGTCTCACAGTTTGGGACTTGTTGGGATTTGGGTAGGAAAACAGGGAGAGAGCCAGGAGGAGGAGGGGAGAAGAGAAACAGAAAAGGTAGCTCACAAAAGAAGAGCTGGATTTGGGCTCATTCCCCATCCCTGCCCCCCTCATCTCTCTCTTTCTCTAGCTCCTCTTCTTCTTTCTCCTATACCTGAGGTCTTTATTATGTGCCCAACTAGGCTAGCACTGTACTAGGCAAAATCATCCAGGGAAGGAAGAGCTATGTAGTGAGCTGTCAGCTCTCAGCAGCAGGGCCCTGCTGTGGTCTCCTTCCATGGTAAGGAGCCAAATAAGTTCTCATCACGTCTTCCAATCTTTGTAATTTCCTTTCACACTTGTGAATCTCAGGATGGCAGTGTGTGTGTGTGTGTGTGTGTGTGTTGTGTGTGTGTGTGTGTGTGTGTGTGGTGTGTGCCTATGTCTTTGTGTGTGTCTGTGTTTCATCTTCTACACAACAAAAGGCATTTCTCTACTGGGCTCCAAGAACAGAAAATCATATGCACTTCTTGTCAAAATTTCCCAGGCTCAACTCTGGCTTTGGAGGAATTTTGAAGCAGGCATGCTGCCAAATAGCTATGACCTTAGCTAAGTCCCTTCACCTGTGGGGTCCTCAGTTAAAAAGCAATTTACTGTAGAGGAAAGATTGTTGGAGTCTTCAGCCTTGGTGTCAGTGCTGCCTTTATTACTTCCTGCCTGGGTGATGTTGAGCAAAGCTCTCAACTTCAGTCTCATCATCCGTAAGTAAGAAGTTGGATTAGATGATTGCTAAGATCCTTTCAAACTCTAAATCCTATAATCTCCTATACAAAAAAAAAGTTGGCAAAAATTGTTTGGTAATCAAAAAGTGAAAAAGGCCACAGGTTGACAGGGTACTTTAAAGCTTCTTTCTTGTACATGATAAATACCTTATGACTAGGTTTCAAGCTTACTTTCCTGCATAAAATTCTTATAATGTATGAGAATGAGGCTTTGGAGTAATCTATCATCTTTTGGCCTCTTTCTGGTTTTGTACATATTAAGCATTGAATGAATGAATGAATGAATGAAAAAACATTTATTTACTAAGTAATTACTATGTTGCAAGTACTGTGTTAAGCTCTGGGGGTACAAATACAAAAAACAGCCCTTGTCCTCAAGGAGTATACATTCCAATGAAGAAAACAACATATAAAGCAAGTGAGCAGCCAGGAGCTCCTCAGCCCAGAAAGATACAGGGATTGAGAGTGGAACCTTAGAAGAGTAGATTGACACACCCCATCCAGGAACAATGACAGAGTTGATTTGATCTTTGTTCATGGTTCCCCAGGAGAAAAAAAGAAATGAAAACTGACTGTATCTTAGTACTTAGGAAATGACTAGTTACCAATGTAGGAGCCACTTCATCTGTGTCCAATGTGCACAAGGATCAGAGAGTAGTTGGAGCAAAGTTCAATATAAACACCAAATTAAGATGAAAGATTAATGTGAGAAGAAAGCAGATGCCCTTGCAATAGTTCCAATATGACCTTTTTAAAGTATCTACAAACTCAGAAAACATTAGGGCATGGACAAAAGTAAAGACATTGACACTTCCTATCACTGATCTTGAAAGAAACTTAACATACACAAAACGGTTGCCACAATGAATTAACCAAAGAAGGCAGATACTCCCTTGGCCAGCAAACACTTGATCTCTTGCCGAGGAGAAACACAGTGGCCAAGGGCAACGCCGTTTTAGAATACAATCTCATTTGCAAAGCATTACAGAGGATGTTGGAAGATTACAAATAGTATTTTACAATCAATCAACAGGCATTTATTAAACTACTAAACAATTTTACAAAATGATGAACAGAAGCTGAGCCTGCAAAGAAGTTACTTAGCTCAAGCTCAGAATAAGTTGGGTCTTCCCAAGAGCATTTACAGATAAAAGTGAAAGGACAAGATGGAAAAATGAAAAGGAACAGATCTGTCTATGTTTCTATAGAAATCTATTCTCATTAGTGTCAATAGTAGATCTACCACATTTAGATGTGACCACCTTAAACCTTAGTATACCGTGTGAAGAAGTTTTAAGGGTGGGAAGAGATGCTAGGCCTAATTAAATTAATATAGAAGAATCCCATCGTAGTGGTAAGGTCATTTTCACTATCTCAAAGAGGAGATAATTCCAAAACAGCGAAAATTATCACAAACATTATTTTTTTGGCTTTCTTCCCCCCAAAAAGCAACCAAAAAACCACTATACATTATTTCAAGGGAATAAATAACTACTAACTCATATAAAACATAATGGTCCTGAAAGCATGGAGGAAATCCTTGATAAATATATAAAAAAGGAACAAATAGTTTTCTATAGAAGATGAAATATTTAGTCATATAGTTGTCTAAGTGTAGTGGAAAGAACACTGAGAAAAAAAAGAAAAAGAAAGAACACTGGACTTGACGTTAGGATACTTGAATTCAAATCCTGACTGGCACATATTTGATGTGTAATCTTGGGCAAACCTTCATCTGAGTCAGTTTTGCCACCTATAAAATGGGAGTAATAATGATTGTTATTCACTGCCCTTGACAGAGCAGATAGAGAGCTGGCCTTGAAGCTGGGAAGACCTAGTTCAAGGGCTTCCTCTCTGTGTGACTCTGGCCATGTTACTTAACCTCTTGGTGCTCTAGGCTATTTTCTAAAATTATAAATTGCAAAGGTGGTGTCAACCTGCATTGGTATGTGGAATTTCTTCACCTAGGAGTTCCCTATACCAGGGAAATAACGTCTAGTTTCTAAGAATCTCTAATGACACTTGTAGTACTTTCTGTGAATAGTGGTTGATTGATAGCCCATAGCTAGCAAAAGTTACTCCAGGTTTAATTGACCTTTCATTCATTCAATAAATATTTATTAAGTGCCTAGTATGTGCCAGGCACTGTTCTAAGCACTTGGGATACAGAAGGAGACAAAAGACAGCCCCTGCCCTCAAGGAGCTTACAATCTAATGGGGTGGGGGTGGGGGCGCAGAACACGTGCAAACGAATATATGCAAAGCAAACTATGTGCAGGAGAAATAAAAAATAATTTAAAAAGGGGAGGCACTGGAATTAAGAGGGGTCAGGAAAGGCTTGCTGGACAATGTGATTTTAACGGACTTAAAGGAAGCCAGCAAGGTCAGTAAATGGAGTGGAGGAGGGAGAGCATTCCAGGCCTGGAGGGAAGCCAGAGAAAATGCCTGGAGTGGAGAAATGGTGTCTTGTTCATGGAACAGCCAGGAGGCCAGTGTCACTGGTAGGAAGAGCACGAGTGGGGGAGTAAGGGATGATCTGCCTAGATACCAGAAAGTTCCTATGTATCCAATAACTAACTCTGCGAGCTACATTTAGGCAAGGATTGCAATGCTCTACTGATCACAATCGGTTAAGCAAACCTCATCTGATTCTGGTATGTAAAGCAAATTTTCCTAATCACAATGCCCTTGTGGTGAGTGAGAAGGGGAAGAGGTGTGATTCGAAGTCTAGACTACCTGGAGATGATTGAGTGTCCCAAAGGGCCCCCTCTCATTCAGACTCTGTGAATCTGCCCACCAAAGCAATCAGATAGAAAGGCAGACAGCCAGAAAGCTGGACACACCCCACTGTGCACCCAAGCCACCATTTGTTGGAGAGCCCGTGGGACCGTAGGGGAGGGAGCTGCCCACTTTCATGCCTGAGTGCACGAAACAGCCTGACTCATGATCCTTCGAGCACTCATGCTCCTTCTTGGTGCCTCAGAACCGAGACCTACTCACATCTACCTCACCAGGTCATTGTAGAGAAAGCATTTTGTAAATCTTAAAAAGTTATATGAATAGGAATGACTATTTTCTATTGCTTTTTGTTTTTTTAAAAAACATCTAGTTCTGTAGGACATAATACAGACTCAAGCAAGGTGCTGCTTGTGAATGTGGTTAATGATAAGATAATAATAATAGCTAACATGTATATAGCTGTAGCCTACTGAGTACCGGGCACTGTGCAAAGTACTTTACAAATATGATGTCATCTGATTCTTACGATAACCTTGGGAGACAGGTGCGATTGTCCCCATTTTGCAGTTGAGGAAGCTGAGGCAAAGGAGAAACGAATTGCCCAAGGTCACAGAGCAAGTGTCTGAGGTCTCATTTGAACTCAGATCTTCCTGACTCCAGGACCATTTCTCTATCCGCTTTGCCACCTAGCTAGCTATTTATAATAGTCAATCATAAATACAAATCTGGAAATAAAATTATTCAGTGATCCACTGAATATGCAAAAAGTGAGGTCAATATTTTCCTAATATAACAATGGGGAAACATACTCACTTAAGGTGTTCACCAGTGCCATGGAGAATGGCCTAGGCAGTGAAGAGATTCCCGTAAAAGGGCAAGGTTCTCTAGACACTGATTCATTGATGATAGCATGTCAGTTGCATTGCGCCCTGGAACACTATAAGGTCTTGTCATTGAGAGCCGCCATCATGCAAAAGTGCTCAAAGCCTCACCATCCACACCAGAAAAAAATAAAGGGCATATGAAAAATGTATACTGTCTAGATTATAATGCAGAGCTGGGTAGGCAGATCATCCCTTTGCATCCTTTGAAGAGGCACAACAGATGGAAAATGACCTGGGCCCAGAATTTAATAAGAGAAGGAAAGTAGCCTATGCTGAATTTAGGGAATGATAGAAAACTTTCAAAGATCCCTAGATTCTTACAGTTGCAAAAGTGCATCTTTTCAAAGCTGACATTTATTTATGCATTCACTCATTTAAAAAAAATTAAGAATTTTATTGTGGGCAGAGAACTATCAGAGAACTAAAGGAGACACAAATTTTAAATTACAATAATATAACAAATTATTATTATTATTATCAACTTATATAATGGTTTAAAGTTTGCAAAGTACTTTAGAAATATTATCTCCTTTGAGCAGCAAAATAATTTTAATTATCATCTAGAGGCAGCTGGATGGTACAGTGGATAGAGTACTGGACCTGGGGTCAGAAAGACCTGAGCTCAAATCTAGTCTCAGACTATGTAACTCTGGGCAAGTCACTTAACCTCTGTTTGCCTCAGTTTCCACAACTGTGCAGGGCTGTTGTGATTATCAAATGAGATAATATTTGTAAAGCACTTGCTACAATGCCTGGCACACTGTATAAATGCTTATTCCCTTATTTTCTCCCTATCTCCATTTCATAGATGAGGGAACTGAGACTCGCAAAGGTTGACTTGTGCAGGGTTCCATGGTTAGTTAATGTCTGAGGGAGGACTCAAACCTGTCTTTCTTTTTTTTTTTAATTTTTAATTTTATTAATTTATTTTGATTTATCAATAATCACTTCCATATCCTTTTCAGTTTAAAATTTTTCTCCCCCTTCTTCCCCACTACCCTCCCCAAGATGGCACACAATCTGATATAGGCTATACATTTACATTTCTATTAAACATATTTTCATATTAGTGATGTTGTAAGTAAAAATTAAAACCAATAGGAGGAACCATCAGAAAGAGGAAACAAAACTCAACAGAAGAGAAAAAAAATGCTAGCGATTCAACTTCCATAGTTCTTTCTTTGGATGTGGATAGCATTTTCCATCACGAGGCCTCTAGAGATGTCTTGGATCCTTGTGTTGCTGAGAAGGGTTGTTTATCAATATTAGTCATCGAACAATGTGGCTGTTATTGTGTATAAAGTTCTCTCGGTTCTGCTCACTTGACTCAGCATCAGACCATGCGAGTCTTTTCCAGGTTTTTCTGAAGTCAGCCTGTTCCTCATTTCTTATAGCACAATAGTATTCCATTACATTCATATACCACAACTTGCTCAGTCATTCCCCAACTGATGGGCATCCTCTCAATTTCCAATTCTTTGCCACCACAAAAACAGCTGCTATGAATATTTTTGTACATGTGGGTCTTTTTCCCATTTGATGATCTCTTTGGGATACAGCCCTAGAAGTGCTATTGCTGGGTCAAAAGGTATGCACATTTTTATAGCCCTTTGGACATAGTTCCAAATTGTTCTTCAAAACGGTTGGATCATTTCACAACTCCACCAACAATGCATTAGTGTTCCAATTTTCCCACATCTTCTCCAACATTTATCATTTTCCTGTTTTGTCATGTTGGCCAATCTGATAGGTGTGATGTGGTACCTCAGAGGTGTCAAACCTGTCTTTCTAACTTATGAGCTAGCTCTCTAATACTATGCTGCCTCTACATGATAAAACAAAGTTATTGTCCTCAGGGAGCTTACAGTCCAGCGCAGGGGTGAGGAACTGGTGGCCTCATGGACACACACGGCCCTCTAGGTCCTCAAGGGCTACACTAGATGACCACACATTGCCTTGAGGCCACAGGCTCCCCGCCCCTTTTAGAAGGCCAGGATGCTAACATAGGTAAACTATATAGCACTCTCTTAGTGCTGCCATGGGCGTTAGAAAGAAATGTGTGTTGATTCAGGCAGAAATACTGACCAGTATTTCTTCCCTCCTCCTCCCCCTGGAGAATCGTCCTGCCCCTGGAATGACAAGACCAGACTTTGACTGACCAGCTAACCCCATCTCATCCCAAAGGAGGGTGAAGGGAGCTATCTTAAAAGAATCAGGAGTGAGCAACAAAGCATGAGATATATCACAGAAAAAGGACTACATTGGGAGCAGCCTTGAAAAATGGCAGCAGATGAGCGCATGAGTGGAAGCCACAGAGAATCACAAAAGTGACATCAACAGCCCAGACCCCAAGGCTATTAGGCAAGTCTAGGTGGATCTCATTTTTTCCCTAATCGCCCAGAATAATCACCTTGATTCCTCGCTCTTCTTCTCCCTTTCCCCCTGCCTCTCCCTTTTTGGAGAATGATGTCTGTTCCTAAAATTTATTTTCGCTTTTTTAACATTCATTTACCTTTCTATTCATGTTGTCTCTAAAGCCAGCTTTTAGAGAACTGTTGTTACTCATGGCATTACTAAAACGTGTTTTATTACTTAGAAGTGTCTGAGAAAGATAATTGGGGGTAGGGGGGATACCTAGGAGAAGGGAGAGAAATATGTTTTCTAATAGTGATACGTATTCTCCAGAAAAATTTTCTTGACTCGGGGCTCAGAGATGTAGAAAGATAATTACTGATTCAATTTTATAACTTTCTCTCGGAGCGAAGAGAAAAACTTAGACCTGGACTTTTCTAGGTAATAAGCCAGCAGTTTGGTTAGCAGAGACTAGTGTGAGAGGAAGGGCTTCGGCCATTTTCTCTTTCCATTGTGTCTCCTTCTTGATTTGAAAAGAAAACTAATCCTCCAGAGGGGCTGAGCTAAAGAAATGGCTAGAGAAAAGGTCAGATCCTAGAGGTGCTGTTTGTCCCTCCTTTTTGCAGAGGACCAATGACATCACAGGTTGATGTCATAACTTGCATGCGAATTGGATTTAAGTGAGGCAGAGCTACACAAAGTTGTCAGCCTCACTCTCTTTTCAGGAGTCATCGAAGTCCACTGTCAAGAAAAAAGTCAAGACAACTGCTGTTGGTCTGGGATGCAGTGGAAGACCTTGGCATCTTCAAGGTCTGGCCAAGCTCTAAGAGCTCCACAGTGCCTACTTCAGCCACCTCGATAGTAGTTGGAACAAATGTTTTCATCCACCCATTCCACTAGGGAAAATCTTCACATGCTTGGGGTAGATATCCCTCTAACTAATTGACAGGTTTAAGACCTGGCAGTTAGCCTCAACCTGGTTTAGCCCATCTGCCAAGACAGTTTGACAGGGTTTGGCTGCTGGGCATGCTCCATGTTCTTGGAGCCACAGGTGAGAGTTGGTTGAAAGGTGGATACCGAAGGTGGATGAGCAGCTTTGGAAAGGGCCCATCAAGCCCTCACACCAGATGTGCTAGTCTTCCCTGAACACCTCATACACTCCACACCCTAGGGTAGAAGCCAAGGGAATGCCTGAGAAGGAGTAAACCAGATCCACATAAGGGGGAAGGCCAATGTGGAGGACTCCTACTAGTCTTGAATGACACCTATAACAACAACACCACTGCCAGAAACATAATGTACAATATTCCACAAGCACATTAGATGAGGTATTGGTACAAGAAGGAATTTTATCATTGATAAAGAAATCAGAGAAAGAGGCTACTATATGGCTGCAAATATCTGGTCTACAATTTCAGAAGAATCACAATTGTAGAGGATAAGATCAATGACTACGTAACGGGGTATAATGGTTGCAACATATTTCTATTAATGGCATATAAAAGATATCACCAAAGACAAACACGACCGGAAAAGATGTAAGCCATCTGTCAGTTAGGATCTAGTTCTTAACCTGACAAACATGGGCGTAATTATTTTTCCTTTTTTGGGAGGTGGGGTTGGGAGGGAAGAATCATCCACTATTTCTCTGGCTTCTTCTCCCACTTAGTGAAATCCTGGTAATGTTCATATCTGGTTTGTTTTACTTTACCTAAGGGGCACCAAAAGCAAGCAGTCAGATTGACAAGACATCTCATCCCTTCTTATCTTTCCAGTCTTCTTATACAATATTCCCCCCTAAACACTCCATAGTCTAGCCACACTAGCCAAATTTCTATTCTTCACATGTAATGATCCATCTCCCTTCTCTGCATTTGCCCTGGCTATTCCCCACACCTGGAATGCTCTCCTCCCACCCTACCCCTCCGCCCCTTACCACCACCTCTTAGCATCCCTGGCTTCCTTCAACACTCAGTTCACATACCTTCTGCCACAGGAAGCCTCATCAGGTCTCCCCAGCTGCTACTGACTTCTCAAAGATTATCTTTTATCTACTCTGTTCGCATCTTGCATCTCTCTTTCTCTCTCTCTCTCTCTCTCTCTCTCTCTCTCTCTCTCTCTCTCTCTCTCTCTCTCTTTCTCTCTCACCTCTAAAATGTAAACTTTTTTTTGACTGTAGGCTTCTTTATTATTGACCAATTCAAGGGCTTCTGCACCACATAAATCTACTTCTCTGCTTACTTTTTTATTACTTTATTTTGATTTATCAACAATCACTTCCATAAGCTTTTGAGTTTTAAATTTTTATTCCCCTCCCTCCCCACCTCCCTGGCCAAGATGGCATACAATCTGATATAGGCTATACATACACATTCCTATTAGACATATTTTCACATTAGTGATGTTGTAGGGGAGAATTAGAACCCATAGGAGGAACCACCAGAAAGAGGAAACAAAACAAAATAGAAGAAAAAAAGATAGCAAATAGTATGCTTCAATCTGCACTCAAACTCCATAGTTCTTTCTTTGGATGGGGATAGCATAAAATGTAAACTTCTTAAGGAGAGGACCAGTTTTGCTTTTTTTTTTTTTTTGTATCTCCAGAGCTTAGCACAGTGCCTGGGCACAAGCTCTTGATGAAGACTTGTTGATCGATTGATTGATTGGTTAGAGGCCAGAATTTATTTCACCCAACAGAAGATACAGAGTAGGCTCATGTCTAACACACTGAATGTCAGGAAAACCTTTTTTCTCCTTTCTGGAAAAAAGACATACGACCCTCAGGTGCGTTCCCCAAGGAGCTATGCAAACACGATGTCGTAGCACTGAATAGCTAGATCCAGCTTGTTCCTTGGAGCACATGGTTTCTTCTTTTGCTTCTCCTTCTTGCCCTACTAGATTGTACATATGGTACAACCTGTGGACCTCTCCACTTCCTCTCTGATTTTTTTTTTACTCATTTGGGTTCCAAATCCAATTTCTCCTTCTCTTTTATTAAGGCCTCAATCCTTGTCTCAGACCCCATGGTCCATCCACCTTTTGAATAGCCATCTCTCTTCCCAAGGCACAGTCTGGTGCTGACCCAAAAGCCCACACGGTTCCCTGTAAAGACCTGTAGAGGATATGCAGACTCTTTACTAGATACGTGTTCTGTGTGATTCTCCAGATGATCTATTTTAAAGGCCAAACCTTTAAACTCTGAACTCTGTCATTGTTAAAGCATCAAGGGGTCCTCACTGATGGCTTGCTGAAACTTTGAGGCTGTGAACTTGGGTCATTACAGAAAGAAAGGGCCACTTCCCAGTGAAGGCCCAGGACAATAAGCCTCCATCCGGGACACAGTAGAGATAAGGGGGATATACACAATTCCTCTTGACCCAAACTGGGAATGCTCCATACAGTTGTTGGGAAAGTTGTGTATCAAGAGTGATAGATACATCAATGACCTCATAAGAAGAATTTTAGGAAGCTAAATCTTAGGCTGAACTGAGGCTGGAGTGAATGCTAAGGATAACAAAAAGGGCTTTTTTCTTTTTTTTTGAAGGGAAGGAATGTTGTCCTAGTAGATAGGGTAGTAGGCTTGAAGTTGGAAAGCTCTGGATTCAAATCCTGCCTCTGACACTTGTTGTGGGGGCTCCCAGACAAGTCACTTAACATCTATGAGCTTTAGGAATTCCTTAGGATGCTCCTACTAAGTCATACATAACTTCAATCTGCTAAAGCAGTTCCCATACTCAACACACCAGGAGGCTCCTATTCCCTTCTTCCTTCCCCCCAAATCCTTGTATTCCTGTGTTGGTGGCAAGAGAAAGATCAAAGAAAAGAGGAAAATTGTTCTCTAAAGGTCATCACTAATCTCCTAATCAACACATTTTACAGCCTTTTAAAAATTCTAATCCTCCTTGACATCTCTGACACTTTTGACATTATTGATTACTCCCTGCTACTGAATGTTTTCTTGTCCCTTGGCTTTGGAAATACCACACTTTCCCTGCTTTCCTTCTATCTTTCCAGGAAGAATCTAGGAAGAAATTGCTCTTTTTCTGTCTTTTTTTGCTGGCTCCCTGTCCTACTCCTGATCTCTCAATAGAGGTATTCCCCAAGGGTCCGCCTTTGACTCTGCCCTTTTCTCTCTCTATACTTACTCCCTCAGCAATCTCATTCATTCCCATGGCTTCACATACTGTCTCTATGAAGACTTCCAAATCACCGGTCTTGACCTCCCCCATCTCTAACTGCATGTGGGAAATTTCAAGCTGGCTTGTCCATTATCACCTCAAATTCACTATCTCCCAAGCTGAGCACAACCTGTTCTTCCGCCTTACTGGTTCTGACTATAACATCACTATTGCATTGGCTCTCCTGTGTTCAGAAACTCAGGATTACCTTCCCTCACTTTTCATATCCAATCAATTATCAGTGTCTGTTCATTTGACCTCTTAAAGTTCTCTTAGATTTATCCCTTCTTCTCTAGTCCCTCAGCAACCAGTTAGTAAAGGGCCCTCATTAGCATTACCTAAGCTATTTATTATCGTAGCCCTTTCCCTCCCCAAGGCTTTTCTGCTTTTGTTTTATGCCTTCATTCCCTTCAAATCTATCACCCTTACCACTTTCAGAATTATCTTTTTTTTTTAATCATCACTCCTATGTTCAAAAAATTTTCGTTGTCTTTCTATTGCCTCATGAGTAAAGTTCAGACTCCTAATATGCAAGGCCCTACATAACCTGGCACTACCCTGCCTTTCCAGTCTTATCTCACATTACTCCTTCTCACACTCAATATGTTCCAGCCAAACAGAAGCTCTACTCCCTGAATATGTACTGTACTCTCATGCATGCCCCCAAGACTTTGTGTAGACTGTTCCCTATTTGTGGAATTCCCTTCTTCCTTCTCTTCACCTGCTGAATTCCTACTCATCTTTTCAAAAAATAAATGTTATTGATATGTTTTGTTTTTATATCACCTGTATTTCCAAGAGAGACATCCCTTATAAGAAAGAATAAAAGAGAGGGGGAAAGAGTTCAGCAAAATCAAACAAATGTCCCCAAAGTCTGACACTGTGTGTCCATATTAGCAGTCCTCTACCTCTGCAAAGAAATAGACAGAGCTATCTTATCAGAGTTCCTCTTTGGGCCAAACTTGGTCATTGTAGTTGTTGGTGGTGCGCTTTTATTTATTTTTTAATTTGTTTTCTAGTTTTCAAGTGATAACTTATTTTTATTTCATAAATTTATTGCTTAAGTTATTAAAATTCAATTCCTTTTTTTTTCAGTTTCAAATTCTCTACCTCCCCCCTGCTGAGAAAACAAGAAATACAAAACCCATTACAAATTTGAAATCACGCAAAACAAATCCTTGCATTAACTATGTTCTGTGAGGAAAAAAAACATAAGAAAAAGTAAGAGAAAAACAGATATGCTTCAATGAGCGCTCTGAGCCCGCAGGTTTTTTTATCTGGAGGTGGATGGCATTTTTCATCATGGAGTCCTTTGGAATTGCAGTAGGTCATCGGTTGGTGTTCTATCCATTTAAGTTATTGCAGTCATCGTATACATTGTTTTTGCTATTTATTTCATTTTGCAGCAGTTCATATGTCTTCCCATGTATCCGTCATGTTTATCATTTCTTATATCTCATTAATGTTTCATTGTATTTATGTACCATAACATTTTTAGCCATTCCCAATCAAGAGACATCTACTTCTTTCCATTTCTTTGCTCCTTCAAAAAGTACTGCTGTAAGTGTTTTGGGGCTTTTCTTTTTATTGTTGACTTAGCCTAGTGGTTGAATATCTGAGTGGTAAGTAGAGACATTTTAGTCACTTTCTTTGCATATTCAAAATTGCTTTTAAGAATGGCTGGACCAATTCACAGCTTCACCAACAGTGCATGTGAGTGTGTTTCTCTACAACCCTTCCAACACTGAGCATTATCTTTTTTTTTCATCTTTGCCAGTTTGTTAGATGTGAGGTGAAACATCAGAGGTGCTTTGATTCTCCTTTCTCTTCCTATTAATGATTTGGGACTTTCTTCATGTAGTAGTTCATAATTTATGATTATTCTTTTGAGAACTGTTTGTTCCTATCCTATGACCATTTATCTTTAGGGAATGGCTTTTGTCTGACAGGATTTTAAAGCCCCACTTGTAAGCTACCACCTGGAAGGAGGATGGTGGTTGCCAGTTAAGAACCCCAGGGAATGCTCTTGACCTTATTCTTGTCAACATTTTTATCAATGAATTGAATAGATAGCATGTTTACCAAATTCGTGGATGACCCAAAATTAGAAAGGACACCTAATATTTTAGACAACAGACTGGAGCTAGAACTGTGGGTCAAATCTAATTAAATGAAATCTGAAAGGTACAAATATAAAGTTAACAGATGTGTTCAAAAGACAACTACTTGAGCACAGGATGAGGGAGGCTTGGTTAAACAATTCAGTACTCCCCTTTCCCCCCCAAAAAAGTCTTGGGGACTATAAGGTAGTGTAAGCTCAATGTGAATCAAATTATCACATGGCAGCCAGCAAAAGCTGTAATATGATCTTAGACAGCATTCATGGAAGAACAATGCCACAGAATCACAGAACTGAGAGTTAGAAGGAACCTTAGCAACCACCTAGTCTAATGCCAGCACTTCTTAAACTGTGGGTTGTGACCCCATATGGGGTCTCAAAAAATTTGGCAGCAATAAAAGGTTTCTTGATGCACAACAACCAAAAATTAACTAGAAATCGAACATGTAATAAATCCGAGGGTTTTCTGGCAGTGTTTGCACATGTTGTATCATGCAACTTCCCTGCAGCCCTGGTTCTGAACACACAGCATGCGCACTTTGTGCTACACACGCCCTCATGCCACATAACGCCGCTGAATGCTGCTGAAACTCAAAAAGGGGTCATGAGTGGAAAAAGTTTAAGAAACCCTGGACCTATACAGGAAAAGAATTCTTGCTATAGCACACCTCATCAAGGGACTTCAGATTCTGCTTGAAGACCTCCAAGGAAGGGAAACCCACCATGTAGAGGGAATGGCAGAGCTCATTCCTCTATGGGAAAGCTCTAATTGTTAGAAAATTTTTGGACAGCTCTAATTATTAGGAGTTATTCTCATTGTGAGGAAGTCATCCCTTAACAAGATAAGGCATAGTCCTAGGATATTCTGCCCTAATCTATTTACATGTGAAATATTGTGTCCTTTCTGGGAACCACATTTTAGAAAGGACATTGATGAACTGGAGTTTGTCCTCACTGAATACAAATATGAAGGGATGAGAAACATACCTTAAGAGGATCAGTGCAAATAACTGTGAATTTTTAGCCTGGAGGAAAGAGACTTGGTAAAAACAGAATGGCTAGCTGACTTTAAGAATTTGTAGCTGTTATGTAGAAGAGAGATTAGATTATTTCTGCTTGACCCCAGAGGGCAGAAGGAGGAGAGGCAGATTTTGGCTCAATATAAGGAAAAACTTCCTAACAATTAGAGCTATCCTAAAATGGAATTAATTGCCTCAGAAGGTCATTAGTTCCCTATTACTGGCATTCTTCAAGAAAAGTCTGAATCTCTGGTCTGGGAAATTGTAGAGAAAGATTGGGTACAGGTTAAACTAGAAAATGTCTGAGGTCTCATTCAACTTTGAAATGTGGGGGGAGGCATCTAAGCATAAGACTCAATCCCTGCCTTCTAGGAATTTGTGGGCTAATTAAAGAGATAAGGTATAATGAGGTAACTAAAAATACCAGGCAGGCACTGGTAAGTGCTAAATGAGTGCTACACAGAAAAAGATGAACTCAGAACTGGGAGACCTTGCTATGGACAGGGAAGGCAAGGCAGGCTTTGTGGGGAGGTGGCCTTGAGCTGGGCCTTCAAGGATACCTTCATTTTTCCATCACGTACTTGTCTCTCAGAAGTAGGGGCAAAGTCCCAGGGAAAAGTTAATTGTCCCTTCAAAGGCCTCTTGAGTCTCAGGACTGAACCCTCCCTCTGAAAACCAGAGTGAAGAATATGACTAAGACCTCTAAGCTACTTGAAATAAACAGTATTATAATAATTTTATTCATTACTGCTTGAGTTATGCTATTTTAAGAGGGGCAGAAAAGGAAAATGTTCTTTAAAAAAAAGGCAAAGACATGGTCAGATTCCCCTGTTTCCTATCCTCCCCACCCCCTTCCAGTTACTAGCCTGGAATCCTGAAGTTCTGAGCTAGGTTCTCAGAGTCCTCCACTCCAGGCATCAGAGAAAGCTCCCCCAAACAAAGGCCCCCAGGGGATGAGAGTAAACAGGAATTTCCTTCACCCCTACCCTTATTAAGAAAAGGCTTTTAACCAAAATCCCTTGTGGTTTCCAAAGACCCTTCCCACCCATTTAACTACAGTAGGAATTGTTCTCAGATAAAACAGAGTTCTGACCATCTAGGCTTTCTCCTTCTGGGGAAGAGTACTGAGCCAGCATGTCTGCCTTTCTTAGTCCTCATCCTTTTCAGTCTCTCTGGGCCATTTGACTCTGTTGATGGCCTTCTTCTCCTGGATACTCTCTTGTGGTTTTCTTTCTGGGAGGTAACTCCAAATAGTGTAGAGAGCTGCTCCTCAGAGTCCAGAAGACCTAGGTTCAAATCCTTCCTCTAACAAACAACTATTGAATGACTCCAACAATTCACTTAACATCTCTGGGCCCAAAACCTAATCTCTGAGTTTTATTAGCTGACCTCCAAGATACCTTCCAGCAACAAATATGTGATGCTATACACTTACCAGTCTAACATGTCCTTCTCAAGTCTCCTTTGTTGGATCTCCACCCATGTCATACCCACTAAATGTGGGTATCCATCAAGGATTTGTCCTGGGCTTGCTTTTATCATTTCTCTGTATTCTCTCCTTTAGTGACTTCATCAGCTCCCATAAGTCTAAATATTTTCTCTATGCATTTGTCTCCTAAATCTATGGACCTGGCCCTGGTATCTCTCCTGAGCTTCAATGATGCATCTCCAATAGCTTATTAGATATCTCAAACTGGATATTCTATGGCCATCTCAAACTCAACGTGTTCAAGACCAAGATCTCATTCTCTTGCCCACAAAACCTATTCCTTTTCTAAATTTCCCCATTCTATCTGAGTATACCGCCATCCTTCCAGTATTTCAAAGTTTTATTTTTGGTGTTATCCTCAACTCAATTACTCTCCCTCACCCTCCATATCCTAAGTCATTAAATCTTGTCATTTCTGACTCCACATTAAGTCTTCTATTTGCTCGCTTCTCTCTATTCAAATAGTCACCACTCTTGTTCAGACTCTCATCACCTTTTGTCTAGATTATTCCAATAGCCTTCCAATTAGCTTCCCTACCTCAAGCCTTTCCTCCTTCCAATGTAACCCCATCTCTTCAGCTGCAAAAGTAACTTTCCTATAATACGGGATTTAATCAGTAAACTCCAGTGACTCCATTTTACCTCTGGGATCAATTACACACATATGTGTATATGCATGCATGCATGCATGTATATATATATATATGGATACAGACACATACACATACATATATGTGTGTATATACATTTATAATCCTCTGGTTGGCACTATAAATCTCTTTCTAATCTACCTTTCCAACTTGTTATATATATTCCTTTTTCCGTACTCTGTGGTCCAGCCAAGAGTGAGCCCTTGATGCAGTAGCCCTCTTGCTATTCCTCATACACAACACTTTATCTTGGATCTCTGTGCCTTTGACTGGCTATGTCACATGCCTCGAATGCACTCCTTCCTTACCTCCAACCTTAGAACCCCTTATTTCCTTCAAACTCAGCTCAAATGCCACTTTCTACCCAAATTTTTTCTTGAATCCCACCCAAAGCCAGATGTGGATACCCTTTCCCTACCATACCCCAAAATTATCTTGTATCTATACATATACACATATGTATATACCCATATATATGTGTATATGCACACACTCATACATATATGTGTGTATATATACATAGGCATACACACACACACACACACACACACACACACACACACACACACACACACATATATATATATATACACATATGCCATGTCCCTGGCATATATACTTTCCCTGAAGACAGAGATCATTTCACTTTTGTCTTTACCAGTGCCTAGTATGTAGTAGGTGCTTAATAAATGCTTGTTGCAGGATTTCACTGAGCCAGACAGATATTCAGAGTGGCTACATCGCTCCACTAAGGGGCAGGCAGGGGCAGAGGCACGGGCCAGTCACTCTTCTTTTTTTCCCACATGCAACCACCATGAACTGATACCTCTGCTAAGGGACTTCCTGGACTCAAAGTCAAGAATTTCTCTCTTAGTGAGTTAATTATTAAGATTTTTCATGACTCTCTATTCTTCTCTGTTCCTACTGCCACCACCTTAGTATGTCCTTCATTACCGCCTACCTGCAATATTATGATAGTCTCCTAACAGGCCCTCCTTCCTCTGTTCTCTCTTCCCTCTGATCCATCCATCATTCCTCTGCCAAAATAATCTTTTTTCCATATTTTTGTGGTTGTTCAGTCATTCCAGTCATGTCTGACTCTCAGTGACCCCATTTGAGGTTTTCTTGGCAAAGAGTGGTTTTCCATTTCCTTCTCTAGCTCATTTTACAGATGAGGGAAAATGAGGCCAACAGGGTTAAGTGACTTACCCAGAGTCACACAGCTAATAAGTATCTGAGGCTGGATTTGAACTCACAAGAAGGAGTCTTCCTCATTCCAAGCCCAGTGCTCCATCTATTACGCTGCCTAGCTGCCCTTTCTTAGGTATTGATCAGGTCAAAGAGCTCCTCCACTCAGAAACATTCGGCAGCTCCCTATGAGCTACCAAAGAGCATTTAAACTCTTGTTCCTAGCATCCAAGATCCTCCACAAGCTATGAATCCTCCAGGCTTTACCATAGAGTATTCCACTCCACACATGCCACACTCCAGACGAATTTGTCTCCTCTCTGTAGCCTGAAGTTTCTATTTGCCCTCCTGTCAGAAGACCAATGGCAGCACCAGCTTTCACCGGCTAAATATCTGATAAGAATAAATATGAAATTCTATTACCTATATAACTATGGGATGGAGGGGGTGTAACTAGACTATAGATTATGGGAAAAAAGATTTGGTGGTTCCACTATTTCACAAGTTCAATATGAAGCAGTGCTGTGACATGGCAGCTGAAAAAGCAAACATGATTTAATTCATTATTATTAATAAATATTACTCATTAATTAATAATAAATTGATTATTACCAATAGCACCTATATAACACTGTAAGGTTCACAAAAGGCTGTACATGTAAACACTTGAACGTTGCAACAACCCTATGAGGTCAATGCTATTATTATCCTCATTTTACAGATGAGGAAACTGAGGATGAGGAAGGTTAAATGACTTGTCCACAGTCACACAGGTAAGTGGGATATCAACTCAGTTTTTTCTTGATTCCAAGTTCAACACTCTATTTACAGCATCACCCAGGTACCCATTAATAATCATTTATTAAATGCCTGCTGTCTGCCATTCACCATTCCTAGGAGTAGGGGATGTGGAGATAAAAAGTGATGTCTCTGCTCTTGAAGAGTACATTTTATCATAGATAGCATCATTTAATATATGTAAATATCTACAAAATAAATTTTGGTGGGGAGGTCACTCACTGCAAAGGTTAAGAAAGGAAAGGCTTCCCATAAAAGGCGGTACTTGAGCTGAGTTCTGAAGGATGTGAGGAATTCTAAGAGACAGAGGTGAAAAAGGATTGCATTCCAGCCTTGGAGAGCAGACATTAGAGAGTATCATATATGTGAGAGACTTAGAAGGCCAGTCTGCCTGGACTACAGTATATGGGAAGAGTAGTGATACATAGCAACATTGGAAACGTATGTTGGAAACAGATCGTGAAGGGCTTTCAAAGCTGAACAGAGGAATTTATATCTGATTGCAAACATAAAGGAGAAGGTAGAGGTGTTTTGTGGGTAAGCTCTGTTGTGTTTTGTTCACATAGGCTATGTGTGTCCACATGAGTTTGCCTAGACCTGGCTCACAGGGAGGTCAGAATAGTTACCTTGAGAGCCTCCTCCCCCAACCCTTCTCCAAGGAGGACTATGATTCCTATTAGGAGAGGAAGCAGGAGGTTGGAGTTAGAGGCTGGCCCTTCCACTCTTCTCGGAGAGGGAGGATACCAGGTTAAAATTATATTGATCTGCTCCCTTAAATAGTCAGTCTAGGGGAAATAATTTTCAGGTTTAAGATGTATTCCTGACCACTATCCCTTAAGGAGAAAGAGGGCCTCCAGCTACATTAATTCGAGGCTTGACTCTCTTCCCACCAAATACCAATTCCACAATGAATTCACATGGCAAATTGCAAGTAAACCCATTTACTCAAACCAAGAGAAACAAATCAGAGAAAGCACACATAGGAAAATATATACCAGACAAAATAATAAATAAGCTGTCTTGTTGGGACCAAGATTATCCCAGCCCAATCAAGAGAAAGTCCCAGATCCCACCCAAGGGGAAAATTCCCCCAAATGTCTAATGTAAGAAACTGTTATCTTACACAACTGTAGGATGGAGGGGATGTAGTTAGACTCTAGATTGTATGAAAAAAGGCCTAGTAATTCCACTGCATTGCAAATTCAGTAACTGTGACATGGCAGCCAGAAAACAAACAGGATCTTGGGTTCCACTCAACTAATAATAATGATTATTATTATTAATGATACTAATATTTCTACTATTAATAATAGCATTTTTATAGAAATAAAGACAATGATCCCATAGAAACAATGACAATATGGACATCACCAAAATGCCAGTTTCTCCTGGAGCCTTTCTCTCCCTTCAAGGACCTGAAGCAAGTCTAGAAGTACACCTCTCTCTCTCTGTCTCTCTCTCTCTCTCTCCCTCTCTCCCTTTTTGTCTGTCTCATCTACAAGCCAGAAGACCATGATCTCTCTTCTCCCCAGTGCTCACCAATTATGTCCCTGATGCAGGCACAAAATATTGAGAAGTCGATCTACACCCATGAGGAGAGTCCCATACAAATGAGCTTTGAGGCTCAGGTTAAGGGAGACATGGCAGTTTATTGAGTGAAGGAGTGACATGGTCAGACATGTTTTAGGAAGGTCATTTTGACAGCTGTGTGGAGGATGAATTGGAATGAAGAGAAACTTGAAGCATGGAGTGCAAGTTAGAGGCTAGTGCAAAACTCCAGCTGAGAAGTAATAAGAACCTGAACAACGGTGGCAGCTGTATGGGTAGAAAGAAATGGAAAGATGCAAGAGAAGGTATAGAAACAAAATGGATGTGTGGAGTGAGGCAGAGTGTGCTACCAAGGATAATGCCAAGGTTATGGTGGTGTCCTTAAGAAAAACAGAGAAGTCAGAAGAGGGGTGAGTTTTCTGGGAATGATAATGAGTTCCATTTTTGACATATTGAGTTTGAGGTGCCTATGGGACATCCAGTTTGCAATGGCTAATAGGAGTTGGAGATGCATTACAAGAGTTCAGGAGACTAGGGCTGGATATAGAGCTCTGGGAGTTATCTGCATAAAGATGATAATTAAACCCATGGAAACTGATGAGATCACCAAATGAGAGAGTGCAAAGAGATAATAGAAGAGAGCCCAGGACAGAACTCAAAGGAATACCCGTAGTTAGATGTCATAATGTGAGTGATAAATCAGCTAAGAGGACTGAGGACTGGTCAGACTAGAGAACCAAGATAACTCGTTGTCATGATAACTCAGGGATGAGAAAGTGTAACATAAAGAGATCAAGAAGGATGAGGACTGAGAAAACACCTGGTAATTCAAGAGATCACAGGCAACTCTGGACAGAAAAGTTTCAGATGACTGATGAGATCAGAAGCCAATTGTAAAGGGCTGAGAAGTGAATGGGAGATGAAGTGGAGGCAATGGCTAGAGACAGTTTTTTCTCTAAAATATTGGCTGTGAAATATTGGAGGAGAGATATAGAATGTCAGAAAAAGATGGGAGTAGGGCCTAGTGAAAGATTTTCGGACTTAGGCTGCTCTTTCATTAATGGTGAAAAGAAGAAGGGAGATGATTATCTCACTGATCTCTGCCCTGGTTAGACCATACCTGGATTTTTTTTTTTCGGCTTGGGGCATCACATTTTATGGACATTGACAAATGAATATATTTTAAAGAGCGCAACCAAGATGCTGAATAAAATGACAACCATATCATACTGGGATCAGAAAGGAACTGGAGATGCTTAGCCTGAAGAAGAGAAAAATGAAGGGAAACATGTTTGTTGTCTTCAAATATTTGAAGGGCTGGTATTTCGAAGAGCCATTGGGCTCGCCCTAGGAATCAGAACCAGGAGCATTATGTGGAAATTCTGATTAGACAGAAAGAAAAACTTCCTAACGATTAAAGCTGATCAAAAGTGAAATGGGCTTCAGAGGGAAGCAGCAGGTTCCTTGTCATTGGGAGTCTTCAGATAGAGACTGGGTGACTGTGCATGCAAATTTCACATCTGATCCAAAGAGATGAATGGCACGTGTCTTTGAGCTTCAGTTCCCTCTTCTATAAAATGAAAGTGGCTGGGGTCCAAGGGCATTGTCTAGGGCATTGTGGCCTCTCAAGTCCCCTTCAACCACAAGATTCTGTTATACACACACACACACACACACACACACACACACACACACACACACACTCATCTTTCAGACTTGTCGGGGACACTCTGCTGCATGTGCTAAAAGGTGTTCCAAATGGTTAATTTCAATCAAATGCAAATCAAGCCAACATATAGAAGCATTCCACATACTCAATGGTATGTCAGGCCTTGCGGCTGATGCTAGAGAAGATGTGGTCTCTGCCTGTAAGATGCTTATTATCCATCCAGTTATGGGGACAAGAGAAATGCAGGGAAAATGACTGAATAATTGTAGATACAAAATGGCAAATGACTTGTCAGAATGAATAATATAGACAAATATACCACCTCAAGAACACTTCAACCCCAAAATTACTTTGTATATATTTGATATGTCTTTATTAGCAAAAATTATTTGCCCAATGGGGTATAAGTGCCCTGAAGTCAGAGACTGTTTTGGTTTTGTCTCATTTTAGATTTAGAGTTGTAGGGACCTTAGAGGTCATCAGATCCAATTACTTCATCTTATAGATGAGGAAACTGAGGCCCAGTTAGGTTAAGTGATTTGCCCAGGGTCACTGAGCTACTCAGTTTCTGAGGTGGGATTTGAACTCAGGTCTCTAGGACATCAAATTCCAGTGCTCCATCCACTCTTACCGTACTGCCTCTAGTGCCTGACCAAAAATGAGCTGCCTAATCAATGCTTGATGATTAACTGATTAACAGGTAGATTAAAGTGCTGTTGGAATCTGGAGGAAGGAGAGGACAGCGTAGATTGGGCCGTTCAGGGAAAATTTATTCAGGTTGTGGGCCTGGATAGGTCTTAAAGGATGGATAAAGACCAGGAAGGGCATCTTAGGAAGGAGGAACAGGAGGAGCGTGGGCCTGGAAGGGGCATATTTAAAGAGAAGACTGGCATGACTGGTACAGTAGGAGATAAGTTTGAAAGGATGCCATGGGAAGAAATTATCGAGGGCCTTGAATGTCACTAAGAGGAGTGTGACCTTTATGCTGTAGGCAGTGTGGAGCCCCGAAAGGTTTTGGTACAGAAGAGTAACATAGGGAAAGCAGGTTTCCCCCATGGAAGTCAGAGGCTTCTGGAAAAAGAGATATTAGCAAGAACCATGGCTCCCCTCCATCACCTCCCCCCACCCCAGCCTTTGACTCTATGTGCTAAACCAGGATGGTTTCCAGTAGCGACACTCTTCATTCTTAAGCTAGCCAAGGAAGCGAGAAGAGGGCTGAGGACAAGAGAAGGTCATTAGGAACGATGATGATTTACAGCTCATTTGTCCAAGTGCCTTCTGCAGATAATGAATAGGAGCAGCGTCCTGGGGCCTCAGTGAGGCTGCCACTGAGATCTTTGGGGCCAGCTTGCTCCAGGGGAGTGTCCGGGCTCCACATAGGAAGTCTCCTCAGCTGTCTACCTGGGGGACACAGGCTGCCAGATGCTGGGGCAAATTTGCATGTCACTCCGTTTGCATTTTTCTCTTACAGTCTCCCTCGCGTGCTCTGCCGCATATGACTGACATTTTACAAACGCACTTGCTAAAGATACCATTGCAACTTGAAAAACAACAGTTGGTCTGCAAGCTGCTGGAGCTATCCAATGCCCAGAGGGGAGGCTCAGAACAACAATTTGCTTTAAAAGAAGATGAAGCATAATTGCCCTTTCCTCTGTCTGTCCAAGAGCTCTCTCCCTCTCCATCACGTCCTGGGAAATCAAGGCCTGTCTTCCTGCGGTCGCTGCTCCCCGACAGCGTTCCAGTAAATTACATTAGCGGAAAGAGGGTCTCCTGTGGATTCATCAAAAGTTTTCCAAGCTCTTCGGCAAACTTCAGGGAAGGATTTGCATTCATCAGCACATTGTTGGATCAAGTTCTAGGGTCTGAATACCAGGGGGATACTGCTGCTATTTTTAGAGAAATTAAATGGAACGAATGTTCATTGCTATTGTCGCTATTCCATTTTCATAGTTCTGATGAACCTAGAGTCATTCTATTGCAATAGGACAAGATTTTACTTAACTAATTGGTTTTTGCTATGACCTGGGACAGCATCAGAAGTAGGGTGGGGCAGTGTAGATAAGTGCTACACTTGGAATTCAGGTTGACCTTCCTTCCAATCCCACCTTAAACACTTACTATCTATATGACCATAGGAAAACAAACCATTTATCATCACTGAGCCTCCAGTAATTCTTTAAGTTGGAAAGCTCTCAATTTCAAGTCAAAGGCCTTGGGTTTGAATGTTTCCCCTCTACTGTCTATTCTCTCTGTGACCTTGGGAAAGTCACAACCTCTCTGGGACTCCTTGTGAAATCAAGGGATGGAACTAGATAATAATTCAGGTCTCTTCCAACTTTAAATATTAGGAGCCTATAAATAGTCATCTGCACAGGCAGAGGGAATTTCCACACCAGGCCTTGCCACACTAGATTAAATCATAGATGTTTAATGTATGCTGGGAGAAAAAAAAATCTGGTGGAATGACAAGAGTTTACATTTACCAAAAACATGACAGACCATAATGGCCAAGTCCTGCATGGGAAATTACCTTGGTTGCACAGAGTACAACTGCCTTTGGTTTCAGGACCCTCCATTTCTACATTTGCTTAACTGTTCTGCCAAGGCTGCATACGTGTTTATTTTTTTCTGCATATGCTTTCGTAATGTGTCTGGATGGCTACTGTACTAAGTTCCACTCCTCTATGAGTTTTTGCAAAGAGCAGAATGTCTGCCCCGTTAGCCAGGCCTTCTGGATCTGTCAGTATGGCTCTAGCCCAGTATGTCTGGTAGTGATTATTTTCTAACACGTTCTCAGGCTCCTATTTATAGTCTTGTGTTAATTGCTTTATCAACCCACATTTCAGGGCTGATTGCCGGTGCACGATATTAGCAACATGATTGTTCGCTCCTGTTGGCAAAACCACAGCAATATGGGTGGTGCAGCCTCCCACTGGACGTTCAGGTGAGCGATAAGTGCACTGACCCACAAAACCATTGAATCGCCAACACAAGTCCTTCCTCTCCTCCAAATACTGTGTCTTAATTCAGCCAGGAGGCAGCTGCCATTTTATCTGCAGAATCTTGGCTGAGATGATGGGGGTAGATAACCTGACCATTTTTTTTTTTGCTCCCATTTCTGAATCCAATCCATTTTAATCCAGCAAGCATGTTGGAACAGCAGCATGACATAGCGGGTGGAGAGCTGGTCTCAGAGTAAGGAAGCCTTGGGTTCGAGTCCAACTTCTGATATGTAAAGGTTGTGTAACCCTGGACAAGTTATTTGACTTTTCAGTATATCCCAGCCATTCTCCAAGACCACAAGCTTCAGAGCAGTTGCTACTCTGGTAGAACAGAGACTCTTAACCGTCTGTGGGTGTGTAACGTACCCCTTTGGCAGCCTGGTAAGGTGTCTGGGCCCCTTCTCAGAATAATGGTTTTTAAATGTGTAAAAAACCCCTAGAATCACAAAGGAAATCAATTATATTGAAATACAGTTCTTAAGTGATTAAAAAAACAACAACCAAGGTTGAAGATCTCATGTTAAGAGTCTCTGCAATCTGTGCTAAGTTCTTGTAGGGCACAAAGTCAAATCAAATCACAGGACCTGCCTTCAAAGGACCGTTTTGTAGGCACAAACTATGTGCTCAGCACAGTGCCTGGCACAGAGGAGGCGCTACACAAGTGCCCTCCACTGATTGATGTGTTGGTAGAGCTTCCATTTTACTGTGTAGTTATGACATGTATCCATCTAAAAAAAAAGCAACACAAAATAGTTTGAGCAAGAGGAGAGTATTAAACATCCAATCCAGTCTATTAAGTACCCAATATGTGTAAGGCACCATGCTAAGCATGGAGGATGAAAAAGCAAAATGGAAAATATTCTCTGTCTTCAAGAAGCTTATACTGAGGTTGGAGGAATGGAGAATGCCATACGTGAAGAGGGAAGTACATGCGTGATCATGAAAGAGTGCACGAACAACTGGGGTGGGGGCAGGTTTAGGGACGGTTCCCCATAGCAGGTAGTCCGTGACCTCAGCCTTGAAGGGGGCCATGGATTCCAAGGAGGGAGCGCATTCCAGGTGTGAGGGACAGCCAGGACAAAGACACAGGCGGGAGATAGAGTGCCAAGTTCAGAGAACAGCAAGCAAGCCAATCTGACTTTTAATGTGTGAAAAGGAGTAATGTTAAATGGGCTGGCACCAAACTGGGGAAGTTAATGAATGCCACACTAAGGAATTTGTATTCGATCCTAGGGGCAAAAGGGAGATGCTGGATGTTCTCGGATGAAGGAGTAATGCGGTCCATCTTGCGTGTTGTGAAGACATCTGCTGTTGTAGACCTACTGCCGGATCAGACCGTAACTCCCGAAAAAGAGGAAGAGGTAGCGGTGTGTAAGAGAAAGCTATGGATTTAGTGGTCCTGGCTTTGGATCTCAGATCTTGCTACTGCTGTGATCTTAGGCAAGTCATGCAATCTTCCTGGTCCCCTCATTTCTAAAATGCGGAGTAGGGGGAGGAAGCTAGGTGATGTTCAGTCATGATGTTCTGAGTGGTGGCTTGTTAGTTTTCTATGGGACAGTTTTACAGCATCAACTTATGATACAAGTGCTATGTGAATGCCCAACCCTTTTTTTTTAACTGTACTGAGATAACACGTTGATATTTTATGCTCATGTTAAAGGCTGCAAACACATTGGCTTTGCTCTATTGGTGTCAGAATTCAGAGTGCCTTGAGATGTATAGGTTTCAACTCGTAACTGATATAGTCATAGCATCATAGAATATCAGAACCGGAAAGTCACCAATTCCAAAGCCATTTTATAAGTGACAAAAAGTGAGTCCCATACCTACCTGGTAGCAAAGCTAAGGTCAGAATCATACCCATACCCCCTAGCAAACTATTTTTCAACTGGGGTAAAGTCTTTTTGTGGTAACAAAAGATTTTGGAAACGAAGTAACTGCCTGTTGATTGAACAAATCGTGGTATGTGAATACAATAAAATGTCTTTGCACTGCAAGAAACAAGGAGGATAAGGCACTCAGAGAAACACAGGGAAAGAGACAAACTGATGCAGAGTCAAGTAAGCAGAAGAGGAGAACAATATTCATAACATACTCTCATCAGATGACACTGGATTTCTGGCTGCTCCTCAAATAAGACATCATCTCTGGGCTCCAGGAATTTTCTCTGTCCCCCATGCCTAGAATGTTCTCCTTTTGTTTTGCTTACTGACCTCTCTGGCTTCCTTTAAAGTCCCAACTAAAATCCCATCTTTTACTGGAAGCCTTCCCCAAGCCCTCTTAATTCCAGCGCCTTCCCCTCTGTTAATTATTTCCTATTTATCCTGTATATAGCTTGCTTTGTATGTATGTTTTCTCCCCTATTAGAATGTAAGCTCCTTGAGTGTAGGGGCTATTTTTTTTTGCCTCTTTTTGATCCCCCGCACTTAGGATAGGCACATAAATGTTTATTGATTGATTAATTAATAACTAAACTCTAAAAGGAAGAAGCTGATTCTTGATTAATGCCCAATCTTGACTAGAGAACAGGTGATGAAGCATACATACCTCTTTCCTTTTAGCAGAAAGAAATGGTACCAAGTGTTCCAATATTACACATACTATCATCAGATCATAAAGCTAGAGCCAGAGAGGACCTTAGAGCTTGTTTTGCAAATGACAAAACTGAGACTCCAAAAGGTTAAGTGACTTGCCAAAGGTCATACAGGTAGAAAGTGGCAGAAGCAGTATTCAGACTCATATTTTAGGACTCCAAGTTCAGCATTCTTTCCCATGGGCCATGTATGTTCAATGGGGTCATTGAATCAATCAGTTTTACTTAACTATTTTTCTTTGTAACCATAGAGGGCTCAGTGGAGGTGGGGGAGATATCTAGAAATGATCTATGGTCATAAGAAGGAATCAATAAAACATTTTTCAAAAAAGTGAAATTGTCACAGAGCTTCAAAGTATCCCCAGTTTGGCAGTTCCAATCATGAAATGTTAAAGCTGAAAAACAAAACAAAACAAAACAAAACAAAACAAAACAAAACAAAAAAAAAACACTTACAAGTCATCGAGACCAAACCTCTTATTTTACAGATGAGAAAATTTAAACCAGAGAGAAGTGACTTGCCTAAGGTCACATAGCTAATGTTGTAGCTAACAGTGATTTCCACCATTGTTTTGTTCTTACTTGACAGTGCTGGTACCTATAAAACCCAGACAACATCAAGTGAGTCTCCCAGAAACACTGATGATGTTTTGTCTTCAGCTCTGCATTAGACAGTTCCCACTCCCCCCCACTCCCACCCCCTCCCAGTGAAGTAGGCAAGAAGGCATTCCATTCATTCATTGCATGCCTCTGATAAGTTTATAGGTGGAGTGCTGGTCTTCAAGACAGCCCATTATCAAGTAAATATCTCTCAATCAACAAATATAAATATCTCTCAATCTCAAACTGGGTCTGTTGAGCAGCTACCTTGCCTGAGCCACAAGCGTTAGCTCAGACTCAAATGTTGCTATATTCTTATTTCCTGACTAATTATTGTGGAATCTGCTCTGTATCTTTTTTCCCCTTGATAATTTTCAACAATGCATTCTTTGGTCATGTTGCTATCTTCCCCCTACCTTCTCCAGCAAGTCTTCCAGATCTTTCTGGAAGCGTGTGATGCCTCTGATCCTTTCTTTGTTTATCTTTCCATAAGATAGAATTACAGAATATAGATATAGAATATAGAATAGAATTATAGATTTTGGAGCTGAAAGGGACCATAGAGTTCATTTAGTCCACTCTGCCTCATTTTGTAGATAAAGAAACTGAGGTAAAGAAGTTAGGTGATTTGTCCAAGGTCATGCAGGTGAGAGTTTTGAACACCGTGGGAAAGTTCACTTACCTTGGCAGTATGCTCTCCAAGGATGTACACATAGATGATGAAGTTGATGTATACATTGCCAGAGCTAGCTCAGTGTTTGGGAGGAGTGTGGGAGAGAAGAGGTATTATTAGGTTGCCTACGAACCCGAAAGTCTACAGAACTGTTGTGCTGACTTCATTGCTGTATACCTGTGAAACCTGGACAGCCTACCAGCACCATGCCAGAAATTGATCAGCTTCCATTTGAATTGTCTTAGGAAGAGTCTGAAGATCACCTGTCCAGATAAGGTACTGGACACTGATGTTCTTTCTTGAGCTGAACTGCCAAACAATCAAACTCTACTACAGAAAGTGCAACTCTGCTGGGCTGGCCATCTGAATGCCAAATGCACATTTACCCAAAAGATTATTTTAGGGAGAACTCACACAAGGCAACCGCTCACACAGAGGTCAGAAAAAGTGGTATAAGGACACTCTCAAGGCCTCTCTAAAGAACTTTGGTATTGATTGTGAGACAAGGGAGATGCTGGCACAGGACTGGCCAGTATGGCATGCCTGCATCAAACACGGTGCTCTGCTCTGTGAGCAAAGCAAAATTGCAGTAGCACAAAGGAAACATGAAATACACAAATTTAGAGACATTTTTATCCCAAATGTTCAAATGGACTATTTGTGGTAGAGCTGTGGTAGAGCCTTCTGAGCTCGTATCGTACTGATCAGCCACAGTCTAACACATTATACTTTTACTCCAACATCACAATGTCATTTGGTTCTCTTTGAATATGATGATTTAACAGCTAATGATACTTGGTACATTGTTGGTGGAATTGACATGTTGCTATGTTTTGGTCAAAGGAGCTGTTTCAAGAGATCATAAAACCAAGAGTCATTGCAGTCTCCCAAAGCAATCTCTCCTCACAATAATCCCCTGTGCTGTTACGAACATCTCTCATCAAAAATTCTGCAGTAAGTCAGAACCCAATTGCTTCCCTATTACCACCAGATTTTATTGCTCTCATAATCTACTATTAAAATATGGCCATGGGTGACATTTCCATAATTCTGTCAAAGTCTTTCCTTTTTGTAACCACACTGCATCTGGGTTCTGACATGCTGGGCCTTCCCAAATGCTTCCCCAGAATCACAACCTCATGTCAATCACCAGCAAATCATCCCCAGAGTCAATTTCAGAATGTCAGAAATCCCAAAAGACTCTCTTTGGGTTATTTGGGAAGTATTTATTTTGATTTTTTCCCATCCAAACTCTAACAATCATTATTCAGTGAATGACATCTTGCCAGACACTCCCGGAAGAATCCACCAGCCATCTGGATTGGCCAGAAGGAATGTTATATTGACTCAGAAAAATGAGATCTCTTTCTGTGAGTGTTGTTTCCCAAAATAACCCACAGATCCAGGAAGGACATTTTGTGATTGACCCTTTTTCAGAAATATGTAAAATGAGACTGGCTTGTGTAAATCAAATATACATAGGTGAACTTATTAGCAGCTCAACATAGCCCCTAGAACCCCACGTTTCTAGAAAAGTGAGACCTATGCGAGGTGGAAAGAACCACTTTCAACATCCCTCAGAAAGCACAGAGAGTCCCATCTCAAGACCAATCATCTTTCTTTCCCCACGCAAATCCATATATGCATGAACCCTAGGCTTTGTTAGGACAAGGCAAGTCATTTAATCATAAAATCAACGCAGGAAGGAACCTTGGAAACTATTTAATCCAACTCCCTGACTTCATAGGTGAGGAAAGTGAAATCCAAAGAAGGAGACTTAACCTTTCAAGGTCACACAGGGAATTGCGACTAGAGTCAGGACTAGAACCCAGACTTCTTGCACCTAAACAGCTGTGGTCTAGCTAGCTATTCTTGCCTTATGTCTGCCTTGCTCCAGAAGCAAGAGTCCTCTGCCATCTTCAGAGCCTAGCACATTGCACACAGTAGGCACTCAGCAAATATCTGTGGAACTGGACTCATCCACTGAAAGCTATTTGTTCAAGACTCTACTCCCCAATCGTATTTCCTTGGCAAAGAGCCTCTTTTCATCTCTCTCTCTCTCTCTCCCTCTCCCCTCAATAGTAGAGTGAGTCTCTTATCTGAGAAGTCAATTGGCTCTTTTGCGTGGGCTGCTCAAAGACAGCAGAGGCCAGGATACCAAGGATGGTGGACAGAGTTGGAGGGGGTGGGAAGGAGGTCGTGCTGAGCATTTGTGCAGGAGGCATAAGTGGTAGAGGTGGGGGAGGGCAGAGTACGTCTGGCTGCAGAGACTGAGCAGGGAGGAGAGAGCTGTATTCATCTTAAACCTATTTAATTGGGGAACAGGATTGTGCTTGCTTGCCCAGTAATGAGGGAGGCTAGGGCACTGGGCTCCTCTGGAAGAATAAATTGGTAATTAAGTCTCTTTGGGAGGGCTGGACCCAGACATTGTATCCCCCTTTTACACCAGGCTTTAGGGGTGTGGACCCAGCTGAGAAGGGGCACTGTCTAGGGCTGGCTGGTTGGCTGGATTTGTGTGGGGCACCAGAATGGCCAAGGGGAGGCCAAGAAAGAAGAAAACGAGGTTTGTGTATGTGTGAAGAGTGGAGGGCAGTGTGACTTTCAACGTCCGTTTATATACATGTGTGGAGTGGGAGGATGGGGGATGGGGAGAGCAGGGGGTCCCAGCCTGGTTCTAGGGCCAGAGCAGAGTCCTCTGGCTGCTAAGGCTTTCCCATCCCAGCCCCACCCTCACCCGGGGGTCCACCCTTCCGTTCCACCACATTGGGTGCTGTCACTAATGCTGCTCCTTTTTCTCTATGCTCCAACATTTTCCTCCTGTGATGGATGGAAATTTCCCTCCTTGGGTCAAGTTAAATTTCTCCTGATTTGTTGTTTTACACACACTGAGGCCCGGAGGCTGATCCTGCATGATTCATAAAGAAAAATGCGCTATTTGTGTAGGAGAGTAATTTATAGGAGAAATTTCCCTGAGCCTCCAGTGATGAGCCCCACTGAAAGGAGGAGGAGGAACCCCTTCTACTGCCCCTGAGTTAGAGCCTACCCCCCCCCACAACTCGTCCATCAGCAACATTTGTCTGTCGGTCTAGATACTTCATAAAATCCCCTGGACAGCAGCCCCTGGGGCCAGGGAAAAGAAAAGCAGCCCCAAGCGGAGAGGCTCATGTCCTGAGGGGTGAGGCTGCTGGCAAAGAATTACACTGAAGATCAAAAAGCCTGGAATCCCCCAAGAAAGGAGAGGAGCGGTCACTGCCCTACGTAGAGGGTCCCCCTAATCCATGGCCTCTCTCTCCTCCTGCAGCAGGCCTCTCCCTCCCTCCTGCTCCATTCCCATCCTTTCCTGGGTATGAAAACAGATGAAGTAAAATTTCCCAATTCTTCTCCTTTGGAGGGGGCGAGCAGAGTGGGGCAGACATCCAGCCGACGCCCGCCAGGCTGGGAGCCATAGATCATGGGAGTCATGAGCCTGATTCTGACTCAGACACTCAGGACTAGCTGGGTATTGGCCAGTGGGGTCCAGATCAGGGGCCACAGAGACTTGGGAAGTGACAGCCCCATCAGGGAGAAAACCAGCAGGTAATTGCTGAGTTTCTGGAAAAATGATCCGGTAGAATCCAAGGGAGAAGTGGAAGGGGGCAGATGAAGACAGTATATTTGTGCATTGGGGATGAGTGGGGTATGAGGTCACAAGGAAAGGCTGAGCACCCTAAAGTATAAAAGAAATAGAGCTACAGGAAAGAACAAGTTTAATTGTTTTTCTCCATGTCTCATTTGTTCCTTTTTTTCTCCATAACTCCCCCCACCCCTACACACACACACACATACACACACACACACACACACACACACACACACACACTCAGACCTTGTCTAGGGGATGGAAGGGATATAGATGATGTTGAAATATCCCTGATGGGCTGGATGAAGTCAGGTCCATAGAAACCCAGGGTGCAGAGTACAGCATCCTTTCCTGGGCTTCCTCTTGCCTCTTCCTTCTTACCCACTGTCACCTGCCCAGCTTCCTTCTGGAATTTATATAGCAAATGGGGCCTTGGAGGGAAATGAGATGGGGAAGATTGAAGGCCCCAGAAAAATTGGTCACAGCTAATGAGAAAGGTTATGTACAGTGGCCTCAGCCTACTTTGGAGACCATTGGTGTGTAGATATCTCTTGTTGTTTACTCAACATTTCATCTAGGTCCAGGTCACATAGCTCAACTCTCTCTCTCTCTCTCTCTCTCTCTCTCTCTCTCTCTCTCTCTCTCTCTCTCTCTCTCTCTCTCTCTGTCACACACACACACACACACACACACACACACACACACACTCACTCAACCTGACAGTTACCTTGTGCTCCCCTCTTTGCACACATAATCTAATTGCTTTGACAATCACATCATGCCAACCCTGGTAGCCACACTGTGCTATGCCATCTCAGAAAGCCCCATTGACCCCCATCTTCTATGATCTAGCAGTCATACACTCCAGGTGGTGAATTTGGCATTGAGCTTGTACTTAGAAGACTCAAGTTCAAATCCAGCTCTGCCACTTCTTCTGGTTGTACTACTATGGACAAGTCATATCATCACTCCAAGCCTCAGTTTCTTTATCTGCATAATGGGGATGCTCTTACTTTCACAACTATTTGAATTGTGTGTGTGTGGGGAGGGGTGTATAAACAATACACTTCTATAGAAATGACAGTTTTTATTGTTTTCCTTGCCTTCTATTCAGTTCTTTTTGGTTCATTGTCTGAGCCCCAGATTCTAAAGGGTCTTAGAGTCTCCTATTTCCAAGTCTCCATCATCTTTACCATTCACCTAACTCACTCCATGGATACCTGACCACCCCTTGGAGCCAGGCCCCCAGGTGAGCTGATGACTGGGACATAGGAACTCATAGCTATCCCCACCATACCCCCTGGTGACGGCTGCAGCTTCAAAATAATCCCAGGGAAACATCGGTGCTCCATAAATTAGGGCGCCCGCTGACGATTGATTCTGTGGAATAAAAAGGACATTCAGTAGCAGACCCATTTGTTTTTGTTTTCTTTCTAAGAGTAAATGGAAACACGCGCTTACCTCACTTTTCTCACAAGTTCAGCAGCTTTCCTGAGCTTCTTTCAAGATTTGATTGCCAGGAAAAAGTGGTTGAATATTCGGCTGGTTGGGAACTAGAGCATCACTCTCAGCAGTGGCAGTGGAACACATCTGTCAGGACGCTGACATGAATTTCCGAGGTGTGGGGCTGAGCTGGCCAGTCTCTTCTTGGAGGGGGGCTTGGGGAGCACAAGGTGTATCTCTTGAAAGCCCCACGAGGAGATCAGGGGATGGAGGCTCTTCCCAGCGCAAGCCGCCATTGGCAACGTCTTACAGCCAGGACCCCACAGAGAGATCAACTCTCATCCCAACCCTGGAAGACACAGGCTCCACCCAAGGTTTCCTTGCTCCTCTTTGCCAGCGTGAAGCTTACGCATCCTTGAAAACCTAGTTCAAGTCCACTTTTCTCTTTGAAGGCTCCCCTGTCTACAAAGATCTCTCTCTTCTGGGAACTACTTGTTATCTGCCCACTCATTTAATCCCCATATGCCATTCTGTCTCCCCAAGATAGACCATAAGCTCCTGAAGGGCATTTTTTCACTATTGTCTCCACACCTTTAATACCTACAAAGTGCTTGGTGCATAGAAGGCCTTTAATAAATCCTGGTCATTGATCGATCGACTTAGTCATATACCACCTTCTATTGTTAAATGGCTTCTTCTTGATCTAAGAGTTCCCCAAGTGGATCACGAGTCACTCAGTGGTAGAGAGCCATCTGCCTCAGTGCCTAGCATGGAGATGGGTAGATAATAGTACTAAATAAGTGCTTTTTGATTGATTGGCAAAGGAAATACTCCCAAATCCATGTTGAATTGAGGAGTGGTCTCCAAGTTCATTGGAAGCACTCATTCAGGAGGATTTAAAAGGAGATCTGCTTAAGTCACCTGGCCTCACCTGTATACCCATTCCGGCTCAGGCCTTGGAGAGGGAAAAGAGGTGAGACTGCAGAAACTGCACTTCCCACATTCAGGTGGGGCTGGAGGCCTGGGCAGGAAAACTGAGGGGCCAGGAGGTGCCTTGAATGTGGAGGGATTCTGATCCTGATCTTTTTTTTCCCCCAAAACATAGAATCCCAAAACTCCATGACTGGAAACAACCTCAGTGAGCATCTAGTTCCACTTCCTTATTTGTTCCAGGTGGATGACATGGTTGGGCAAAGACTTGGGCTGGAAACCTGAGCTAAAGTATCCCCAGTATGGAGAGGGCAGCTCTGTGTGAGGGAGGGAATGCAGGCTGGCTGCCCCTGGGCAGCCCAGGAGAGGAGCCCGAGCAGTGGCCAGCCAGTCGGCCGGGCAGTGACTTTATGAATAAAAAATGCACATTTGGACTGGGCCTGTTTTCTTCATGGCTCTTTCTATCGGGGAAGAGTTGGCAGGCCCAGCCCGCAGATAACGTCAGGAGGCTTGGGGCCCCTTTCTGTCATCACCTCCCGATGTGAAACTCAATATTTTGTTTATTTATGGGAAAATTCTGTTCTGCTGCTCGACAAATGGTGTGTAGGGGCCAGAGATGTATGGAGCGTAGAAGAGGGCCAAGGCAAGCGGCCTCTCAGAGCTGTCTCCCTGAGGAAGAGAGGGCTCTAGAGGAAATCTGGCATAGACAGCATAGCCGAATGTGATAGCCAGGCTTACTGATCCCTTGGCATGTCTGTGCCTCACCCCCCTCCACTATACCCCCAACCGCTAAGCCCAATGGTTCCCCAGTCACTCATGATATTACCCTTGATGTCAGCCTGTCGGTCAGATGGGTCCATCAACAACTTAGCAGCCTTAAGTGATTCCCCCAATCCCCTAGCCCTGCCAAACAAGGCTGAAGGAAAGGGTAGAAGTATGGAAGGAGGGGAGAAAAAAACTGCTTAGGTCTTCCTTCTTATCAGCCACTGGGGGCTGGGGAGGCATGCACCAGAGGGACCAGGAGAATTCTTAGATCTGAGAGGGTCACAGAACACCACAGCTGGAAGGGACCTAAGCTACCCAAGCCAACATCCTACCGAACTGGCCTAATTTTACAGACAAGAAAATAAAGACCCAGGGGGAGGAAAAAACTTACCTGAAGTCCTGTAGTTATTCAGTATCCAAGGTAGGACTAGAACTCGTGTTTCTTGACTCTCTATCCAGCACTTGATTTCTCCTTTGCAAAGAAAAATCTAGATATTGGGAAGGTGCTAGAAAAGGCAACAGACAGACCCAGAGAGTGACTATGAAGAAGAGTGGATAATCCAGGGCGGAATGTGGGGGGGAGGGGACGAGCTGGGGGGGTTGACGGTAGTTTTTGTTGGGAAGGACAAGTAGAATAGCACTCTCCTTCACATTCCTAGGTTTCCTTATATGCTTTGTTTCTCTGCTAGGGCTACATATTAAAAAAAAATTCGTCCCCTTAGATTTTTATCAACTAGGCTAATTATTCCATCAGCACATACCTCAGGGCTGATTTCTGGTGGATAATCTTAATACCACGACCAAGTCATTTTGGTCAATGTACAGCAACCAAAAGTATGTATACTCCAAGCACTCAGGTGTGTAGGCTATGTGCTCACATAGGGTCATCATAGGGTCATAACTGTATGGGAACTTAGAGGTCATCTAGTCCAATCCTCTCACCTTGCTGATGAGGAAACTGAGGCTCAGGAGATAGAGAGTGACTTGCCCAGTGCCACCCATACAGTGATTGAGTCCCGGAGCCTGGATTCAAACTCAGGTTCTGCTTCAAATTCCATGCTCTTTCCACTGTGCCATGCTGTATCTCCATCTTTGGTTTGATTATTAAAATCCTGGTATCATAGTGCAACTGGAACCATGTCTTTCCTTGTGTCTGGCCCACAGCATGGCCAATAAAGCATACGTCTGGCTTAGGTGAATCTGAGCCTAGGCTTGGACTGCCTCTTTTGTGTTTGCTCTTTCTTGATCATAGGTGAACGAGAAGCACTCCCAAGACGGATAATGCGGTCAGATTTCGAGGTGACCTTCTGAGTTTAAGAGGTCCTAGAGGTCCTGGGGCAGCAAGGGAAAGAGTCCCCAGTAACTCCTCCAGCATTCTCAGAGAAAATACTTACTAACAAAAGAATGGGCCCAAGCCTGAGCCATTTTGCTATAAGACATGGACTTTGAAGGAGATAGTGCATAGATGAAGTGAAATATAAAATGCCAAATCAACCATCCTAAGTGCTGCTATATGGTTTTAATAATATCAGCCTTCTAGAGGAATACGATGGTGGTGAGTACTACCACTCATTTGAGTTTGTTTCATTTAAGACATGCTGCAAGTCTTTTGTGTCCTTGAGCATTTTGTTTGTGTATAGGAAATAAATACCTGTCCCATATCTGATTTATATTTTACATTGGGTATCTTTCCGTAATCAAAGAAATTTTTCTTTGGGGCCTTGGGGCAAGGGTGGGTGGAGACATACTGAGCCAAAGAGTATGAGCAAAAGGGAGTCTAATCCCTCTTATTAGAAGCCAGCCCCATCCCAGGGACTGAACCCAGTCTTGTCCTGGGCTCCTTAAAAAGAGGTTATAGGTACAATGCCCTAGCCCTCTAAGTCCGGCATCTGTTCCTTACTGTTAGCATTGGATCATAGAAGTAGAGTTGAAAGGTAACTCAGAAATTATTTAATCTAATCCTTTACTTTACAGATAAGGAAACTGAGGGCCAGAGAGATTAAGTGATTTGTCAAAGTTGCACATGCAGTGAGTGTTAGAGCTTGGATTCAAGCTCATGTTCTCTGATTCCAAATTCCGCTCAGTTTTTGCTATACCATGCTGCTTCTCTATCTTTAGCTTTGCTTATTAGCCAAATTTTCCTATAATGTAAATCAATAGGCTTTGGGCCTCAGATTACGTGGATTACATCTGTGATAATGTTTAATGGACTTCATTCACTCTAGAGTAGTTGCCTTTCCCCTTCCCTTTCCCCTTTATACACATATACCTTCAATCTCTTTGCGCAAATAGTGTTGTTTCAGGCATGAATTAGGCAGGTTTAATCTGAGTCACACTCCAGCTGCCCTACTGCTCTTTTTTGTTTTTACCTTTCCGTCGGTTGTTGAGCCTCCTGAAAACTTGCTTCTGGAATACCCTGTATCTCCCCAAGTGTGGACAGGGTCACTCTACGGCCATTCTTATCGATCAAGTGACCTACCATTCAGTCAGACTTGCTGGAGAAAGAATTCCTAGTTCTGCAATCTGGGAGTCATACATATTGTTAATGTCACTTTTCTTCACCTTCTCCTTTAGTGGGGCGAGCCACTCCATAACAAATTTCTGGAAATGTCTATTCTCTGCTTTGCTACTGCTACTCCTTCAACCTCTATATCAGACTTCCAGAGACCATGCTTAGAAGGAGCTAAGCTGCTGAGCCCTGCATACCCTGGGACCATGCATCCTTATCTTCATTCAGATCATTTTCTATCCTGTTGCCATCCATATCCCTCATGCTTCCACCTCTTGTTCTAAGAACTTCAATCAAATCCAAACCACTATGGCTTCTGTAAAGGGCATGTCAATCAACTGTGCTGTTACTCATCTTCACTCTGATTTCCCAGACCAAAACTTCCTTCCCTGGCTAAGACTCCCTTCCATGTGTTATCTCCGACATTAGAATGAAAGCTACTTGAGGGCAGAGGCACTTAACACAGTGCCAGGCATATAGTAAGCACTGAATCAATTCTTTTTTCATTCATTTATACGTACTTAATATTTGGGACTAAGATCCTGATAGAGCAGAGAGAGAGCAAAGGCTGTCAAGTTTACAATGGGCAGCTGTAGAACATGCATATTTGTTTATCTTTCATGCCTGAATTAAAAAAAAAAGCATTTGTTTCCTACAAAGATTATGAGTAGCATCAGCTCACAAGCCCCTGAAAAGTAGCAGACAGCAAACCAAAATTGAGGAAGTTTGACATAAGGCCCAACTAAGCCAGATAATCACAAGAGCATTTATATGTGGTCTTTATAAGCTCTGGGAGTACTTATCCTAATTCCCACTCTTACTGCAAGTTGGATCACAGAGCTAGACTAGCAATAGATTCATCCCAACTCACACTCACATTGACTAGTCAGGTGCCCCAGGGAGCTGGTGGCTACATTTTTTCTCAGAGGTGGTGGGATGGAGAGTCCAAGGGATACCCTTGAGTAGTTATAATGTTCTTCTCTAATGCTATTGGCCTATGTCCATGCCAGTATGTTCTCCTCAACGTCAGTTACTATTATTACCTCAGTATTATTTAGCCAATTAATATTAGGTAACTTTTATATTTACCGAAAACATGAACAGAAATACAAAACATCCCCTGAAAATGGGGGCATACTCTCCCCATACTACCTCAGTCCTTAGTGGAAGGGGCTTAACTAAAAGTGGCTGCTGCAAAGGATTTGTCCTAACAAGTTATTCCCAAATTCAACATAGCCAATGCTCAAACCATTCCCTTGACTGCAGAAATCATCGTCTCAGTGTCGATCCATTGTTAGGCTGGGCCAAGCAAATCACCGAGGTCAAGGGAAGAATACAGAACTAGGAAAATAATATACACAATGACATTAACATTAGAAAAATAGAAAGAACAAAAAGAAAAGGAAATGGCATAGATTTTGCTTTAATCTTTATTGAGGAAGTCATTAAGGACGTTCATACACCCAAATTATTTTTGAGTCAGATATGTTTGGGATATTAGATCAGAGTTGCTGTAGTATGCAGGATATTCTAGATTTAACTGGCAAACTAGGTATAAATAATGCCAGTGACACCAAAGGCAGGTGGTAGAGTCAGACTCCAGGCCAGAATGGTCAGGGTTCAAGTGCTATCTCTGACCTATACTGGTTGTGTGACCCTGGGCAAGTCAATTGGCCTCTCTGCATAGATCTGAAATCAAATCATAGTAACCTCTAAAAAGCATTAGGTAATATTCACTCTAGAATTTTCATGATATTGAAGGTTGAGATTGCACATATATAGCCTATATCAAATTGATTACCATCTTAGGGAAGGGGAAGATGAGAGAGAGGGGGAGAAAATTTAGAACTCAAAATTAAAAAAAGATGAAGTTAAAATGTATAGTTACATATATATATATATATATATTATTGGAAAAAATAAAATACTTTAAAAAATAAAAAAATGGAAAGAGAAATAAAATGTGACTAAATGGTACATAATTCTAATGGTCAACTGTCCCCTGAGAAGAAATGAGAAAATGTGCCTCTCTCCTCTCAGTGGAAAAATGGGCAATTGTGGAAGTAGAACATTGTATACACTTTCAGACAAGATTTGTGTACTGCTTGGTTTTGTTAAATTCTTTTTAAATCTTTTTTTTAAAAAAAGAGAAAGCTTGCTGTGTAAGGGAGAGGGAAGAATGTGATATAAAAACAAAGGAATTAATAAAGCTAATAAAATATAAAGATCAGCCTAGAAATCAATATAGAAAAAAATGAGTGGATGAAGAAAACCTTTTTTCCAAATTATGGAATTGGATAGGTAGCCCACTGGAAGAATTCATTAGAATGTTTATGTTTGATGGAACTGAAGATGGACAGTGAGTACGGCACACAATGGAACAGAAAAGTGAGTTGGAGTGCATTTAGAAAATTGGACAGTACTTCCCATGACCCCAACTGCTCTCTGCTGTAAAATTCCATCTTCTTAACATCAATAATGTCCCAAAAAAGCTACATGGCTATAAATCATGGGGCATCATTAACACAGAAGAAGAAAATTGCAGATGACCCAAAGGGCAATGGGAAAATGCATGGTGGGTATAAGAAATGGCATAAGAGGTGACATTTAAGATGTTTCATAATGGGCAAACTGATCATGCAGTGAAAATGAGGACATAACAGACAGATAGCTCAGATAAAAACGACAACAACCACAATAGCTTACATTTATATAATACTTCTTAATATGTACCAGGCACTGTGCTAAACATTTAAAATTATTATTTCATTTGATCCTCACAACAATCCTGGAAGGTAAGTGTTGTTATTATCCCCATTTTGTAGAGGAGAAAACTCAGGCAAACAGAGGTTAAGTGATTTATCCAGGGTCACATAGCTAATAAGATAGCTAATAAGTGTCTGAGGTCAGACTCCAGGTCTTCCTGACTTCAAGTCCAGCATTTTATCTACTGTGCCACCTAGCTGTCCCTAATTTCTCCCTATATCACGGGTACCATTTGGACTGGTACCTATGAAATATTAAAACACTGGGAGGGGGGCACAAAGCCAAGATGATGGATTAGAGGCAACAACCCAGCCAAACTCTCCCAACATTCCCCTCCAAACAACTTGAAAATAATGGCTCAAAATGGGATTTTGGAGTGGTTGAGCCAACAAAAAGTCAAAGTGATATTTTTCCTGCCTAAAAAATCTTAGGAGGTCAGTAGGAGATGTCTCTGACTTCTGTGACTTTTACAGTCTAAATGGCTATAAAACTGTTCATACCTTTTGACTCAGAAATACCACTAGGTCTATATCCCAAAGAGAAGAAAAGGGAAAAAAAAGAATCTTTATAAAAATGTGTATAGCAACTCTTTTAGTCTTGGCAAAGAATTAGAAATTGAGGGGATGTCCCTCAGTTGAGAGGATCAATTGAGGAATGACCAAACAAGTTGTGGCATATTGGTGTAATGGAGTACTATTCTGCTATAAAAAATGAAGGGGATAACTTCAGAAAAACAATGGAAGATCTATATGAACTGATTCAAAGAGAAGTGAGCAGAACCAGGAGATCTTTGTACACAGTAATAGTAATATTGAAATGATAATCAACTGTGAAAGACTTAACAACTCTGATCAATGTAATGACCTAAGAAAATTTCAAAGGATTCATGATAAAAGATGCTACCCGCCTCCAGAAAAAGGACTGAGGAACACTAAGTACAAATTAAAGCATCGTGTTCTCACTGTCTTTATTTTTCTTGCTTTTTGGGGTGCAATATGGCTAACATGGAAGTATGTTTTGTATGATTTCACATGTATGATTGATATCATATTGCTTGCTTCCTCAGTAGTTGGGGAGGAGAGAGAAAAAAGGAAAGATTTTTTTAACTAAAAAAATTTTCAATGCTAAAAATAAATAAATAAAAAATATTTTTTTAAAAAAAGAAACAAAGAAAAACACTGGGACAAAGACCGCCACCTCCTTGGGGAGATCTTTTGGAGAATTTATGGATCAAATATGGAAAAGAATCCCTTACCCAAAGTCGTACTCTGATGTTTCATTGTGATATGGAAATGACTTTGGGTTCTTAAAGTTATATTACACAGTTTCTGAAAGTCTGTGTCATGATAAAAGATTTCAAATATGATCATGTCAAGAAATGGGGTCTGCTGTCCAAGGACCAGCCTAGCTAAGCACTAAGAAGCTCATTATCAATGAGTTTATCAATTAGTGATACATTTTTGGCTATGTCAACCTTTGGCCCAAAGCAACCTTTAAACGGCCCACAGTACTAGGGTCCTGAGGTCACAGAGGAAGAACGGTGGAGGAGGGAGGCACCAAGGGTCCTAAAAATTACCCAGCTATTAGATGGTAAATAGATATTCATCTAACCAATGTCATGTTAAAGGTGAGGTCCTTCTCCAAGGACCAAGACAATATTCTACTAGAAGGCTGAGAGCCTCATTATAAGGTTAACCAGAAAATATTAAGAAAATATTACTAATTAAAAATTAAATATTAATATTCTGAATAGTAATTAATTCATAACTAATGAAGCTAAAAGGAAGGATAGATACCTATAGATTCCTGTGGTTCTGGTTGTCAAATAAAGGAACTGGAGTTGTGTGTGCCCCAAAAGCAGTAAGAAGCATCATTTCAGAGGACCCTTGATCACCTCACCTTGTAGTACACATGATAAGCATACAAAAAGAACACCACAAAAAAAGGCGGATCACGTGTCAACATCCGTTATGGAGAATGAGCAGATAGAAATGTTAAATCAACCAATCAATAACTATGTGCCTCCGGTGTATCAGGCAAAACACTGAGAATACAGAAAGAAGCAAAAGAAAGTCTCTGCCTGCAAGGAGCTTCAAGCTAATGGGGGAGATAACATGCAAACAGATACATACAAAGCAAGCTAGATAGAGGATACAAAGATAATAATTAATGGAAGGAAAGCATTAGAATTAAGAGGGGTTAGGGAAGGCTTCGTGTGGGAAGATGGGATTTTAGCTATAACTTAAAGGAAGCCAGGGAGGTCAGTAAGCAGAGCAGAGGAGGAAGAATGTTCCAGGCATGTAGGATAGGCAGAGGAAATGCCTGGAGCTAAGAAATGGAGTGTGGTGTTCATGGAACAATTAGAAAGCCAGTATCATTGGATTGAACACAAGAGTAAGGTGTAAGAAGAATGGAAATTTAGGAATAGGCTAGGTTATGAAGGGCTTTGAATGCCAAACAGAACACTTTGTATTCACTGCTGAAGGCAGTAGAGATTCATTGAGGGGTCTGGGAGGAGGAACATGATCTGACCTGTACATTAGTAAAATCACTTTAGTGGCTAAATGGAGAATGGATTGGAATGGGGAGACACATGAGACAGACAGTCCCACCAGAAAGCTGTTAAAATAATCTCAGGGTGAGGCGACAAAGACCTGCACTAGAGCAGCAATGGTTTCACAGGAGAGAAGGAGGCATACCTGAGAGATGTTGCAAAGGTGAAATTGGGACATCTTGGCAAAGCTTGGATATGGGGGCAGAAGGAGGAGTCCAGGATGACTCCTGGGCTATGAGCCTGAGGGACTGGGAGGATGATATTGTCCCCTACAATAATAGAGACAGGCGTGGGGGACAGGGGAAAAGAGAATGAGGTCAGTTTTGGATATGTTGAGTTTAATCTATTGTATATCCAATTAGAGGCATCTAAAAAGCAGTTAGAGATTCAAGATCGAAGGTCAGCTGAGAGTTTGGGGTCAGATAGGTAGATCAGAGAATTATCAGCATAGGAATGACAACAAATTCCATGCGAGCTGATGAGATCACCAAATGAAATAGTATAGAGGGAGAAGAGAAAAGGGCCCAGGACAGAACTCTGAGGGACACCTATGGTTAGAGGGTGTGACCTGGAAGACATCTAACAAAGGAGACGGAGAAGGAGCGGTCAGATAGGTAGGGTGAGAATCAGGAAAGAGCAATATCCTGAAAGCCTAACAAGAAGAGAATATTAAAGAGAGTGATGAACAGCGTCAAAGTTTCACAGAGGTCAAGGAGAATGAGGATGGAGAAAAGGCCATTGGATATGGCAATTAATAGATTAGTAACTTCAAAGAGAGCAGTTTCAGTGGAATGATAAGCTCAGAAGAACATCTGAATTAAGCCAACATTTACCATAGTACTTAGTGACTTCAAAGCAGGGTCTGGGGAGGATGGGGAAAATATTTTGGAAACTGTAGTTCAGGTTTAGGAAAAGAAAGCAGGATAAAGGCTTGTGTACTGCACTGAAGCTTCATGATTATATATCATGAATACATTCTTCAAGAGAGTTAAAAGGAACTAGATATGATTAACACTCAACAACATCACACACACACACACACACACACACACACACAAATGAAATTGACTGAATCTTAACACAGGAAATTACTGGTTATTCATTTGGGAGTTATTTCTGAATCAGCTTTCTTTTGTGAAGTCAGATCATTGACAAAATCAAAATCAATAGCAAATGAAAAGGAAGGTTAGAGGTAAGTGGAAGATACATTGTGTAATCACAACAGATTTAACCTGATCTAATCAAACAAGCTATTGATCTGCCAAAATGGATAGCATGTCTAAAGGGAAGAACAGTGGCTAGGCACTGTTCAAATTCCATCTTGGAAACGTCTTCTGTATCACAACTTCCCTTTGCTTTAGTTTCTTAATTTGTAAAATGAAGGAGCTGGGCTAGCTGACCTCTAAAGTCCCTTCTAGCTCTAGATCTGTGAACCTGTGATGCTACGAGAGAGAGAGAGAGAGAGAGAGAGAGAGAGAGAGAGAGAGAGAGAGAGAGAAGGAAAGAAAGAAAGAAGGAAGGAAGGAAGGAAGGAAGGAAGGAAGGAAGGAAGGAAGGAAGGAAAAGAAAAGAAATTGACAAGGACTATTATCCTTTCCTCCTGGAAACTGAACTCACGTAAAACAATCACCACAACAAGGAGGTTAAAAGAGCCCAAAAACTACCTTGGTAAGTAAATACTAGCAGAGTCAGATTTCAGCCAGGAGCAATGCCATTGTAGAATATAAGTTCGTTTATAAAATTTTACAGAGGAGATTAGTGGAAGATTATAAGCAATACTTCAATATTCCAAGGGCCCTATGATTTCATCAATATAAGTATTCCATCCAAAGACGGATCTCACAATCCAAACTTACTACCAATCCTCTGTGACTCTCCATGGTATCCCATATTTTTCACCACAGAATGTCTACTCAATGTTCTGAGACTTTTCTTGAGTTCTCTTGCTCTCAGATCAATACCAATATGTCTTACAATGTCTTGATCTCTCAAAAAGTCACTAACTTCCATTTGCTCCATTCTGATTTTTAAGGAAGTATTTTCCTCAGTGAGCTTTTGGACTTCCTTTTCCATGTGGCCAATTCTGCTTTTTAAGGCATTCTTCTCCTCATTGGCTTTTTGTTTCTCTTTTGCCATTTGGGTGAGGCTATTTTTTAAGGTATTATTTTCTTCAGTATTTTTTGGGGTCTCCTTTAGCAAGCTGTTTTTCATGATTTTCTTGCATCACTCTCATTTCTCTTCCCAGTTTTTTCTCTCCTTCTCTCACTTTCTTCTCAAAATCCTTTTTGAGCTCTTCCATGGCCCGGGACCAATTCATATTTTTCTTGGAGGCTTTGGATGTAGGAGCTTTGACTTTGTTGTCTTCTTCTGGTTGTATGTTTTCATCTTCTTTGTCACCAAAGAAAGATTTTATGGTCTTTTTTTTTTTCGCATTTTGCTCATGATCCCAGCCAATTATTTAACTTTTAAAGTCTTTGTTAAGGTAGGGGTCTGCTTCCAGTGTGGAGAATATACTGTCCCATGCTTCAGGAGTTTTGTGCAGCTGTTTTCAGATACTTCTAGGGACCTGCAAATTTTCCATTCTTCCAAGGTGGTAAGATCGAGGGCAAGGTGTTTACTTCTTTCCTGGCCTGTGCTCTGGTCTGTGAGTTACCACAAGCACTCTTTTCTGCCTTGGAGCTGTGAGCAGGATTCTCTCTTCACCACTACTACAAGCTCCACCATGCCAGCATTCCTCCTTGCCACAGGACCGCCACCCAGAACTGTGACCCAGATCCAAGCACAGGCAAAGCAAAAGATTACTGCCTCAGCACCAGCAAAGAGATCCCTACAAACCCCCTCTGATCAACCACTCTCTTCCTCCTCCATCTGTGGGCCAAGAGTTCTGGAAGTAGCAGCTGCCCTGGGGCTGCACCGGACAGGGGCTGCCACCAAGTTTCTCTCTCACCATGGTCACAGACCTTTCCTACTGACCTAAGTTGTCTTTGGCATTTGTGGGTTGAGAAGTCTGGAAACTGCCACAGCTGGCCATGATTCAGTCCCCTGAGGCCTGCTTCAAGTTCACTGAGGCCTGGTTTTTGCCTGTGTAGCCCACACTGACCTGAGCTCCTCTCCCAGCCCAGTGCAATAGATCTTTCTACCCAACCATCCAGGTTGTCTTGGGTTGGAAATTTGTTTCATTCTGACTTTTTGTGGGTTCTGCTGCTTTACAATTTGTTTAGAGCCACTTTTTTTTTACAGGTATTTGGAGAAGTTTGGGGGAGAGCTCAAGCAGGTCACTGCTTTTACTCTGCCATCTTGACTCCACCCCCAACACATAGTATGTCAATACCTCACTTTTACACATGACCAGCCCATCTTTTTTTTTTTTTTGGTGAGGCAATTAGGGTTAAGTGACTTGCCCAGAGTCATACAGCTGGTGCTCTATCCACTGCACCACCTAGCTGCCCAAGTCCATCTTTTTTAATAGTCACACATTTCCTTGATAGCATCCTTTATAGTACTCCTCCTCTATAATTTCTCATTTATAATGTGTCAGAGCCTGTTCATTCTCATTATGCACCTTTTCATTGCTCTTTAGCTGATTCTCAATTTTAATACTGCAGAAACAATAGTGTTCCCTGACTCATGGCCCTACAGGATCACTGGAATAACATTGGTGTTTAAAAAAAAAAGATAAGCCTTTGTGTCAAGAAATTTAAAATCATTAAAAGAGCCTCATGGTTTTTTTTTTTTTAAGTTTTATTGACGTCTTCTACTTTTTAAAATCATTGTCACTTCTACATCATTTTTACAACTCCTTACCCCCAAACAGAACCCTTCTTTATAATAAATAGGTGCAAACAAACAAAATAAAATCAATATATTGGTCATGTCTGAGAATGTATACCTAATTTTGAATCTACTACATTTCCATCAAGAAGTAGGAGGAGTGTTTCAACATAAATCCTCTTAATTTGATATTAGTTATTGCATTATCAGACAGCTGGTGTCTTTCAATGTTGTTTTCCCTTACATTATTGTGTCATTTTGTTCTGCTAGTACTACTTAACTTCACTCTGCATCAGTTCTTACAAGTTTTCCCCAATTTCTCTGAATTCTTCATCTTCATTATTTTTATAGCATAATGATTTTCAATTACATTAATATACCGTAATTTGTTCAGTTATTCTTCATCTTCATTCTAGTTTCTTGCTTCTACAAATAGAACAACTGTAAATATTTGTGTAGATCTAGGACTATTCCCTTTTTCTTTGATCTCTTTGTGTATGTGCCTAATAGTGATATTGCTAGGCAAAGAGGTACATACAATTTATTGATTTGTTTAGCATAATTTCAAATTGCAATCCAGAATAACTGGAGCAAGTCATAGCCCTACCAAAATGCATCTATGTGCTGCCCTTTTGACATTAATTTGTCATTGCCCATTTGATATAATTTGACTTTTCATCTTTCACCATTTTTGCCAGTCTTATAGGTTAGGAGAGGGAATTCCAGATTTGCTTTAATTTACATTTCTCTTTTTAGTGATGTGAAGCATTCATTCATATCATTGTTGATAATTTGCATTTCTTCATTTGAAAATTACCTATTAATATCCTTAAAATACTTTCCTATTGTGCAATAATTCTTATTCTTATATATTTATATCAATTCCTTTTGTAAGTGGGATATCAGACCTTTCCTCTTTTTTTAAATTTAATATTTTATTTTCCCCCAATTACATGCAAAAAGACAATTTCTAACATTCATTTTAAAAAATTTTGAGTGCCAAATTCTCTCTCTCTCTCCCTCACCTCCCCCTTCATTGAGAAAACAAGTAATTTGATATAGGTTATACATGTGCAGTCATGCAAAACATGTTTCCATATTAGTCATATTGTGAAAGAAAACACATAACCAGAAAAAAAAGGAAAGAAAAACAAAGAAAGTAAAAATAAGCTTACTTTGATCTGCATTCAGATTCCATCAGTTCTTTCTCTGGAGATGGATAGCATTTTCATCATTTCATTTCATTTCATTTCATCATTTCAGAATTGTCTTTGCATCATTGTATTGCTGAGAATAGCTAAGTCATTTACAGTTGCTTGTTGTACAATATTGTTGTTACTATGTACAATGTTCTCCTGGTTCTGCTTATTTCACTTTCTATCAGTTCACGTAAGTCCAGATTTTTCTGAAACCATACCCCTTATCATTTCTTATAATACAATAGCATTCCATCACAATTATATACCAAAGGTTGTTCAGCCATTTCCCAATTGATGGACATCCCCTCAGTTTCCAATTCTTTGCAACTACTAAAAGAGCAGCTATAAACATTTGTGTACATATAGTTCCTTTTCCTTTTTGTTTTTTATTTCTTTGGGATATAGGTCTAGTAGTAGTATTGCTGAGTCAAAGACTATTCATACTTCTATAGTCCTTTACACATATTTCCCAATTGCTCTACAGAATGGTTGAATAAGTTCACAACTCCACCAACAATGCGTTAGTGTCTCAATTTTCCCACATTCCCTCCAACATTTGTCATTTTCCTTTTCTGTAATATTAGCCAATCTGATAGGTGTGGAGTGGTACCTCAGAGTTGTTTTAATTTTCATTTCTCTAATCAATATTGATCTAGAACATTTTTTCATATAACTATAGATTGCTTTGATTGCTTCATTTGAAAATTGCCTGTTTATATTCTTTGACCATTTATCAATTGGGGAATGGCTCCTATTTTTACAAATTTGACTTAATTCTCTATATATTTTAGAAATGATGTCTTTATCAGAAAAACTTGCTATAAATTTTTTCACAGTTAATTAGTAACTGTATATATCCCTCCATCCTATTCCCCCACCCATTTATCATACTCTCCTTTCACTCTGTCCATCCTCAAGTATTTTCTTCTGACTAGTGCCTCCCCCAATTTTTCCCTCCCTTCTATCAGCTCCCCTTCTTATTCCCTTTCCCTCCTGCTTTCATGTATGGCAAGGTAGATTTCTAAACCCAACTGAATGTGTATGTTATTCCCACTTTGAGCCAATTCTGATGAGAGTAAAGTTCAAGTACTTCTCCTCCACATGCCCCATCTTTCCTTCCACCATAAAAGCTGCTTCACACCTCTTTAATGTGAGATAATTTAATCGTTCTACCTCTCTCTTTCCCCTTCCCCCAGTGTATTCTTCTTTCTCATCCCTAATTTTATTTTTTTAGATACTATCCCATGATACTCAACTCATACCAATGTCTTCTGTCTATGTATACTCCTTTTAACTGCCTTAATGAGAAAGTTCTTAGGAATTATCTTCCCATGTAGGAATGTAAATAGCTTAACCTTATTGAATTCCTTATGATTTCTCTTTCCTGTTTACCTTTTTATGCTTCTCTTGATTCTTGTATTTGAAAGTCAAATTTTTTATTCAGCTCTGGTCTTTTCATCAGGAGTGTTTGAAAGTTCTCTATTTCATTGAATATCTTTTTTTCCCCTGAAGGATTATGCCCAGTTTTGCTGGATAGGTGAGCTACTTCCTTTTCTCTACCATCTTGGCTCCACCCACCCATCAGTTCTTATTTCAGCAATATTTTTTGCAACAATTTTTCCTACTTAACTAATTCTCTTCTAATTCCAGTTGTACTGACTTTGTTTATGTATAGCTTTTTGATTGTGGTAGTTAAAAACATATATTTTATCTCTTATAATCACTTATATCCCCTATTAGTTAAGAATTCTTCCCATAGACATAGTTGTGCAAATATACCTCATTCCATTCTCTAGTTGTTGGTTTTCTTTAATCATATGATATGTCCCTTTATATGTAGATTATGTAACTATTGTGAACTTATTATGGTATATAACACTGTGTGTTAGTCTTAACCTAGTTTCTTCCAAACTGTTTTCCCATTCTGTCTCTCTCTCTCTCTCTCTCTCTCTCTCTCTCTCTCTCTCTCTCTCTCTCTCTTCAAATATATACTTCTTATGCTATTGGAATAGTCCTTGGGTTTATCAAACATTAGGCTACTATGTTTGAGTTCTTCTGGTTCTTGTTTACTTAGTGTGTTCCATTGATCAATTTTTCTATTTTTAACCAGTGCCAAATAGTTTTGATGATTATTACTTTATAGTACAGTTTGAGATCTAATAATGCCAGGCCTCCCTCATTCTTACTATTTCCCATTACTTTCCTTGAGATTCTTGACATTTTATTCCTTCAAATGAATTGTGTTATTATTTTGTATAGGTCTTTGCAATTTCCCAATGGTAATCCTGCCCATCTTCCTCTTCCTGTTCTATTCTAGGCCCAAGTCATTGTCCGTTTACAGCATCAATTCAAGTTACATACTGTTGGATAATCTCTAGGTGTCCATCCAACTCTATGGGATTTTTCATATGTAAATAATTAGGCCAAAGTGTTTTCAGTTTGGGAAGTTCTGTCAGTGTTGCAGGGCTTCATGCAATCAAAGAAAATGTAATCTGCTAACGAGCATCTGGAGGACTTTACCATCTACAAATAAACTTCCCATTCCAACTTAGACTCTGGACTGCCTCTCTTTTAAGATAGTCACAGACACCTTTGATATACACATAACACCCTGTTTTATGCTTCTTTGATATTAATGATCAGAAAGTTGCCAGAAGATAACAAAGTTATCTCATTCCATTTTTTTGAGAAACCTATACAATTTTAACATATGCATGGGAGACACCATTTTGAAGTGGTGTCTTTAAGGCAGCCTCTTGCTCTACCTAATCAAATATTCTCTTCATTCTTTAGTCAATTGTGTGTGATAGTAAAGATGCTATCTATTGTGGAATATCACTTTGCAGACGCATTCCTGTTCCTTTCTAATATTTTAATAAAGGATGTCTTGATAGAGGTATATATTATTCTCATAAACATTTTATGTGATTAGGAAAGTAGACATGTGGGGTCAGTAGCTACTGACATTCTCTCAGTCATCCTTTTTTTTTTTATTATTAATGATACAGTCCAAGTTTCTCCTGTATCTTCAGTATCTTCCTTTCCTTCATATACCCTGAGAATTTATCCTTCAATACTCACAAAATTATGTAGCTGCCAGCATGGACCACTTCTCTATATACTTAATCAGTTGCTTTTTCCCACCTTTGTGTTCTCTAATGTAATCTCTACTTTCTCAAGGAGCACGTAAAGGCACTAGGATGTGAATGTCCAAATTTAGTGACTCCAGTGCCCTTGATGGCAAAGAGCAGCATTGCCTTTTAAAATAGAGAGAGAATCATGAGAGAGAAAGGTGAGTTTGCAGAAAGCTAAGCATGAGACTCCAATTAAGCCAGAGAGTCTCAAGGGCAATTTGAGATGAAATTAGAAGGATAACAAACAAGCCAAAATAGAATGGAATTGTCAGCATTTCTGAACAAACTATTTTTTCATCAGTGACATTGGCACCTACCCGTTAGAACTCTAGCATCTCAATCTCTAATGTAAGAGTAAAAAATGTCACTAAAGAAAACAAAGAGGGGCAGCTAGGTGTCTCAGTGAATAGAGCATTGGCCCTGAAGTCAGGGGGACCTGAGTTCAAATCCAGCCTCAGACCAAATACTTGACACTTACTAGCTGTGTGACCCTGGGCAAGTCACTTAACCCCAATTACCTTAACAAACAAATTAACTAATTAACTCTCCTTGATCTGTCAATTGTTTAAAAAAAAAAGAAAATAAAGAAAGGTGGGGAGGGGCAGATGGACAAGACCAAGTCTACAGAAGAGAAATCTGAGCTTGAGGCAATACAATTTCAAGGTCATTGAGAGATCAGTTCTTAAGATATCTGAAAGAGGGGAAGATTATGAATGATTGGAAAAATCGTAATTGGCATTACTATAAGAAGGTGACTGAGAGGACATCAGTAACTACAAATCTGCATGCTAACTTTCTCAGCTCTATAAAAGATTAATGGGAATGATCTGCAGATGTATCAAGGGTATTCTATTTGTACCATTGGCAGAGCATCCTATGTAACAGCAGAGAACCTCCATGAAACAAGACTGAAACCCTCCACTAATGTGAGCAATCATGATAGCTAATGTTTACATGGCACTTCAAAGATTTCAAAGCACTATGTCTATGTATCATCTCTTCTCATTCTCAAAACAACCTTGGGATGTAGTTACTATTTTTTTAGCAGCATTTTACAGGTCAGGAAATCAAGGTCAAGAGAAGTTAAGTGACTTGCCCACGGTCACACAGATAAGAGTCTGAGGCTGGACTTAGACTCAGGTCTCTCTCATTCCAAGTCCAGGATTCTATTGACTACTAGGGGCAAAATACGGTGGAGACAGAAATCTTACTTTTGTTGTTTCATTCCAATTCTTTTTAAAATCTTCTCGCTGGAGATTTGTATTTGAAATTTAATGTTCAATTCAATTGAACAAACATTTATTAATTGTACAACATGATTCTATGACTGACTGACAGATGTTCATGACCTTACTCATCAGTGTACAATCAATAGGATTATGTCCAACTAGTATCCCTTTTCTCTCTATTCCAAATGATCCTGCATACCACACGATAAGAGCTTAATAAATTCTGATTAATTGATTGATGGGATATATCACTTTGCACATTATCATTCTCCTGCTGAAAAACTTCTCATGGTTCCCTATCATGGCCCAGATAAAGTTCTGAATTCTAAACCCATTCTAGGAAAAGTAAGAGTCAGTGGTGTTGAACAACTATGGGAACCAGTGTCCAAAATGGAAGATTTTCTCTTATAGCCATAGTTTCAACCAGCTTCCTACTTTCTCTCTGATTGTACTCATTCCTGTTAGAGTAGAGACACTCCCAGAGGGCTTCTGGGGTATGCTGGTAAGAGATAAATTGCTGTTCTTCTAGGACCCTTCTAATGCCTGGGTACATAGGACAGGTCTCATTGGTGGGCTGTTGTACTTCATGATGTAAGAGGACCAACATGACATCACTGTGTTGTGGTCAAGGTACAGTGTATCTGACTGTGGCTGATGAGACCAATACAAGCCTGGAAGGATCTACCACGGATCAGACACAAATAGTCCATAGAAACATTTGGGAAGGAAAAGTATCTAAATGGGCACATCTCACAGTTCTTTTGAGCTACTGCAATTCTGCTTCACTCATAGAGCACAGCATCATCTTTGATACGGGCATGCCAAGCTAGGCTGCCCTGTGCCAATGTTTCCCATGTCTCACAATTCATACCAAAGTTCTTCAGAGACACCTGAGAGTGCCCTTGTATGGCTTCTTCTGACTTCCATGTGAGTGCTTGCCTTGTGTAAATTCTCTCTGAAATAGTCTTTTAGGTAATCGTGCATTTGACATTTGAATAATGTGGCCAGCCCATCAGAGTTCCACTTCTGCACAGGCACAGAGGGATCCTTAGTGATAGTCCATGGTGCTCATATATTGATTACTATGGTTAATTGGAAGATGCTGATGACAGCCACGATCTGTTTCTTTATGTGGTCAGGGATTGACCTGTATCTTCAGTATCTTCCTTTCCTTCATATACCCTGAGAATTTATCCTTCAATACTCACAAAATTATGTAGCTGCCAGCATGGACCACTTCTCTATATACTTAATCAGTTGCTTTTTCCCACCTTTGTGTTCTCTAATGTAATCTCTGCTTTCTCAAGGAGCACGTAAAGGCACTAGGATGTGAATGTCCAAATTTAGTGACTCCAGTGCCCTTGATGGCAAAGAGCAGCATTGCCTTATAAAATAGAGAGAGAATCATGAGAGAGAAAGGTGAGTTTGCAGAAAGCTAAGCATGAGACCCCAATTAAGCCAGAGAGTCTCAAGGGCAATTTGAGATGAAATTAGAAGGATAACAAACAAGCCAAAATAGACCCCAGAAGAAGGTCCTGACCACATCCTAACTCTGACTCATGACCCCTACAAAGGGCATCTCCCATTCCCACCTCGCAAGTACTGGACCAGGGGATTTGGGTTCAACTCTTGTCTGTGCCACCTAACTACCTCTAGCAGGCACCTTGCACAAGTCAAACTTCTGTACCATCGATGAGGAATTAATTAGGATAAAAGATTTGAAGTTGGAAGAGACCTTAGAAGCCGTCTCTGTCAAACCCCTTATTTTTCAGATGAAAGACCAACGTCTCACAGACAAAACGTGTGATAACCAGGATTTGAACTGAGGTCTTCTGGCTCCAGATCTGGCACACTTTCCACTAGATGTGACCTCTGAAGTCTCTTTCAATGGGCCGTTAGATGGCACAGTAGACCGAGTACTGATTTGGGAGTCAGGAAGGCTCATCTTCCTGAGTTCAAATCTGGCCTCAGACACTTTCTAGCTGTGTGACCCTGCGCAAGTCACTTAACCCTGTCTGCCTCAGTGTCCTCACCTGTAAAACGAGCTGGAGTAGGAAATGGCAATCCACTCCAGTATCTTTGCCAAGAAAATCTCAACTAGAGTCACGAAGAGTCCGACATGACTGACTAAACAAAAGAGTGTCTTCCAGCTCTCAGGATGTAATGCTATCCTAGGGCTCCCCGATACTGGGCAGTTAGACTCGCAGTTAGAAAACCTGGGTTCAAATCGCAGTTCTTATGCTTACTACCAGTGTGACCTCGGAAACCAATGACTCCATTTGAGCCTCTGCTTCTATAAAATTGAAGCAATAACTCTTAGCTCATAATATTTCACTGTGGCAAAGACCTTCTAGTTCAGATCCTCGTTTTACAAATAAAAACTGAAGGAACTTGGCCAAAGGCACGCAGCTAACAAGTAGAAAAGCTGGAATTTGAACCTCTGATTTGGTTCTTTTGTTTGTTTGATTTTGGGGGGAGGGGTTGTTTGTTTTCTTTTTATTCCCAGCCTATGCCTGAAGCAAAGAAATGAAGCTGTCAGAGAAATGATCAACAAGAATTTTCATCCCGGCACTCTGCTAAGAGTTGAACAGGGAATACAAAGGAAGGCAAAAACATTTCCTGTCCTCAAGGAGCTTACAATCTAACGGAGAGACAACATGTACGTAAATCAGTACATAGAAGATACCTGTGGAATAGATGGAAGGGAGATGGGAATTCCAAGAGTGTTTGGGGAAGCTGAGCAGAGCCCCCCTCCCTTAGTTTAGTCCCTCAGTTGTTTTAAAGCCATCTCCCAGACACTTCTCTCAGTTTCCTCCACAAAGGTTGATAGGTTACTGCAGGAGAAGGAATTGCCTACAGGGGTGAAACGGCAGCCACGTCAGTGCGAGGCAAATGAAAATGTAGGAGTCCAGAGGTCGTAGGAATAAAATGGAGACCCAGTTATTCCATTGTAACCAAGCAAGCAACAAAAATTTACTGAGTGCCTGCTGCCAAGCTTCTGAGCTTGGTCTAAGAAAGAGTTGGGTTGTCTGAGTCCATGTTTTATTTCTTTCAAAGCTGGCGGCTTGCATTGCAGGGAGCTGCAGTACAGACCTGGCCACCCCAAGAGAGCCGGTCTGGAACTGAATTCCCTTTGGAGTTTGGGTGCACAGTTTTTAAACCCTTCAAACAGGAGCTGATATCATTTCGTCATCAATTCATCTCCAGACGGAGAAAATACCTCTTCTGGCAGACTACTCCCAGCATTTGGGCTATCTAGACAAAAGAATCTGTCTCTACCAAGCCCAAACAGAACACAGTGGGGCTTCCATACCTTAGATTAAATTATTTGCAAGATTGAGTTGGAGTTTAACGAGGATGAGGAGAGTCAATGTAATCTCATTATCAGTAATGTCCTTCTGAAGAAAAACGGAACTTAAAGTCAGGACTTTGGAAGAAGAGGGCTGGGGGAAACTCTGAATTTCCAAGATAATGATTATTAAAAATCATTTTTCACACTGCTATGTACAAACATTGGAAAAGTTATAAAAGACATTCCCTGTCCTCTAGGAGCTGACAGTTGTCTCAGACTGTTGAAGTTGCTTTGGATTGATTGATTTATTGATTGACTTAGAGCCAATAAAATCAACAAGCATTTCTAATGTGCCAGGCAGTGCGCTAAGCTACACTGGGGATTCAAACAAAGGCAGAAACACCAACCCTGCTCTCAAGTAGCTCACATTCTAATGGAGAAGATGACGTGCAAACAGCTATGCACAAACAAAACAGAGAAAAGTTAGGTGGAAAATAATCTCAAAGAGAAGAAACTGGGTGTGGGGGTGGGAGAGGGGAGTGAAGTGGTCTCCTTCAGACCTAGAGGCTTCCAAAAAAGAAACAGACTGGCCAGTATATGTGCAAAGTATTGCTAGTGTGCTTTAATTCACACAAGGGAACTCCTAATGCCTAATGAGACTCCTAGGGATATGAGAAGAGGGCCAAGGAGATAGCTAGATCACAGTCACTGGCAACCCAAAGATACAACTAGATCCTGCAGGGCTAGGATACAATGAAATTTAATGTAAAATATTAATGACCGTTACAATATTTAATGTAATAAATAAAATATTTAACATTTAATGTAACCAACAGAGGAGGAACATATTGGCATCTTATATGAGAGATGACCTAGACCAGAGGCCCTTAACCCAGGTTCTGTGAACTTGTTTTTAAAAATATTTTTGAAAAAAAAATATTTTTGATATTTGATATTGAAATTTGTATTTCAATATAATTAGTATTATATATAATTTGTATTTTAATATAATATAATTAAATTATAAATATGCAGTTTATTTTATGCAAAGAATTGGAAATTGAGGGGACATCCATCAACTGGAGAATGGCTAAACAAGTTGTGGTATAAGATTGTGATGGAATACAATTATTGTGCTATAATAATTTACAAGAGAGTGATTTCTGGCAAACGTAAAAAGACTTATATGAACTGATGCAAAGTGAAGTGAGTAGAACCAAGAGAACATGGTCATATAGCTTGCCTTCTCATGGGTGGGGGAGGGGTTAAAGAGAGGAAGAGAATTTAGAACTTAAAATTGTTAAAAATGAATGTTAAGGGGCAACGAGGTAGTGTAGTGAATAGAACACAGGCCCTGCCTGGAGTCCAGAGAATCTAAGTCCAAATCCAGCCTCAGACACTTACTAGCTGCATGACCCTAGGCAAATCATTTAACCCCAAATGCCTCCAAAAAACAACCAAAAAAACAAATGTAAAGGGTTTTTGTTATTGTTGTTGTTGTTTTTAAGGGGTACTGGCCATAGAGTCAGCCAGAGGACCTGGGTTTATATCTTGCTTCTCAATGCTTACTATCTGAATGACATTGCATAAGTCACTTAATTTCTCAGAACCTCATTATCCTCATCTGTAACGTCAGGAAATTTTGGCCAAATGGATGTGAGGTCCCTTCTGGCCCTAGATGTGTGATCTCATGACAGTCACAAGGCAGAGAGGAAGGCCCAAACCATACAAAAGATCAAGGTAACTTCTGACATTTCTGCCCTAATATGAAAGCAAAAACAGGGCACATTTTGTACACACACACACACACACACACACACACACACATTTTATAGCTCTCTCAGACATTCAATTCAATAAGAATTTATTCTTTGTACCTGCTGTGGTGCCAGGCACCAATTTAGGTACTGGAATACAAAGCTAAAAATAAAGCAGTCCCTGCCCTTATAGAAACTTACATTCTATTGAGGGGAAATAACATGTACACAGAAAAGTAAATACAAAGTAGTTGGAAGGGAGTGGTAACCAATGGGGAGTTTCTGGAAGCCCTTGTATAAGAAGTCAACCTTGAGCTGAGCTTTGAAGGGAGTGAGGGGTTGTGAGAAGTGAGGAAGGAGGACATTCTAGGCACCAGGAGAAGCCAGAGGAGGAGAAAGGAGGAGGAGAAGGAGGAGAAGGAGGAGAAGGAGGAGAAGGAGGAGGAGATGGAGGAGGAGAAGGAGAAGGAGAAGAGAAGGAGAGAGAGGAGAAAGAAGAAGAGAGAAGAAGAAGAAGAAGAAGAAGAAGAAGAAGAAGAAGAAGAAGAAGAAGAAGAAGAAGAAGAAGAAGAAGAAGAAGAAGAAGAAGAAGTCCATGGGGAACAACAAGTAGACCCGTTTGACTGGAGGTACGGTGAGTGATGGAGTATAATGGAACCATTGTTGCCAGCCTGGAAATATCAATAGAAGCCAATAAAGATTTATGAAGCACTTTAAATGCCAAACAAATGATATGCATTTTACCTAGAGGCAATAGAGGGGAAGGGCAATGTCAGACCTGTATCTTATTCATTTGGTACTAGCCCTCACATCTTAGGAGCATCTTCCCATTATCTCTCTGTATCTTCCCAATAGACCTTCAAGATAGACAAGGCATAAATTGTTACCCTCATTTTATAGATGAAAAAATTGAGCCCCATAGAAGAAGCTAGATGATGTACCTAAGGGATGACACAAGGCACCAGCAGAACCTAGCCCACACCTCAGGGGTGCCTAAAGTTTAGCCTAGCATTGCTTTTGCTACAGGACCACTTCTGAGTTGGCACATACAAAGGGTGGCCACCATCTCTGAGAGAAGCCTATGATCTGACCTGGGGAAGTGGTGGGAGCGGGGGCCCCTGTCCAGTTTCTGAAGATGAGGCTTTGAGAGTCCAAACTGAGACCCCTACCTTCACTTACACTTCAGACTTATGCCCCATCAGGCTCCTCATCTTCAGAAACTTGTCTACCTCGAAGATCTGTTGGAAGATACAGAGAGATAATGCATGCAAAGGACAGTAGGAAGTTCAAAGCAGTAAATTAAAATTAAACTCTTATTATTATATAAATATAAGCTACAGGAGATAACCTAGTATAATGGAAAGAACGTTAGATCTGAGGATAGAGGACTTGGATTCAGTTCTGGGTTCTGAAGCTTATTATCTCTGGAAACAAACAATTCACTTCACACCTCAGTTTCCTCAATTGCAAAATGAGGGGAGGGAGTCTTCCTTTGCAGGGTCATCATCTGTCTTCTACCCTCCACACCCAGGGCTCTGTCCTGAGATTCCTTCTCTTCTCCCCCTACACTCTGTCTTGGGGAGCTCCATGGGTTCAAATATCATCTCTATGCAGATGACTCCTATGTAGCTATGCACGTATACATATATGTGTATGTATGCATACACATATATGTATGTATACATACACACATATACGTGTACATCTGTGTGTATAAACATACACATATGCATATATAAATATATACACATGCATGCATGCATGCATGCATACACACATATAGCACAGTGGATAGAGAGCTGATGCTGGAGTCAGAAAGACTCATCTTCCTGAGTTCAAACCTGGCCTGGAAACTTAACTAGCTGTGTGACTCTGGGCAAATCGCTTGACTCTATGTGCCTCAGTTTCCTCATCTGTGAAACGAGCTGGAAAAGAAAATAGTAAACCACTCTAGTATCTCTGCCAAGAAAACCCTAAATGGGGTTACAAAGAGTTAGGCATGACTGAAAACAAGAGAATAAGAACAAAAAGTTATAGATAGCTCTACATGCATATATATGGGTATTCTTCTATGTTCTGAGCAGTAGTTCCTCATCACCAGCTGCTTGTTCCGCTGGATGTCTCATAGACTTCTCAAACTCAACATGTACAAAAAATAACTCATCGTCTTTCCCCTTCACCTACTCCTTTTCCTAACTCCACTGTTTCCATTGAGGCTACTTACCATACTTCCTGCCACTTAGGTTAACAACCTAGAGGTCATCCTTGACCCTTTGTGCTCACTCACCCTCTCCCAATGCCCAATCAGTTGTCAAACTCTGTCAGTTCTACTGCCACACTTTTTATCTTATCCACTCTCTTCTTCCTACTTATACCACTATCACTATAATTGAGGATCTCATCACCTCCAATAGACTGTTGGGTTTTTTTTCCAGGCAATTGGGGTTAAGTGACTTGCCCAGGTTCACACAATTAGTAAGTGTCACGTGTTTGGTCTGAGGTCAGATTTGAACTCAGATCCTCCTGACTTCAGGGCCAGTGCTCTATTCACTGTGCCACCTAGCTGCCCCTCCAATAGACTTTTAATAGGCTTCTCTGAATCCAGGTTCCCTCTTCTTCAATTTGACTTCCAGACGCTTGCCAAATTGATATTTCTAAAGTGCAGGTCTGATCAGACCTGACAGCTAGGGGGCAGAGTGAGTGCTGAGGAAGATCTGAATTCAAATTCAGCCTTAGTCACTGGAACCCTGGGCAAATTTCATAATTTATTTGCCTCAGTTTCTTCATCTGTAAAATGCAGATAATAATAGCACCTACCTTCTAGGGTTGTTGCGAGGATCAAAGGAGTTAATATTTGTAAAGCCCTTAAGCATAGCGCTTGGCACAGAATAAGCATTACTGAAATGTTAGCTATTGTAATCATCATCATCATTATCATCATCATCATTATGTCACTCCTCTGCTTAAGAAATTTCAGTGGTTCCCCATTGTCTCTGTGTTAAAATATAAGGCAGGCTAACTAAACCTTACTCACTCTGCAGTCCAGCCAAGCTGGCATCCCCATGAATGACGTTCTATCTCCTGCCTCCTCCCTTTGAGACAGACTCTCTCCTATGCTTTGGATGTTTCCTGCTTCATTTCTTCCTCTTGGTCCCTTCAATACTGAGCTCAAGTGTCACTCACTACAAGGTGCCTTTCCTACTCAAAGAACTCTCTACCTCCTCCTATATCAGTCACAGTCAATAAATGTTTATGAAGTGCCTGCTACATTCTCAGCACTGTGATAAATGCTGGGAATATAAAGAAAGGCAGAAAATAGTCCCTACTTTTTTTTTAAGGCAATTGGGTTTAAGTGACTTGCCCAGAATCACACAGCTAGTGTCCTGTATTTATTCAGGAATTCTCTAAGTGGATACCTATAGAATATTCAGAGATATTTGTAGAATACCCTATGTAGAATACAGGATACTTACAGTGTCTAGATTATGAAATACTGTTAAAAATATACGACAACTTTTCCCCCAAACCTGGCACGGATAAAATTTGTGTATGGCCTGAAGTCACACTGTCAGTACCAGAGAATCCGTTTAGGCTCTGACAGTTTCCTCATTACAAATGGTAGCAATATTTTCTACACAGAGAAAATTTTCTCCCCCATATGCTGGAGGATTCTGTGCTGGAGGCCCCTTCTACTGGTGCTTCCAGGTAAAGAAGGCAGATGTCTCTTATTTGCACACTTAGGCAGAGCCTATATTCCAGTGCCAAGATTCTTGGAGACAGGGATCTTACTGCAAACCATTCTTCATTGCCCTGCCTGTATCATTCATTTAATATTTGAAAATGCAACATACAAAAAGATACAAGGACCGGTCCTGGGGGATACGTAGAAGGATGAGACAGCATCTGCCTTCGTGAAGCTTATGGTCTCCTAGGAGAGTTAGGTAGGGAGTAGAGCTGCGATCTCATTAGTGTACAGTGGTATCAAACTCAAATAGAAATGCAGCCATTAATCTGTGCATAAGGATCCCTAGATTGACTTGGAAAACATTACCTATGTTTTATGGCATTTCTATTTATTTTGTTAAGTATTTCCTGATTACATTTTAATCTGATTTGGGGCACACTGGGGAGTGCTGTGGACCACAGGTGGTCCGTGGGCCACATGTTTGACACTTCTGATATAGGTAGTTCCCAGGTGAAGAATCTCCCTACCAACCCAAAACTGCAACTTATAGTCTCACCAGGGCAAGGAACCTGTGGCCTCGAGGCCACATGTGGACCTCTATGTCCTCAAGCACAGCCCTGACCAGTCAAAGGGCCACACTTGAGGACCTAGAGGTCCACACATGGCCTCGAGGCCGCAGGTTCCCCACTACTGGAAGAGAATTGCTTAGAACACTGAGAATTTGACTTGCCTAAGGTTGTACAACTAGTATTGGAAACAGGAATTGAACTGCAAATTTATGAGATCAATTTTAATTGGACCTTAACTGCCACCAGACAAACATTTTCTTCCTTCATTATTGAATTCCTATTTCCTCTGTTGTCTGGGTTCAGTGATTGTTTCTGTATGATGATTCCCAGGTCTACATATCAAGCCCTTGTCTATTTCCTGAGCTACAGTCCTATAGTGTCAAATGTACATTTGATATCTGAAACTAGATGTCTCCAAAACAGCTCATGTTCAACATGTCAAAAGCAGAATTCATTAGCTTTCTTCCCAAACTCTTTCACTTTCCAAACCTCCCTATCACTGTCCAGGGCACTGCCACACTCCCAGTCATCCTGGCCTGAAACCTCAGGGTCATCCTTGACTATTCATGCTCACTCACTTCACATATCCAATCCACCGCCAAATATTGTCACTTTTGACTTCATAATGTTGCTTGTATTACCCCCTTCTCTACTCATACAGCCACAATGCTAGTGCAAGGCTCTGTCAGCTCTTATCAGCCAATTGCAACAAACTCATGTTGGTCTTCCTGCCCCAAGTCTCTACCCACTCCAGTCCATCATTTGCTTAGCTAAATTGAAAATCCATCAGTATATGTTTTCCCAAATAGTTGTATCTGTGTCGTCTTCCTACTCAAAGAACTCTCTACCTCCTCCTATATCAGTCACAGTCAATAAATGTTTATGAAGTGCCTGCTACATTCTCAGCACTGTGATAAATGCTGGGAATATAAAGAAAGGCAGAGAATAGTCCCTACTTTTTTTTAAAGGCAATTGGGTTTAAGTGACTTGCCCAGAATCACACAGCTAGTGTCAAGTATTTGGTCTGAGGCCGGATTTGAGCTCAGGTCCTCCTGACTTCAGGGCTGGTGCTCTATCTGCTTCACCATCTAACTGCCCCAACAGTCCCTACTTTTAAGGAGCTCACAGTCTACCAGAGGAGACAAGATGGAAATAACTCTGTACAAACATGATATACACAGGAGATAATCAACAGAGGAAAGGTGCCAGCTTTAAGGGGGATCAGGAAATGTTTCCTGTAGAAGGTAGGATTTTAACTAGGACTTGAAGGAAGCCAGGAAGCAGAGATGATGAGAGAGAACATTCCAGGCATGGGACACAGCCAATGAAAACACTAGGAGTCAGGAGATGGCAAAGTTTTGTTCCAGGAACAGCAAGGTCAGATTGGATTGCAGAGTTCTCAAGGGTGAGTAAAGCATTAGAAAACTAGAGGGGGTATGTGTTTAGGAAGGGCTTTAAAAGCCCAACAAGTTTGGGTGGGCATTATATTTGGTCCTAGAACTGATAGGGAGTCACTGGAGCTGATTGAGTAGAGGAATGACATGGTCATGCCTTTCTTTGCTTTAGGAAGATCATTTTGACAGTTGAATGGAAGATGGACTTCAGGGGAGAAAGACCTGTGGCAGGGAGATCAAGCAGTAGGATATTGCAAGAGTTCAGGTGTGAAGTGATGAGTGCCTGAACTAGGGTAGTAGCAGTGTCAGAGTATAGAAAGGGACATACATGAGAAATAGTATGAAGGTAAATTTGACAGAACTTGGCAGACAGACTGGATATTGGAGATGAGAGAGAATGTGAACTCGAGGATGACACTCAGGTTCTGAGCATAAGGGACAGGGAGTCTGATGACAATAATGGGAAAATTAGGAAGAGTGGAGAGTTTGGAGGGAAAGATGAGCTCAGTTTCAGACATGTTGAGTTTAAGACATCAACTGGGTGTCTACTTTGAGATGCCCAATAGGCAATCGGAGATGCATGACCAGAGGTCAGCAGAAGGATTAGGATTGGATAAATAGATTTGAGAATCATCAGCTTAGAGATGATAATCAAATCCATGGGAGCAGATGAAATCACCAAATGAAATCGTGTAGAGGGAGAAAAGAAGAAGGCCCAGGAGAAAGCTTTGTGTGATACTCATGGCTAGCAGGCATGATCTATCACACATTCCCAAAGTGGGTGATACCACTCGCTGCGGGGAACACTGGAATGATGGAGGGGGTGGTGGTAGTCTCAGGTGCAATTGGGGGGCATTGAATAGAAATAAGAGGGTGGTGGAAGCATAAGGAAAGAAGAGAATTTTGAAAATCCATCAGTGTATGTTTCATCTGTTGTGTAACAGAGTTAAAGTCATAGTGATTACATTATTTTCCAAATAAACGCACAAAATGCAAGTTATAACCAATCAGTAGTCAAGTCCACCAACAGGTCTTAACAAGCAAGTATTGGCAGGCAAGCATGTCATGCATTGTCGGGAAGTCCAACATGCATCATCAGGACTATGTGTATGTAATGACTTGTTTACAATATGATACTATATAGGCACATGATACAATATTGCATCATCAAAATTCTGATGCAGGAAAAACCCCACAAATTTACAATAAATTATTAAATTTAAGATGTGTCATTTAAATATATATTATATTTTTTAAATGGTACACATTTAAAAAAAACATTAAAAGATTAAAGAAAGTAGATTTCCCGGGGGGACATTAACTAATTTTTTTTTAAAGGAGGTGGTAGGCCAAATAAGTTTGGGAACCTCTCTAGATGAAGATCCGGTGAGAGGTCATAGAGGTAGGAGGTGAGCCTGGAGAGAATAGTGTCATAGAAAACTAGAGAGAGGAGTGTATCAAGGAAAAGATGGTGACAAACAGTGCCAAAGGCTGTAGAGAGGTCAAGAAGGATGAGGATTGAGAAAAGAGTTTTTAGATTTGTCAGTTGAGAGATCATTAGTAACTTTGGGGAACATAGCTTCAACTGAATCATGAGAGCAGAAACTAGACTACACAGAGTTAAGAAGAGAGTGAGAGCAAAGAAAGTAGAAGTGGCTATTGTAGATAGCCTTCTCATGGAGGTTAGTCACAAAAGGGAGGAGAGATATGAGACAATAGCCAATTGAGATGGATGGATCGATGAAGATCCATTGGTTTGTTTGTTTTATTGAGGACAGGAAAGACATAGACCTGGATAGACTGGAAATAAGTGAGAGAGTGAAGATGATAGAGGGGGCTTGCTGCTACAGAAGATGATATGGAATGGAATCATTTGTGCAAGGAGAAGGGCTACCACTTTACGTGAAGCAGGGCTGAAGTGGAGCTAGTGGCAGAACGCATGTGGTGGCATGAAATCAGGAGGAGGGGAGAAATGGTTCAATATTCCATTTATTTCTTTTTAATTTTCAACATTCACTTTTATAAGATTTTGAGTTCTAAATTTTCCCCTTCCCTCCCCTCCTCCCTCCCCAAAATGGCCTGCAATCTGACATAATGGCCTCCGTTTTTTTTTTCAGCAAAATATTAGTCAAGGTTCTCAGATGATAGGGTCAGGGGAGGACAAGCTATGGGAAGTTTGAAGAGGGGTGGAAGGGTTTGTAAAAGTTTCTTCAGGGTGAGTAGGGTAGTGAGTCAATTATGGAGGTATAAAAGATTGCCTTGCTGCAGTGAGGGATCAGCTGGGGCAACGTAACAGAAATTGCACTGCATCTGCTCAGCATGGCTTTGTGATTTTTTCTAACTTCATTTGTCTCCATGTAAATAGGAACCAAGGGGGAAGATGGTGGAAGTAATCCAGAGCCGAGCCTTAGCAGGCCCAGATTGGCAATAGAATAAGGTGGCAAGGGACTCAAGAGAAGAGATGAACCGGTTCACCAAACTGGGGAAGGGAAGAAAGTATAGGCAGTCCAGGAGTGATGGCCTGGGAAAGAGCTAAAGGGTTGGAGGGTTGGAGGTCACCGCAAGGACAAAAAACAAGGTTTAGGATTGCAAGGCAGAGGGACAGGTGGAATGATAACAGATTATTAATGATAATGGATAGGAGAAATTCAGAGTTCATGAACAAGGAACTGGTGGATTTATGGGGAATGACAAGATCAAGGCATCTCTAGCTGTAGCTGAGGTGGAATGGAGGAATGGATAAAAAATGAGTAAGTTTGAGAAAGAATCTATGTAGATGAATAGACAGACAGACAGACAGATAGATATTGAAGACTCCTAGTATGAAGGCAGGAACTGCACTAATTGGGCAAAGAAGGTCAGTATCCTGGAGGTCAGTAGACAACAACTACCAGAATTCTGATTGGATGGTAGATACAGATTGAGCAAATTTCAAAAGATGGGAAGTTACTGAGTGATGATGGTAGAGGATAAATTTGGAAGTGACAATGGAGATCAAAGAGTACTCCAACTACTCCAACTTGACCATTGAGTTGGGAAAGCACAACAATGCTGGAAAGGGTGGCCAGGGAGGCTGTCAAGGGAGTCAGGTCTCAAGGAAAGCTAAAAGAAGAAAAGAGGTCTTTTCTGGTCACTCCAGCCACTAATGCTTTCCTCTTTCAAATTATCTTCATTCACTCTGCTTCTATATTCTTCTTCTTCTTTTTTTTTTTTTAAGGCACTAGGGTTTAAGTGGCTTGCCTAGGGTCACACAGCTAGTAAGTGTTTGAGGCCAGATTTAAACTCAGGCCCTCCTGATTCCAGGGCCAGTGCTTTATCCAGTGCACCCCCTAGCTGCTCATTCTGCTTATATCTTCTGTGTATCTAGTTCTTTACATGCTTCTTCCTCATTAGACTGGGAGTTCCTTGAGGCTGAGAATGATTTTTGCCTTTCTTTGTATCCCTAGTGCTTAGCACAGTACCTGGCATATACTTGGTGCTTAATAAATGATTTTTTACTGACTTCTTGACCCTACCATGAACTCTTCATCAGCTATACCATGCTACTTCTCCATAGGAGAAATTAGATGCACATGAATAATTCAAGATAATAAGATGGCACTAAGATGTAATATAAATTAGACTTAAAATTGCATTAGATTATGCATTGATGGAGGTGAGGTCAAGATGGTGGAGTAGAAGGAAGAAGTACAGCAAGTTTCTTCCTCTCAAAAAAAAAAAAATTCCACACAGACCTAGAAAATGCACCCAATAGAATCTTGATGGAGACATCCAAGAAAAAGCAACGAACAGCAAATCATTTTTTTTCAGCTCAGATCAGCATAAGGAGAGACAAAGAAAGGTCTGGGGATTCTGAGAATAGAGTCTGGCCAGGGGCATGCTTTGTGGAGCATTAGCACCCATGCAGAGGCTATACACAGGGACAATATGAGCTCACAGGCTCATGTGAGCATCCCTAGACCCACACCAGGGTGCTGGGATCTCATTAGGGTGCAGGAATGGGTACCAACTAGTAGCCTTGTCACCCACTACCAAGTTCTGGGTCATAGGTCCAGGGTGGACTGAGGAGTCACAAGTCCTAGATGATGTACGTAGAGAAGAATAAAGTCCAAAAGCAAGCAGCAGCAGTTTGACTCAGTCCCCAGGATCAGAGCAGGGTCTCAATTCCAGCTTTGAGCTCAGTTGGCAGCCTGAAGAGGGATAAACAAAGCAGGAATCCCAGACCAAAGGGAGCCTGAAGCTCTGTCTCTCTGAACCAGCAAATCTGGGGTCAGATGGCTGATAGTGGCTGCAATCTGCTATTGCTCAGATCTAAAACCAGGTCAAAAACTTGTAAAGCTCAGCCCAGGGAGGGAGCGATTAGATTTTGCCCGGACCAGTTTGGGAACAATGAGAGTGTAAGCAGGTCCCCTACTTTAGCTGACTCTGAGATCCTAGAGTAACACAGCACTCAATATCTCCAAGAAAACAGCAACAACAGGACAGATCCAAACATTCCATCCAGAAGCGTGCAGAACTCAACCCTAACATCAAGTCTGGAGTTAGGGAATAAGCTGGAAAAATGAGCAAACAAAAAAAGAATCCTATCGTAAAAAAAATAGTGACGGGCATGAATACTTGAGACATAAACTTAGAAGAAGAGAATGACTCTAAATATCTACAAGCAAAGCCTCAAAGACAAACATGACTTAGACACAAATTCAACTAGAATTCTTGGAAGAGAAGAAGCAAGAGTTAAAAGAAATGATGTTTTTGAAAAAGTTTTTAATCAACAAAAAAGTGCTAGAGGCAAAAAATGGAAAGGAATTGGAAAGGAAATTAACAGTTCGGCACAAGGGGCACAAAACTTTACCCAAGCAACACATTTCCCAAAAATTAAGACAGAGTAAACAGAATCTTATGACTCTGTGAATCAGTCAATCAGTCAACAAACATTTAAGCACTTACCAGGTGACAGGCACTGTGCTAAGCACCAAGGATATAAAAAAGGCAACAGATATTCCCTGACCTCAAGGAAATCACAGTCTAATGGGGAGACAACAAGCAAACAAATATATACAAACAAGCTACATACAGGATAAATAGAAAATAACTAAAGAAAAAGGTAGTAGAATTAAGAAGGGTTGAGAAGGGCTTCCCGTAGAAGACGAGATTTTAGTTGGGAGTTAAAGGAAGTCTTGGAAGCCAATAGGTAGAGATGAGAAGGGAGAGCATTCCAGGCATGGAGATACAGCCAGAGAAAACGCCCAGAGCCAAGAGATGCAATGCCTTGTTCGTGGAACAGCAAGGAGGCCAGTGTCACTGGGTTGAAGAGTAAATAGCAGAAAGTAAGGTATAAGAAGACTGGAAAGGTAGGAGGAGGCTAGGTTATGAGGGGCTTTAAATGTCAAACAAAACATTTTGCATTTAGTCTAGGGACCATAGGGAGCCAGTGGAGTTTATTGAGTAGGGGAGTGGCATACTCAGACCTGCACTTCAGGAAAATCATTTTGGTGGCTGAATGGAAGGTAGATTGGAGTGGGGAGAGACTTGAGGCAGGCAGAACCACCAGCAGGCTATTGAAATAGTCCTATTGTAAGGTGATAAGGACCTGCCCTAGAGTGGTGGCAGAGAAGAGGGTATATTTGTCAGATGTTACAAAGGTAAAATCAACAGGCCTTGATCAGAAATTGGATAAAGGGGATGAGAGTAAAGAGTTGACGATAACAGCTACGTTGTGAGCATGGGGAAATGGGAGGGTAGTGGTGCCTTCTATAGTAATAGAGAAGATAAGACAGGGTGGGGTGGGTTTAGGGGGAAAGAGAATGAGTTCAGTTTTGGATATGTTGAGTCTAAAATGTCCACTGGACATCCAGGATGAGATATCCAACAGGCAGTTGGAGATGCAAGACTGGAGGTCAGCAGAGAGGTTAGGGCAGGATAGGTAGATATGAAAATTGTCAGCATAGAGATGGTCATTAAATCCGTGGGAGAAGGTGGGATCACCAGTGTGATCTCACTATGAAGTGATGTAGTATACACGAAGAAGAACAAAAGGGCCCAGGACAGAATCGTGTAGGACCCCTAGAGTTACAGGGTTTGATCTGGATGAGGCTCCAACAATGGAGGTTGAAAAAAGGCACTCAGATGGGAGGAAAACCAGGACACAATGATATCTCGACAACCTAGAGAGAAGAGAGGGTCAAGGAGGAGAGGGTGATTAGCAGTGGAAAGGCTGCAGAGAGGTTGAGAAGAATGAGAATTAATAAAAGGCCATTGGATTTAGTCATTAAGAGATCACTGGTAAATTTGGAGAGAGTAGTTTTGGTGGAATGATGAGGTCATAAACTGGATTGGAAAGAGTTAAGAAGAAAATTAAAGGAGACAAAATGGAGGCACCTCTTATAGATACCTTTTCAAGGAATTTAGCCACAAAGGGCAAAGAAATATCAAATGATAATTAGTGGGGATAGAAGGATTAAGTGAGGATTTTTTTTTTTTGAGAATAGGGGAGATATGGGCATGTCTACAGGAAGTACAGAATTACCTAGTAGGCGGGGAGAGATTGAAAATAAGTGATGTATAACATGTGTCAAATTGCTTGCCTTCTCAATGTGGTAGGGGAAAAGGGAGAGAGAGTCTGGAACTCAATTTTCAAAAAAAAAGGAATGTTAAAATTGTTTTTACATGTAATTGGGGAAAACATTAAATTTAAAAAAAGCAATAATTAAATATTTTAATTTTTTAAAAAAGAAAGAAGTGACAGAGTGGAAATGATAAGGGGGCAATCTGCCACAGGAGATGGGATGGAATGAGATCTCTTGAGCAGGTAGAGGAGTTGACCTTGGTAAGGCATAAGGCCACCTCATCATGTGAGGAGGAGTGAAGGAAAAGATAGCGGCAGAAGGCATCTGAGTAATAGGAAATGAGGAAGAGGGGAGTGAAGGGAGCTCAGGGCTAATGGCTTCAATTTTTTTCTGTAAAATATGAGGTAAAGTTCTCATAGGACAGAGTGGGGGAAGAAGGAGCCATGAGAGTTCTGGAACAGCCTCTACAGGGAGTAAGACAGTGAGTTGATAAAGGAGGAACAGTAAGGTTGCCTAGCAGCAGCAAGGATTCAACTGTATAACAAAAGTTGTATAATATAAATTTGTAGTGAACCCAATCAGAATGGTTTTGTGATTTTCTCCAACTTTATTCAACAGCACATATATAAGAATGAAGGCAATGAATGGTGGGAGTAATTCAAGGTTGAGGCTTGGCACATGCAATTGGCAAAATAATAAAGGAGCTAGGTACTTGAGAGAAGAGAATAGTATAGAGCTGAACTGGTTGACCAAGGTGTCAAGATGGGGAAAAAAGGAGAGAGTGGCTAGTGCAAGATAGATGGCCTGTGAGAGAATTAAAGGGTCAAAGGACTGGAGGTCAAGGTGTAGACAAACAACAAAACAAGAAATATTAAAAACAATGTCAAAAAATTGAAAAAGAAGAAAATAATATGTGGTATCTCACAGCTAAACAACTGCCCTAGAAAACAGATTAAAGAGAAAAAAAATTAAGAATTATTGGACTGACTAAATATCAAGACCAAAAAAAAAAGAATCTAGATGTCTTATTTCAAGACATTTTAAAAGAAAACTACCCAGATCTCTTATAACAAGAGTGCCAAGTGGAAATAGAAAGAATCCACTGCTGCTTCCTGAAACCTTAAAATGAAAACTCCTAGGAACTTCACTAGCCAAAATCCAGAGTTTCCAAGTCAAAGAAAAACTATTGCAAGCAGCCCAGCCAGAAAGAGTTCAAGGACTAAAGAGAGACATTCAGAATCACACACCATCTAGCAGCAACCTCCCTGAAAGAGCAGAGAGCTTGGAATAAAATATTTCAGAAGACAAATGCTGTAGGCTTAGAGTCAAGCATTACTTACCCAACAAACATGAGTATAATCCTACAAGGGGAAAATATGAATCTTAAATTAAATAAAGGACTTTTGACCATTGCTATTGAAAAGATCAGAACTGTGTAGGAACTTTGAAGTTCAAACACAGAAGTGAAGAGAAACATAAAAAGATAAACATGAATAAACAATAAGGGACTAAATAAGGATAAAATGCTTACATTCTAATGTGAGGAAATGTACTCGTCCCTCAGAATCCTATCATCATCAGGGGCCATAGAGGGAATTTAATTAGACAAGTCCCGGGAGTGTTCTGTTATAACTTGATGATCTTAAGAGAAGAATAAAAAGAGAAGCAAAGAGGAATACACTGGGAGTAGGAGGGAAAGGAAAGGAAAGTTAGGGAAAAGTATCTCACATAATCAGTTTGTGCAATTAGACATCTATACAAACAAGGAGGGAGGTGAAAGGTCAACACTTGGACCTGACTCTCATCTGAATTGGTCAAAGGAGGAAAGAATATACACACATAGAGTTGAGTAGAGAAATACAATTTGCTCAACCAGGAAATAGGAGGGAATTAGAGTAATGACAGATAAAGGGAGAGATTAGTCTGAGGCAAAACAAGCTCTAAGGGTGTACAAAAATATTTACAGCTCTTTTTGATGTGGCAAAGAATGGTAATCTCAAGAGGTGTCAATAAAGTGGGGGATGGAAGAGCAGGTCATGGAATATAAATGTGATGGGATATTACTGTTCTGTAAGAAGTGGTGAAAGGGATAGTTTCAGACAAACTTGAGAAGAGTGATATTAACTGATATAAGGTGAAGTGAGGTCCATTAGAACAATTCATACAATGACCTCATTATGATAAAGACAAATAACTGAAAAAATTAGGAACCCTAATCATAATGTCCAACCATGATTTCAGAGAACTAATAATGAAATATGTTACCCACCTTCTTATAGACAGGTGAAGGACTCGGAGCACAGAATGAAGGGGGTGTGTGGGTGTGGGTGGGGGTGGGTGGGTGGGTGTGGGTGTAGGTGTATGTGTGTATTTGGACAAATGAAGTGCAGAAATTTGTTTTGCTTAGCAGCACATGTTTTTGTATTGTCAAAAAAAAAAAAAACAAACACCAGGAGTTGAATTTTTCTTTTGCTCTTAATGGGGGGAGTGGTAGGAGGGAAAGCAGATTTTTTAATTGAAAAAAATATATAATTAAAAAAAAGATTATGTACTGCTTTGTAAACCAGTGCTTCCCAAGCTATATGTCAGGGAAGGGCAGAGAGAAGGGGAAAGGAGGATATAGGGTTTTTTCAAGAAGTTCTCAAATCCATGTATATACCAAGAATTGCAGCAACTACTGTTGTGTGGGAGCAAAGATGTTTTTTTAATATTTAGAAAAAGGCTCTCCTCAAAAACCATTTTTGTAAATTCTTTTGGCAACTTTGGATATTTACAAAGAGTTCTCCTTGAAAACCACTACTGTAAACACTCTTTATTCTCCACTGCAATGGAATGAAGGCCAGATTTTGAATCAAAGGACCTGGGTGTGCATCTCAGCTTTGCCACTTGCTAGCTTGTGACTTTGGCTAAGCCCCTTAATCTCTCTAGACCTCAGTTTGTAAAGTTAGGGTCTCATCCAGAAAATGAAGGAGTAGGATGACTCCTAAGGTCTCTTCCAGTTCCAAATCTATAATCCTATGACCCTGTGACCAATTGAGACTGAACGTAGCCTTCAAGGGTAGCACTGCCCCACTGGCCCATTCTTAGTCAAGCTGCCCCTACCTTTGACACCTGGACATTCTAGCATACATAGGTTCTTTCAGCTGAAGGGACCATAAGAATATGGAGTATAGCCTTCATTTTATAAACAGGAAAACCAAGGCCCAGAGAGGTGATGTAATTGACTCAGAGTCACACAGCAAATTCATTGAAGACTGAATTAGAACCTAGATCTTCTGTGTTCTTGTTAATTGCTCCTTCTATTACATCTGTTTTCCCATCTGCTTATGCATCTAGCCCTATAATGGGTATCTGAGTGGCCAGTGTGACCTGCCAGGCCCATAACACCTGTTCCTACTGCAGAAGCTATCTCCTTATACCGGGGCTTCCTACACAGACTAGGTGGGGGTAATATATACAACATGTTCTCCAACTTGGTCTGCTTATATCCTATAGAACTGTACTGCAAGAACCATGTTACTTACTATTAGGTTTCTCATGATATTCCTTCTCTCTCTAGGCAAAAAGGTCTGGGCTCAGCACCCCACAGCAGAGGGCAATTATAAGAGAATTTTTTTTTCTATCTGGAGGAACTGAAATTTTTATGACTATTTAGAGTTAGAAGAGACTTCGGTGATCAGGAAGAGGCAGCTAGGTGGTGGATTGGATCACATCTTTGCTAAAATCTCACACCTGTGTTTCACAGAAACCTGAGAAGACTTTTATGAACTTATACAGAGCAAAGTGAACAGAACCAGGAGAAAAATGTATACAATAAAAGCAACATGATAAAACAAAACAAACAATATTGAAAGAACTAAGAATTCTGATTAATGCGATGACCAATGACGATTCCAGAGGATTCATGATGAAATATTCTATCCAACTCCTGACAAAGTGATGACTGAATCAGAGAACAGATTGGGACATAAAATTTTTATGGACGTGGCCAATGTGGGAATTTGTTTTGTTTGACTATCTATATCTGTTATAAGGAATAAAACAATCTCATCCCATATACTTATGAACTCCCAAGATCCTGGGGACATCACTCTCTTTCTTCCTTAGTTTCCTCATCTGCAAAATGGGAGAAATAATACTACCTACCTTATAGGTCTGTTATGAGAGCCAAATAAAATGGAATATGTACAATCCTTTGCAGACCTCAAAGAGCTATGAAAATGTTCGCTATTATCCTAGTCATCTAATATAACTCCTTCATTTTACAGATAAGAAAATTCGGGCCCAGGGAATTTAGGTGATTTACTCAAAGCAACACAGGCAGTAAGGAGAAGACTTTGGATCTGAATCCAGGTCCTTCCTTGGAGTCTTGAAGACTTATCAGACTTCAGGTACAAACACTCATCTAAGCTGTAAGGCGTTAAGTCATTCATTCCCAGATTTAGGCCCAGAGGAGTCAATGAGTTATTTAAATGGGTCCATATCCAGTCATGTAGTTTTTTATTTACCAGGTATTAGTGAAAACTTGACTTGCTTCTATGAGGTAGATTTATTTTTTTAAAAGTCCTAAACTCATAGTAATTTGGCAATTAGAAGTTGTTATGAAGTTATGTGATGAAGTAGTTATAAAATGGTCCCTGCTTATGACCCCATTTAGAGAGCAAACATTTAGCATTGAAAGCAAATCACCCCCAGATCTGAGTTAAGAAAGATCCCTGTTTCTGTCACAAACAAAGGGACACCCAGAAACATAAGGACAGGATCAAACACAGATATTTATGAAAAATAAGATTAGACCTGGCAAATTTTTAAATAAAAAGTACAAATTTAAGAAAAGTACAAACAGAATTCCAGTAATAAAACATATTACCTAGCTTGTCCACTTAGATGGAGGCCATCTCTCATGGTCTTCCAGAAGGGCACTGCGAATGTGGCCCACACCAGCTGCTGCCCCAGTCAGGGGAGGACTACCTACTATTTCCCTTCTCTCTTCATTCTCTCTCCTTGGAGCTCTGGGTGAAAATCGCCTCCCTCCCCCCACTCCCTTGTCCAAAGGCTGATCACCTCAGTTTCTTCTCTTCCTAAACTGGAAAGAACTACAAGCCCCAGGGGGTGTCGTGTCCAGACTGGCATAATCTAGAAAGCTTAATTCAGAGTCAGGAAAACCTGAGTTCAAGTTTTACTTCAGACACTTAACAGCTCTATGACTCAAGGCAAAAGTCACTTAACTTTAGGTGTCCTAAACAATCATCTAAGACAATAATTAGCAGGATAGTTCCCTGCCTTTTTTAGAGAGAGTTTCCTCAATGGGTATTCCAGTCTACACCAATAAGTTCATTACACCAATACCAGACCAAAAAATGTTCTTAAGAGTACAACTTCTAACATGTAAGGAGGCAATCATTTTTTTTCATTAAAAAGGGCCCATCAAACTCATACTCCAAAAACTTGGAAAACATTATCTTACTCTATTAAAAGCTAGTATTTTGAAGACTAGTAGCTGTAGTGCCCTAGAGTCAGAAGATCTGGGTTCAAATTTCTCCTACGGTACCTACTTTGTACCCTTGGACACATAGCTTCTCTGGACTTCAGTTGGACTAAATGGCCTCTAGGGTTTCTTCCAGTTCTGGCTCTATGCTTTGTGATTCCGGGACAGCTAGCTGAAAGGAAATGGGACACAGCTAGATGCCTGGGAATATGGGCCGAGGCACCAGAACAGGGAAGACAGTTCCTGAAAGGGGTGTTTGTGGAAGGGAATGCCACAGTCCTAATTGCTCCTTTGAGGTTTTGTCACGGGTAAGCCCTGAGTGACTAGATCTCTCTTTTCTCCTGGAGACACCAGGAAAACTGCTTTCAATGCTAAATTCCCAGGTGCCAGAAAGTAAGAAGAGAAGAAAAACAGCTCCCTGCCCCTCGGGCTGGAATGTACACTTGCAAATAAAGACCAGCCAGTGGACCGCCTGGTTGGCCTGTACTTTCCTACTAGGCGGTAAGATGAACGGAATCAGTGCCCTATGTGGTTCACTCGGCCCATAGCAATCATTACTAGCCCCTCTTGAGCTCAGAGCCCAGGGGCCAGGGGCTAGAAAGCCTTCCCCTGCTTTCCCATCAGCCTCCTCTCCATGTGGCTGACTCATCTATTCATGGCTCTTGGCAGCTCCCTCTGGCAGCTGAGGATTCTGATGAAGTCATCCCATGCTCCTGAAAATGAGGCTTCCAACAAAGACCTAGAAGGAGGAGGCCGAGGATGGGGAGTAGAAGAGGAGTCAAGGTTTGTTGAAGGGGTGGAGGAGGAGAAGAGGGGGAAATAAACTTCAGTTTGCTGCTAGTAATTTATAACGAAAGGCTTTTTTTTTTTTTCCACTTGGGTACCTAATAAATAACTTTTGATTTAAAGTTTCCAAGGACTGGCAGAGCAATGCTAAAAGGCTTCATTGCAGGAAATGAGGTTCTCGGCAACAAGGGCCCAGTCGCAGGTGAGCACCAGCCTCTGCGCCCAGACGGTGTTCAATCAGTGGCAGAGGCTGACTGATGAGCAAACTGAGGAACTGATAGCTGACTGGACCGCTAGCCGACTGATTGGCTGACTGTATAAATAGAGTTGCCATAGAAACGCAAGGGTTCTGCTCAGGGGCCCTGAGGGCGCCATACTAGAGCATTACATAGGTTCTAAGGCTCTCAGGCTGAGATTAATTCCCAAGCTTTCCCAAAGGCTTCACTTAAGGGAACTTGGGATCTCCTGGGTCTCTGAGCTGTCCTTAGGTTGATCTGTATAGAAATCTTAAGCTCAAATTCACATCATAAACTGTGTGCCTTGGAGAGTGGGCTGGGAGTTTGGCTCGGGAGGTCAGGACTGGGTTGGTCCAATGGCTCTTCTAGAATCTCCCTAAAACATCAAACTCTAATCCAGAGCAAAAGTTTGCTACCTCCCCCTTTGAGTTCCCTTGAGCTAGACAACTCGAAGGATGACAGATTTAGAGCCAGAAGGATCCTCCAATCTACTCGTCTTAGAGATGAGGTAACTGAAGCTACACTTGGCTTGTGTAAAGTTGAATGGCTACAGAGCATAGGAAATGGGGTTTGAACTTGGGTCTCACTGAACCTAAGTCCAGCCTGCTATGCCATCTAACCGCCAGAGAGCGGGATTCTGAAGCAATGGCTGAGAGCTGCAAAAAGGCCAGTTGGGGTTTTATGTGAAGAAAAAGTGCCTAACCATCATAGTTATCTAAAAGTAGAATAAGCTACCTTGAGACAGAATAGGCTCCTGGTCCCTGGAGGTCTTCAAAGAAAGCCAGTGGCCATCTCTCAGTTCTGTTACAGTGGGGGCTTTCTTTTTCAGTGTGGTTTGAACAGCATGGCTGCTGAAGGCCCTGCCAGCTCTGAACATTCTGTGAGTTTGTAGAGACCTTGGGAAGCATCCCCGCAATGCCCAGCACTGTTTGACCCACTGTCATGGATACAGGAGAAATAGATAAGCCATGGTCTCTACTCTCAAGAAACTTGCAATCTAATCAAGAAGGCACACCAAACCATTAGAGAACACTAAAAGACAGTGTCTACTCAGAGGCTGAACCGCAGGGAACAAACTGAGTGGGAGAGCTGACAGAAGGGAAGAATTGTGTGGGTTAGGGTACAGGTTCCCAAAGTGGGCCATACCACCCCCTGGGGCTCACTGGAGTGATCAAGGGGGGCAGTAGTAGCCTCAGGTGCAATTAGAGGAGGTTGAATAAAAATAAGGGTGTGATGGAAGCATAAGGAAAAAAGAAAAAATTTTGAAAAAACATTCCTACATGTTTCATCCATTGTGTAACCATTAAAGTCACAGTGATTACATTATTTTCCAAATAAACAAACAAAATGCAAGTTGGAACCAATCAATCAGTGGTCAAATCCACCAACTGGTCTTAACGAGCAAGTGTTGGCAGGCCAGCCTGTCGTTCATTGTTGGGAAGTCTAGCACACATTGGCAGGAATATGTGCATGTAATGACTTGTTTACAACATGACACTATATGGTTACAAGATGCAATATTGTGTCATCAAAACTTCAATGCAGGAAAAAACCCACAAATTTACAATAAATTATTAAATTTAAGATGTGTCATTTTAAAAACATGTATTTTATAGTTTTTGAAATTATGCAAATTTCAAAAAACCATTAAAAGGTTAAAGAAAGTAGATTTCTAGGGGGGGCACTGAGTAATTTTTTTAAAAAAGGGAACCTCTGGGCTAGAGTAACAATGGATGGCTAGGTAGAACAGTAGGTAGAATGCAGGGCCTGGAGTCAGGGAAGATTCACCTTTGTGAGTTCAAATCTGGCCTCAGACATTGTGTGACCCTGGGCAAGTCACTTAATATATGTCTGCCTCAGTTTTCTCAACTGAAAAATAGGAATAATAATAATAGTAATAGTAGCTACCTCCCAGGGTTGTTGTGAGGATCAAATGAGATATTTGCAAAAGCACAAAGCCTGGCTCTTATAATAAATACTTGTTTCCTTTCTTCCCTCTTTTTGATTCCCTTGCAGCTTTCTTTTACTTAAATCCAATTCGCCTGCATGTTACGGCATCCCCTCCCTTGATGTCATGGTCTTCTTCGAGAATGAAGGACAAATAATGATAACAATCCTTCTAGCATCCCTTAAACTATGAGAGTAGAGAGGTAACACAGTAAACTGGAATGATCTCTGAGGGATGGTTAACTGGCACAGTGAATAGAGTGCCATTCCTGGAGTCAAGAGGACCTGAATTCAAATCCAGCCTCAGACACTTACTAGCTGTGTGACCCTGGGCAAGTCACATAACCCATATTGCCTCCCAAAAAATAAAATAAAGAACTTTGGATTTGGTGTCAGAGACCAAGGTTCAAATCCCACCTTTCTCACTACCTGAGTGACATTGGGCAAATCATTTTTCTCAACTGTAAATGTCAGTTTCTTCATCTGTAAAATGAAAAGGTTGGACTCAATGTCCTCTGAGGGATTTCCCTAGCTCCAAATCTATGATCCTATGATATCCCCCAAGGCTTGGTCTACATCTCTACATCAAATCATTTCCTCGGGGAGCAGGTCTGTTTGTGGCTTCATCTCTCACTCCCATGTGGATCACCCTGACCAGCCCTTGACCTCTCATTTTCTCTCCAGTCCTCTGACTGGGTCTGATCATAAGACATCTCAACCTGCATATCTCCTTGATACACGAAACTTGTCCTTTAAAAACCAAGTCCATCATCTTCCTTTATAAAAAGACACCCTTTCACAACTTCCCTGACATCAAGTCAGCCCCTAAGAAATACATCTTTGATTCATGGAATCAGGGAATCCCAGATTGGAAAATATTGACTTCTTAACCCAAGTAGGGTCAAAACATCTGTGACAAATAACTGTCTGGCTTCTAGCGATGGGTAAAGCAGTTCATCTAGCCCATTACTGGACAGCTCAGAGGGTTAGAGAAAGGTCTGTCTAATGTTGATCCAAAATTTGCTTCCCCATAACTTTTATCCATCAGCCTTAGTTCTTACGTACAGAGCTAACAAAGAATGAATCTAATCCTTTTGCCATGTGGCAGTCCTTCAGCTATATGAAGATAGCTATCATGTTCACTCAAGTTTCCTCTTTTTCAAATTAAATATTCCCAGATCCTTCGAGTCTTTCTCATATATCATGTTTTTTTAATTCCCTAATCATTCTTACCACCTTCCTCTGGAGAGGCTCCAGTTTGTCAAATGTTCCCCTTAAATTATGGCACTTAGAACTGAGAACTGAATTCCATACTCCACGTGTGTCCTGAGAAATATAGAGTGCACGGGACCTTTTACCTCCCTTATTCTGAATACTGTACTTTTATTAATTCATCCTGAGATTGCATTAATTTTTGTTTTGGCCACTTTGTCACACTGTTGACCTGTTATAAGGTGATCGTAGTCAACTAAAACTAGAGCCTTTTTCATAGGCCCTGCTGTTAAGCTAGATTTTTGCCATCCTTGATTTACAAAGCTGACTTTTTGAACTTCTGTGAAAGACTTGAAATTTCATCTTGTTAATATTAGCCTATTGTTCCAGGCTGTTGAGATCTTTTTGGATCTCATTTTTGTCATCCAACTATTAATTTTAGTTGTGTGTCATCCGCAAATTTGATAAACGTGTCTGTCTTGTGTTTTTTCAAATCACTGCTAAAACTATTGAGCAGGACAGAGCCAAGGACACAGCCCTGCCTTAAAGGCCTCCCATCCAGTCTGACATCGATCCATTGATCAAGGGTCTTTATTCAACAAGTTATGAATCCACCTAACTGTGTAATCATACAGCCACTGTTTCACCATCTTATCCACAAGATCGGCACAAAAGACTCTATCAAATTCAATGTTGAATTGCGTATGTATTTATATCCAAAGGATTCCCTTACTCAACAGGAATTCTAATAACCATCAAAAAAAGAAAGTGATATTTATTTGGCTTGATTTGCTCTTAGTGAATCCATACTCACTCCCAGTGATCACTGTTTCCCTTTCTAAGTGTTTCCAGACCATGTGTTAATGATCTATTCTAGAACCTTGACAAGAAAAGAAGGTGATCTGATTGGTCTATGTTCAATTCACTTTTCCCCCTTGCCTTTTGAAAATTAAGACATTCACTGCAATCTCTCAGAACCTCTCCCATTGTCCAAGACTCCTCAAAGATTATTAATAAGAGTCTTTCTGTGATGGTATTTGTAAGTTCTTCCAATAATTCTCTGGGACGTCTGGGCCTGGAGACTTGAACTCATTTGAAATAACCAAGTGTTCTCATTGAATCATCACCTATCTTGGAGTTCAATTCCTTATTAACCACGTCTGTTCTCCTCTTTCTAGTTCAATGTTCATTCTCTATCTGCATGATGGAGATGGAAATGAAATATGAATTGAGTGGATCTGAGTCTGCTTTCATTCTGTCACCATGTCAACATACCATCAGTCCCCAATTACGGTCCTATCCTTTCCTGGTTCTTCCTCTCGCTCTCAGCTAGTGGTTGGGAAGAGATGGGAGTGTCGGAGAAGCAGAGGGATTTAGCAGAATCTCCCCAAAGCTAGCTGCTAAAAGATTTGGGCTCAGTCCCCACTCAGTCTCAATACTTGGTCATGTTTATGTTGCTGGTCAGACAGGCCTGAGTGTGTCTACCCAAATGGGCTGCTAGATGCTTGTTCAGGTTGGAGGTTTTGTCTACGAATCGTCTGACACCCAGAGGAGACTGGCTAAGGGCTAAGCATCAGGCCACCCAGCCTGGCCCAGACCTTCTCAGCTCATCCAAGGATGGGAAGACAGAGACTGGACTTTCAAAAACCGCCATTAGACATGCCTGGTGTTCTCTACCGGAGCTGCTTTCTGAAGCTGGGCTCCTACTTAGTCCCCTTCCAGCCCTTTGGGATTATGTTTCTGTTTTTCTCTTCCTGCAGTAGCCTAAACCCTTCTAACCCTCCACCTGCCTGGCTCATCAAGTCTTGTCCCTGGCCCCCACATAACCCCTTCCCCCTCTCCCCTAGTTCCAGATGTAATGACTTTAGCAGCATACCCCCTGTGTCAGTAGCAGCTAGCTGCAGGGAGACTACCATGGCCCCACGCTCTTTAATCAGCCTCGATGGAAGACTGCAAGTGATTCACTCATGTCGGCACCAGGCAGCACAACAAACAACAGCACTCCAGCAAATCACTTCAGCAGAGAGATGTTGGCATGTTTCTATAGCAACTCAGGAAAAATATTTCATGCAAAAGTCCATCTGCTCTAACATAAAGGGAGTCTCAGCCAATAATCCAGTTATAAATTAATCTTAATTTGCAAACTTCATTTTTACCAAACCACGAAAAGAGAAAGAAAAATCAGAGCATGAGACAATGGAAAGGCAATTATCGATCTCAGATTGTCAAGTTTCATGTTGTCAATGAATCAGCCGTGAAGCATCTGTTTGGGCAGCAGTGACGGGGCAGTGTCAAAGAGAGGTGAATGGCAAAACTGATGGAGATGTGTGTTTTTATGAGTAGTTATAGAGTGGACACTGTCGAAGTGCGCTCTGGCTGCCGGACAGAGAAACCAAACTTTCTGTGTTGTCGAGAGGCTAAGCCAAATTCTTATATTTATTTTTTTAGCTCTTTTCTGATGTTCTTGTAAAGAGTTACTTATATCGATTCATCAGGATGAAATGCTTTGTAGAGGCTATCAAAGTGGAAAACAACAATGTGATAATTTGCATTGTGATACATTTTATTTTCTGCCTTGTCAACACTTCAAAGTCCACTAGAGCTCTTTCTGGGAGATCTGGGACTTTTCATGGAGCACTTTGTATCTGTGCTACAAACAATCTGCAATTTTAGTTTCTCTTGCACAACTCACCCTCTGGCTTCAGAGCTTTTCTTTCCCTTTTTTTCCACCCCTCCCCCTTTGGTTCTTTGCTTTCTATGTCTGCTCTGACAAATTCATGTGGCCTGGGATGGAGGGGAGGGAAAAAAGTACGATGCACAATAGGGACTGGATTCCCTTTTCAAGGAAGCATTTAGTCTCCTAGCTTGGATTCCATTGGGTCATCTTTGTCACCTAAGCCCCTGTAAAGCATTAGTCCTTCCCATAGGCTCTCAGGTTGAATACCTAAAAATCATCAATAGCTTTAGTCCAAACCTCTCCTTTTACAGAGGAGGAAAATAAAGCTGGCAGAGGGAAAGTGCCTGTCAAAAGTCACACAGGTAAGTAAGTAGGATACCTGACATTGGATATCCTCTGATTCCAAATCCAGAATTCTTTGTCCTACCGCAAGCTGCTACCAAAATCAAAAACCAAACAAAACCAAAACAAAAAACCTTGAAAGATTTCACTGAATAGGGGAGAACCAATTGGTACAGTATCACGTACAAAATGTGTTTATACAAAACAATGGAGTGAGGGTTTCAGCATGAAGATGAGTATGGTCATGATTTCCATATCCCAATATGAATGGTAGCCCTCAACCTGCCACTTTCCCAGCAAGTATCCCTTTCCAGAGGAGGAATGCTTAGCCCAGCCCAAAAGTTAATATCAGATATGATTATAGGTTAGATTCTATCTCTGTCTTCCCACACTGCCCCAGTCCACATGGGTTGATTTCTTTCTACTTGGAACACCTGGATCATTCATGGTCTGCGCACAACAGACAAGCAGATATCCTATATCATTCTCCAATTGCTTCATGCCAATCTTCTTACATCTATGACTCTGTAAGCTCCTGGAGGGCAGGGTACATATCATTTGTTCCTTCTGAACTCCCTCCAGCACCTAGTCCAGTCCTGGACACACAGTAGACATTTTAAAAATCCTTATTAACTTGGTTACACTCTGTTGTCTAGAACTCCTGACCAACAGGATCATAGCATCGTAGATCTAGAGCCAGAGGTGACTGTGAGTGCCAGACTTGGAATCAGAAAGATTTGAGTTCAAATCCTAACTCGGACATTTTCTAACTGAGAGCTGGAGCTCACTTAACCTCTATCTGCCTCAATTTCCTCCTTTGTAAAATGGGGAAAATAATAGCACCTACTTCTTAGGATTTTTGTAAGGATTAAATGAGATAATACTTATAAAGTGCTTTTCAAACATTAAAGTTTTATATAAATGCTAGCTGTTATTAGCCATTAGCTCTTCCATTTGACAGACACACCTGAGGCCCAGAGAGGTAGAACAATACGCCCAAGGTCAGACAGGTAGGAAGTGTCAGAATCAGGATTTGAAACCAACTTCTCAGGCTCCACATCTAGTGGTCTTTCTGCTGTACAAGGCTGAAAGAAGGTAGAGAAAACAACATCACTACTTAAGAGAGAGAGAGACCATAATTCCACTAAAATGGAAAATGACATAAGAAAAGAAAGGATTGAGCAAATGAATTAGATCTGTAGACTCCTGTGTCGAGAGATCTCTGATGCCCTAAATATACAAGCACCCTCTCTGTGGGATGAAATCCATGCAAAAGCTTGGTCAAGGATCCCACAACCCCAGCTAAAGGACAGAGGTCCCTCGCTGAGAAAATGCCTCTATCTGGAATCACCATCCAAGACTACAGACCTGTTGAGTTGTAACACTGGAATCATAAGTCTTGCAGCTGCAGGGAGAGGAGGTAGAAAACCGTCTGCTAAGCACATTTGTGAGAAAAACCCCACTGTGTCCTCCACTGCGGGGCCATCAGAATAATTAGGGATGAGTGGGTCAGGAAATTTGACTCAACAAACCAGTCCTGGGTCTGGCCAATTTTTTTTTGAGCATTGGACGAAGGAAAATGCCTTTCAAATGCAGACACATTACAGCATTTTGAAGAGATGAAGTTCCAGGGCCGGGGCATTATTTAAAAGATTTTTGTAGATTCGTCTGCAGCACATGAATGAAAGGATCTGGATTTGGTGCGACAACTGTAATCGCTCGCATGAAACAGTTGCATGACGAACCCCAGCCTGGTGGCTGAGGCCCATGGAGGGTCCCTGAGAGGGGCTTGGAACCTACCAGCGGGGAGCTGGGGAGCTGGGGAGCTGAGGCCAGGGCCTCTGCTGACCTCTCCCACCCCTTCGCCTGCCAAGGCGGCCTCAGCTGATCACCGCTTGACTACCCTGTTCCATCCAGAAGCAGGAATTTTCAGAGCACCACAGGAGACACTACTCATGATCAGACTGAGAAATGCCAGCAATCTCATGAAGAGCCCAGAAATTTCCTAGTCAACTCCTGGCCAAAGAGATTTGGCTTCAGTCAGCAAAGCCTTGGCTAGGCAGTGAAGCTAAACGCCCTCACCTCCCCCTCCCTTCCCCTCCAAGTCTCAGGAGGTTGCCCTGACCATAACTAAGATGGAGAAGTTTAGAGGAGGTTTAGGAGACAGGGAGCCACAGACACAATTATAACTAGAAATATCTGCATCCAGGGCAAGCAGGACAAAAGAGATATTGCAGAGGAAAAGGGAAGGCAATGCAGATACCTCAGAACATAAGGAAGAAACTCACCTCAGCACAGCACTGGGTAACTTCCTATTCTTACTATTCTTGCTAGTGAGGAAAGTGTTAGAGTTATTTCTTTCTATTCCTGAAATACTATAAATGCTCTTGGCACCCTCCAAATTTGGTGCCCTCTAAATTTAGGGTCATGAGACATAAGAAGTTCTTAGATCTTCAATCAACAACCTGGGCACTCTCACTGATAATAGTAATAATTTTTAAAATTTTGTGGGTTTTTTGTTACATTTTAAGTTCTGAATTGTCTCCCTCCCCACCTCACACTAAAGAAGGCCACCATTTGACACAGATTTTATATATGTGTACACACACACACACACACACACACACACACACACCCCTATATGTATGTAAAACTTTACTATGACTATAAAAATGTGCACACCCTTTGACCCAGCAATAGCACTTCTACGGCTGTATCCCAAAGAGATCGTACAAATGGGAAAAGGACCCACATGTACAAAAATATTTATAGCAGCTCTTTTTGTGGTGGCAAAGAATTGGAAATTGAGGGGATGTCCATCAATTGGGGAATGGCTGAACAAGTTGTGGTATATGAATGTAATGGAATACTATTGTGCTCTAAGAAATAATGAGCAGGCAGACTTCAGAAAAACCTGGAAAGACTTGTATGGACTGATGCAGAGTGAAGAAAGCAGAACCAGAATGTTGTACACAGTAACAGCCATGTTGTGAGATGACCAACTTTAATAAACTTAGCTCTTCTCAGCAATGCAAGTAGCTAAGACATCTAAGAAAATGCTATCCACTTTCAAAGAAAGAACTATGGAGTTTGGATGCAGATCAAAGCAGACTATTTGCTCTTTTTTTCTTCTTCTTCTGTTTTGTTTTGCTTTTTTCTTGCTTGTGGTTCCTCCTATTGATTCTAATTCTTCTTTACAACACAACTAATGTGAAAATATGTTTAATAGAAATGTGTATATAGAGCCTATATCAGATGGCACACCGTCTTGGGAAGGGAGACAGAGAAAGAAGGGGAGAAAATATAAAACTCAGAAGCTTGTGGAAGTGAATGTTGAAAACTAAAAATAATTAATTTTAAAAATTCTATGCATATTTCTATTTATCAAGCCTTTCTCTGGATGATAATCGTAATAATGCAGCAACCCTTATGTCAGACACGCTAAATACCTCAATCAGAACTTTTTTATTGTTGGGGATTTTGGGGGGGAGGATTGTTGTTGAAGAAAGGAATTGTCACACCTCCTATAGCTCACATTTATTAGCTGTGTGACCTTGGACAAGTTACTTTACTCCCTCTGGAACCAGGTTTTCTCCTCTGTTAAACAGGGCTGGTAATGCTTGCACTACCATGCTCACCGACTTGTGAGGAAATCCCTCGGTATAACTTAAAGTATGAAAATGGGAGCTGTTAGGAATATTCTCTTGGCTCTAGTCCTAAGACAGAGAACTGGGGAAATCACTCTACTGAGCAGGCCTACGCTTTCTCCCTTGCAAATCATCTAGCTGTAAGAGAGAAAAAGAAATTCAAAATACCAAGAAAAAGGAAATGCTATCAGATGCCATCAATGACCACAACTTGGAGACTCTACTTTGAATGCCCCAGAGTCTCTTACAACCCCATAGGGTTAGCTTGCATTCAGCTGCACTGACATACACTGATCTAGGTTTCCACTGTTGTGTCACTCTCTGGGTTCCAGGTTCATCTTCCAAAAGTGACCTCTGTTTCTATCCACCTCCACCCTTAGCCCTCATAACGGTGGTCCTTAAGCACACAGGAAGATTCCTTTATACTCTTAAAAAAAAAAGTTGGATTGGCTGAGGTGCCTGTGAGGAGGGCTCTAACTAACCATGGTGCCCAGCTGAAATGGCATGATTCTGAAGCCCCATTTCCATAAAGACTGGCAAAGATGAGTTGCCACATGGTTTAACCAGCCAGCCAGGAAGATCAGAAGGCGAAAGGCCCATCAAGCAAAAGCACGTGGAATTGCTCCTAGCCTTGCATCTGGTCCTATCCGGCCCATCGTGAGGTGCCCTACTATTTGATACCACACCAAATTACGGGCTGATAGAGGATTCAGCTTGGAAGAGCTTGGGGTGGCTGTTATCCATAAAAAAGCGGCACGGACCATTGGTATCTCTGTGGACCCTCATTGCTGAAATAAGTGTATGGAATCTCTCCAGGCAAATGTGCAGCGGCTGAAAGACCATTGTTCCAAACTGATCCCCTTCCCAAGGAAACCATCTGCACCCAAGAAGCTCTGCTGAAGAACTCAAGTTGGCAGCCCAGCTTACAGGACCAGTTATGCCCATCAGAAATGTCTACAATAAAGAGAACGCTCGAGTCATCACTGAAGATGAGAAGAATTTCAAGGCATTTGCTAGTCTTCGAATGGCCCAGGCCAATGCCCATCTCTTTGGAATCCAGGCAAAATGAGCCAAGGAGGCTGCAGGGCAAGATGTGGGGAAGAAAAAGTAAACAGCCTCTGAGAATTTTCAATAAAATAATACGAAATTTAAAAAATAGTTTTGCTTACCTTTTCAATGAAGGGTGGGGGGAGGGAAGGGAGAAAATTTGGAATTCAAAAAAATTTTAAATGAATGTTTAAAATTGCTTTTATATGTAATTGGGGGGGAATAAAGTGTTAAATTTTTTTAAAAGTTTATCAATACCTTTTGTTCCTACATCACACATCTGCCCCTAATTCCTTGGAGCCCCCCCCTTTAACTAAGGAAAAATAAAAGTTACATAGAGAAGGGAATAAGCATTTATGTAACACCTACTGTGTGCTCAGACACTTACTAGCTGTGTAACCCTGGGCAAGTCACTTAGCCCTGTTTGCCTCAGCTCCTTATCTGTAAAACAACCTGGAGAAGGAAATGGCAAACCACTCCAGTGTCTTTCCGAAGAAACCCCAAACGGAGTTACAAAGAGTCAGACTGACTGAAATGACTGAACAAAAAGGTGTGCCAGGCATCATGCTAAGCGCTCCACAAATATTATCTCATTTGAGCCTCACGACAGTACTGTGAGGTAGGTGCTGTTATACCCAGTTTGCAGCTGGAAAAACTGAGGCAAACAGAGGTTAAGTGACTTGGTCAAGGTCACAAAGCTAGTAAATGTCTGAGGCCGAATTTGAGCTCAGGTCTTCCTGACTCCAGATTCAGTGTTCTATGCACCGCACTGCCTAGCTGCCACTGAAGAAAATCAACACAGTAACCAAATGCGATAAGTGATGCAACATTCTACATCAGTTGTCTCCTACAAGGCAGTGCGGTATAGCCAACAGGGAATAGGCCTTGAAGCCTGGGAAAACTTCCTCACTTCAAATCCCACCCCAGATACTTGTGACCAATTCAAACCTCAGTTTCCTCACCTGAACTGCCAGGACTAGATACAATATCCCTTCTAGCTCTAATCCTATAGTCAGCAGCAAGGCTGGGATTGTTCCTCACCCCTCCCACAGTGCCCACCTAGAAGCTCATTTTGTTTGAGAGTGAATAGTTGATTTCTCCAAACTCATAACAGTAATTTTCCCTGAGGGAAACCAAACACTAGCAGACATTCTCCTTCTTCTCTTTCTTTTCCTCCTCTTCTTTCTCTTTGCTTTTCTTCTTCCTTTCTCCTTCTTTTCTTCCTTCCTGGTTTAATTCTACAGTGAGAGGTGTCCAATTGACCATGTGGCAAGGCCTTTCTTCAACATTAGACCAGGAGGACCCTGCCCCTTCTCATTACCATACCCTGTTTCAGAGGAACTACTCAGAATCCCTGCTCTTCCTCCCAAGGCCTAGTGATAGATAGAGCTAAGCCCACAGCAGCTGGGGCTGGCTTGAGTCCTAAACCCTGACATTTAGCGGTGCCCATTTCCCACCCTGAGTTGTCAGCAGAGTTTGGCATCCCATTAAGCTTCAGAGATCCTGTCTTCAGCAATAACTCCTACCCTGAAATGCTAGTGAACCAGGACTCAATTGGGAGGGGGGTCTGGACCTGCTCACCCCATGGGAATCTGGAAGCCAGTGGGCCCTAAGAACCATAGCTCTGTCCTTCCTGAGTCTCATTCCTCATTCAAACCACTTGTATGTATGTTTCCTATATTTCCATAGAATTAAATAAGCTAGCCCACATTGCCTCTCCCTTCCCCAAATTCCTACTGTGCTTCAACTATGCTCTAAGCCCAAACTTTTTAAGATTTAAAGATTTCAAGCTAAGCTCGAGATCATCTAATCAAACTTTTTCACTTTACAGATCAGGAAATGTAACCTCAGAGAGGTGAAACAACTTCCTAAAATCACAGAACTAAAAAATGTCAGAGGTGAGATTTGAACCCAGGTCATCTCACTATAGAACTAGTCCTTTTCCCTGCACCACAGTCTCTACAGCCTGCACATTCACTAATTATGTCACTCAAATCAGTTCAATTCAATTCAATAAACCTTTTATTATGTACCTGATATAGTGAAACACTGTGAGATTATAAATACAAAATGAAATAGTGCCTCCCCTCAACAAGCTTATATTCTACTGGAGAAAATATCATAAAAAGATAAGTAAACATATAGTTATCTGGGAAGGAACAGAAAACTGACAACTAAGGGATTGGTGAAAGCTTCATGGAAGATGCTTGACCTGAGCCTTGAAAGAAAACAAAGATTCTGAAGGGGAAAGGGAGAGAGGCATGGAAGGGAGGATAGTCTGGGTGTAGGGGATGGCTTTTGTCCATGTGCAGAGTTTGGGGAAGGAGTCCAGGTTTAGCTAGAATGTAATAAAATGCAGAAAAAGGAGATGATATAAAATAAGGCTGGAAACGTAGGTTGACGTGAATTTTTGAAGGGCTTTATATGCCGAGTTGGGGAAGTTTATATTTTATCCTAAAAACAGCAAGAAGTTACTGACTAATTTTGAGCAGGTGAGTAACGTGGTCAAACCTTCACATTACAAAAGATTACCTTGGCAACTCCGTAGAGAATGCATTAGAGAGAGAGTAAGACTAAGACCAAATAGGAAGCTACTATAATTTTAATTATAATATGTTATTATGTAGAATATCTAATATAATGTTATAATAAATAATAGCAGAGGCAAGAAGTCATAAGGACCTCACAAGAGCAGTAGCCACATGAATGCAGAGGAGGGTATGGATGTAGTAGATATTACAGACGTCCAAAAGACAAGAGTTAGCAACAGATTAGAAAAGATTTTCTCACTTTTGTATTTGTATCCCCAGCACTTAATACAATTCTTGGTACACAATAAACACTTAAACGCTTTTCATTCATTCATAAACTAGATTAAGAGGTGAGGGAAAGAGAAGTAAAGATGACTTGAGGTTATGAACCTGGCTTACTGGAAGGCTCATGTGCCCTCAATAGAAATAGGGAAGGGTGGAAGTGTAAGTTTGAGGAGATGGGAAAGGGTGAAAGAAGTAGTTCAGTTTGGGATGCATGAGTTTTAGCTGCTGACAGGACATCCAGGGAGAGACGTCCAGCAGGCCGTTGGGGATGTGAGCCTGGAGCTCAGGAGAGAGATTAGGACTGGATATACAGGTTTCAAAGTCATTCACATAGAAATGATGGCTGAATCCATGAGAAATTGTCAAGGGAAATACTGTAGAGATATATCAAGAGGACCCTAAGACAAATTTCCTGCCAAGAGAGAATATGCCTATTTCCAGTATCTCTTTTTTCTGAGTTTGCTTACTTTTTCTATGTGTTTTTGTCTAAGTATAATAAATGTGGTTAATCATTGCACTGCTGATCTGTAGATGTATTTGTGAAAATGTAACAGAGGGAGAAAATGAGAGGTGAGCAATAGATTTTACAACCGTGCTATATATTTTGCCAGAAAAATTCTATGGCTGGGGGCTATAGCTGTAGAAAAAGAATTGTTGGGTTGTTTTTTTTTTTTACAACTTCCCAGTGCAGAGAGAGAAACTCAGACCAAGATCTTTCTAAGCAAATGAGTCGACAGTTTTGGACTATGATAGTTTATGACAAGCTGGCTGACACTGGTAAGTAGGGCTTTAGCATCTTCTTTTCCCATTGTTTTACCTCAGCTGATAAAGGGAAAAAAAGAAAATTCCTTCAGAGGAAATAAGCCAAGGTAATAACTGGAAAGAAAGTAAGGCCTAATGGGAGTAACTGGGAATGAATGGTAATACTTAAGCAAAGATGGAGGAAAGCAAGAGAGAATGAGGGCTTGGTAACCCTGCTCACCCAGCACAGTATAAACCCATACCTCTGTATCACTGCTAGAGAAGCAGCTTCATAGGCTGGTGCTTCGGGGTTGACTCATAGTAGCTGAACAGTGGGAACCGCTCCTTCCTTCACAAAAAATGGAAGACACTGACACAAACCAACCATGAAAAAAAAAATAAGTGTAACTGGTGGAGGTACTCAAGATGGCAGTGGAAAGCCAACTAGTATGGAAATCCTAACAACTTCCATAGCTGAGGGGAAGGAGAAACCCATTTAGAGTCAGTCCTTTCTCCACAGAGAGAACCAGGTCATTGCAACTTGATCAAAGTTGAGAAGTCTGAGGAACAGTACAAGGGGAAATTGCTAAGAATAAGGAGTAAAGGCAGACATGCTATTGTAATGAGAAAGTGACTGAAAAAAAATCCAAGAGAAGTGGAGTATAAGCCTAACTCCCAATCAGATAAACCAACAAAAAGACTCATAAGGAGAGAGAAATGAGTAAAAATTCAAACACAGGCTAAAATTCATTGAAGTACTATATTATGAAAGAAAATTAACCAAAAATCCTGGATAAAAAGAGAGAGAGGGAGGGGGAGAGAGACAGAGAGAGAGAGACAGAGAGAGACAGAGAGAGACAGAGAGACAGAGAGAGACAGAGAGAGAGAGAGACAGAGAGAGAGAGAGAGAGAGAGAGAGAGAGAGAGAGAGAGAGAGAGAGAGAGAATTCTGGAAACTCCTCAGACATCATGGAACAATAGCAAGAAATTGCCAAATGGTTCAAAAGACAAATTAAATTGTTAAAAACCAGATACAAGAATGGAAATTAAGTTGAAAATCAGAGCTTTTGATACAGAATTAAAGACAAACAATAAAACTTAAAACACATGATGTAGAATCTCACCAAAAAAAAAGAGCCCTGAAAAAAAATAAAAGGTTTAGAACTCAAAAGTACAGAAGTAGGAAAAAAAATAGCAGAAGAGTAGCTAAAGAAAATAACTTTAAAGGAATGTATGATTTCTATATGAGTTAAAGTAACTGACATTAAAAATAGGCCATATGGAGCTAACAAAGATCATAGGCCTCATAATAAATTGAAATATAATAAATCCAAAAACTTGATACCATACTTCAGAGAAAATACAATAAAATAACTCAGAACTTTTGAATAAATGAAAAAAGTTCTGATTGATCAAATCCATATGTCATCATCAGAGGAAAAACCCCACATTTGAAACTTCAAGGTATATGGTGTTTAAATTACAAAAATTTCAATACTAAATAAAATTTTCAAGTAGCCTGAAGACAGGCTTTCATCTATGAAGGAACAGCAACTTGAATATTTCAGTATTATTCTACAATTACAAAAAATACAGAAGAAATGCAATAAGCTATTTTTAAAAAGTAAGAGTTTTTGTTGAAACCCAAAATAACATGACCTACAACATACAGCCTAATCATAAAAAAAGACTAATTATCAATAAAGAAGAGGCACTTGGCTCATTCCCTGAAAAAAAAAATTTGTAAGTAGAACATTTCAGTGGTGGTGGTGGTGGTGGTGATGATGATGATGATGATGATGATGATAATGATGATAAAGTATTTATTTATTAAGTGCTTACTGTGTGCCAGGCACTACTTTAAGTGTTGATAAAATAAAAATGAAAAAATCAAGACAGTTGCTTGCTCTGAAGGAGTTTATATCCCCATGGAAGACAAGGCAACATAAAAAGGAGAGCCTGAAAGGGTGTAAGAAAGGATGGAACAATTAATGAAACATTCTCCTATATTTATAAGCTTAAAAAAAAAAGAAAGAAAATGTATTGAAGGGTAAAAGAAATAGCAAAACTAGTATCAATGGACAAAAAGGGGAGATAAGCTAAAGACTTAATGGAATTAAAGAATTAAGGGAAAGGGAAGGAGGGAAAGCTAAATTAATACTCCATGGACTAAATTCCATACTATCCTACAAATGGTTTAATATCTTGTGTGGGAGGAATAACCCAGTGGAAATATGTTTGAGCAGCTAAAAAGAAGGTGAGAGAGAGAGAGAGCTGGAAATGTACCCCCACCAAGCTTGGAGGTGAATAGAGAAGGGCAGGTAATTTTCTTATTCTTTCAATAAGAGCAATTCTACAAGAATAAAAGTAATGGAGAGAGGAACTGGATGGGGGGGTGGAAGATTAGTCCCATCTTAAGAGGAGAAATAAAAGTGCCATTAAATAATGGCGCTCCCATAGTGGGGAGGAAACTCAAAATTGTGGTGAGAGACAGGGACTTTATAATGGGTTTCATCTAAGGGGCATGAGTGCAATTTGAAACCACCTTTTTTCAATAAAGGTTATACTTCTCAGGTCTACCTCCCACCCTAGGAAAAGAGAGGCATAGATTTCTCTGGAGGCAACTAGCACCTAGGGGCTGGGAGCTGTGGTGGGATGCGGATGGGTGGGGGAGGGCTGGTAACAAAGAATCAGAGATGGGATAATGTGGCCTTAGAAGAGGTAGGCAATCATAGTTAGTGCAGAGGGTTGAATCAAGCCTCATAACTCAGAATATATAATGGTTGCTGCTGTACAATATGTCTTCCTTCATGAACTGATCTCTTTAAGAAGAAGACTCAATCAACTGCTCAGTCAAAAGACATTCAGCATGTACCAGGTACTATGCTAACCCTGTACAAAGTACAGGATGCAAGTACAATGAATGAAGCAATCCCTTCTCATAAAGAGCTTACATTCTCATGGGCTTAGAGAAGGGCATATCAGTATGATTGCATATGTACAATTCATACATACATATATAATGTAAAATGAATAAATACAACCGGACAAACTGGTAAATTCAAGGTAGTTTTGGAGGAAAGGCACTAGAAGTTGAAACAATCAGGAAAGTCTTCATGCTTGAACTGCATCTTTACGGAAGAGAAGGCCTCTATGAGACAAAGGTGAGGAGGGAGTACAGTCCAGGCATGGGAGATAGTCAATGCAAAGGCATGACTTCTGCATTATACAATATTGAATGTTGTATTTGGGGAACAAAGAGGAGGACAGTTTGTATGGATCACAGATAGGTTAGAGTCAGATTCTATAAGGCTTCAAAAGCTAAACAGAGAAGCCTATAGTCCACCTTAAAGGCAACAGGAAGTCACTGGAGTTGATTGACTAAAAGAATCTACTAGGGTGTCAGATGGTTGAGAATAATTAGAGAGTTAGGGAGACCAATTAGGAAGCTATTGAAATAATCTAAGGGAGAGCTGAGTGGGGCCTAAAATGAGGGGGTGGCTGTGTGAGTAGAAGGGATTGGATGCAAGCAGTGTTGTGAAAGTAGACAAAGCAATATTTGACAACTGATTGGACATGTGAAATGAGGAAGAGTACAGACTAGAGAGTAATGTTAAGATTTTGAACCTGGGAGACTGGAAGGCTGGAGGTGCCTTCAATAGAAATAGAGGAGCTTGGGACAGAGAGGGTTAGGGGATAATGAGTTCCATCTTAAACATATTGAGTTTTAGATGTCCCCAGGATATCCAGTTTAAAATGTATAATTGATATTTGGTAATATAGGACTAAAGCTCAGTGGAGAGACTGGGGGGTGGAAACATAGACCTGAGAGTGATCTGCATAGAGATGATACTTAAACATAGTTCATGTGGAATAGTTTAAAATTTATCATCAGAGTAATAAGCAGTGTCAACAACTAAGGTGGGAAGGGAGAAGAATTGTGGGAGGTTTGAAGAAGGTAAAGAACTTCTGGAATAGCTTCTATAAGGTGTGAGATAAACCTATGAAAGCAAATGAGATTCCCAAGGGTAAGAGTATATAGGGAGAAGAGAAAAAGGCTTAGGGTAGAATATTGGGCAACACCCAGAGTTTGGCACCATGATATGGATGAGGAAGCCAGCAAAGGAGACAGAGAAAGATCAATCAGGCAGGTAGGAGGAGAACCAGGAAAGAACAATGTCACAAAAATCCAGAGGTGAGAGAGTATCCAGGAACAGAAAATGGTTAACAAGGTCAAATGAAGGAAAATGGATGTCAAGAAGGATGAAGGCTGAGAAAAGATATCTGGCAATTAAGAAATTAATAGTAACTGTGGAGAGAGTACTTTCAGTTGAATGATGAAATTGGAAGCCAGACTGAAGAGGGTTTAGAAGAGAATGAGAGGAGAGGAAGTAGAGACATAAATTATAAATGGCTCTCTAAAGGAGATTCTCAGGTCAAGTTAAAGTTTTCAAGGATACAGGAAATATGGGTGTGTTTGTAGGTAGTAGAAATGGAACAAGGGAAAGCTTGAGGACTTGGGAGAAATTATGCAGAGCTGTGGGTATAATCTATTGGAGAAGATGTGAGGGGTGGTATCAGGTGTACAACTAGGGGGCTATCTTTGGAAAGGAGAAGGAGCACCTCTTTTTTATTTTTTTAAATTTTTTTTGTATCCTACAGAATCAAATAGGCTGCCAAGATTTAATTCTTTATGTAAAATTAAACAAGCATATCCATCTCATTAGCATGCAAATTTGCTTTAATCTTTAATAAATGGTAAAATTACATGTGTATGAAAGAATTGTTTTAAAACAATTTTCTTTATGATTTACTATCAGTAAATGTTTGATTTGTATTTATATACCTGTATACCTGGGATGGGTGGAATAAAAATTTCTCAGCAAAAAGGGATCACAGGTGGAAAAAGTTTAAGAAGCCTTGCCTTAAATAATATCTCAGGCTTCAGTATGGCTGGAAGGCCTCTAGTGCCTTGGAGCTTAGTTTTCTCTGTACAGTTTTACTGGGCCTCAAAGGGTGGCCATCAATTGCTTTCTTATCAACCTGAAGTTTTAGTAGCCACACCCAAAGCTCCCCCCCTCCCCCCTGACCCCTCCTTGGTGAATTCCTCTCTGAACACCTAGCTAGGTGTCACTGGGCTCTGAGACTTCTCCCTCAATTCTTTTTTTTTTTAATTTGCTATTTTTTTAATATAAATTTATTTATTTTTAGTTTTCAATATTTACTTCCAAAAGATTTTGAGTTCCAAATTTTCACCCCATCTCACCGCTCCCCTCACCCCAAGATGGCATGCATTCTGAATATCCCTTCCCCTAGTCTGTCCTCTCTTCTCTCTCTCCCCCTCTTCTCTTATCCCCTTCCCCTTCTATTTTCCTGTAGGGCAGGATAGACTTCTCTACTCCATTTCCTGTGTTTCCTATTTCCCAGTAGCATGTGAAAACTTTTTTTAAAACATACATTTTTAAAACTTTAGGTTTCAAATTTTCTCCCTTACTCCCTCCCCATCCACCCTCATTGAAAAGGAAATCAACTCAATATAGGTTATACACGTGCAGTTATGCAAAACACTTCCATAAGACATGTTGTGAAAAACTAACTCTATTTCCCTTAATCCTATCCTGCCCTCCCATTTATTCTATTCTTTCTTTTGACCCTGTCCCTCCTCAGAAGTATTTGCTTCTGATTACCCCTTTCCCAATCTGCCCTCCTCTCTATCATCCCCCTGCTCTCTTGTCCCCTTCTCCCCCTATTTCCTGTAGGGTAAGACAGATTTCCATACCCAATTGAATGTGTATGTTATTCCCTCCTTAAGCCAAATCCTATGAGAATAAGATTCACTCATTCCCTCTCACCTTCCCCATTTCCCCTCCACTGTAAGAGACTTTTCTGTTTTTTTGTGAGATAATTTACCCCATTCTACCTCTCCCTTTCTTCTTCTCTGAGTATAATCCTTCTCATCCCTTAATTTTATTCTCCAGATATGACCCCTTAATCTTCAACTCACCCTGTGCCCTCTATCATCTATCTATCTATCTATCTATCTATCATCTATCTATCTATATCATACATATTTTTTTCCTCCAACTACCCTAATACTGACAAAGGTCTCATGAGTTATAAATATCATCTTTCCATGCAGGAATGTAAACAGTTCAACCTTAATAAGTCTCTTATGATTTCTCTTTCCTGTTTACCTCTTCATGTTCCACTTGAGTCTTGTATTTGAAAGTCAAATTTTCTATTCAGCTCTGGTCTTTTCATCAAGAATGCTTGAAAGTCCTCTATTTCACTGAATGACCATTTTTTCCCCTGAAGGATTATACTCAGTTTTGCTGGGTAGGTGATTCTTGGTTGTAATCCTATCTCCTTTGCCCTCCAGAATATTATATTCCATGCCCTGTGGTCCTTTAATGTAGAAGCTGCTAAATCTTGTGTTATCCTGATTGTGTTTCCACAGTACTTGAATTGTTTCTTTCTGGCAGCTTGTAATATTTTCTCCTTGACCTGGGAACTCTGGAATTTGGCTGTAATATTCCTAGGAGTTTTCCTTTGGGGATCTCTTTCAGGAGATCTGTGGATTCTTTCAATTTCTATTTTGCCCTCTGGTTCTAATATATCAGGGCAGTTTTCCTTGATAATTTCTTGAAAGATGATGTCTAGGCTCTTTTTTTGATCATGGCTTTCAGATAGTCCAATAATTTTTAAATCTCTCCTGGATCTATTTTCCAGGTCAGTTGTTTTTCCAATGAGATATTTCACATTGTTTCTAATTTTTCATTCTTTTGGATTTGTTTTACAGTGTCTTGATTTCTCATAAAGTCACTAGCTTCCAATTGCTCTATTCTAATTTTTAAGGAAGTATTTTCTTCAGTAATCTTTTGGACTTCCTTTTCCATTTGGCCAATTTTTCTTTTTAGGCATTTTTCTCCTCATTGGCTTTTTGGACCTCTTTTGCCATTTGGGTTAGGCTATTTTTTAAGGTGTTATTTTCTTCAGTATTTTTTTGGGTCTCCTTTAGCAAGCTGTTGAGTTTTTCATGATTTTCTTGCATCACTCTCATTTCTCTTCCAGTTTTTCCTCTACTTCCCTTACTTGCTTCTCAAAATCCCTTTTGAGCTCTTCCAAGGCCTGGGACTGATTCATATTTTTCTTGGAGGCTTTGGATGTAGGATCTTTGACTTTGTTGTCTTCTTCTGGTTGTATATTTTGATCTTCTTTTCACCAAAGTAAGATAATATAGTTTGACTCTTTTTGCGCTGCTTGCTCATGATCCTGGCCAATTACATGAGTTTTACACTCTTTGTTAAGGTAAGAGTCTGCTTCCAATGAGGAGAATGCACTGTCCCAAGCTTCAGGGGTTTGTGCAGCTGTTTTCAGAGATACTTGTAGGGACCTGTAAATTGTCAGTTCTTCCAAGGTGGTATGATAAGGGGCAAGGTGTTTACTCCTTTCCTGGCCTGTGACCACAAGTACTCCTTTCTGTCCTGTAACTGTGAGGAGGGTTTCTCTCTACAGCCACTACAAACTCCACCAAACCAGCACTCCTCCTCACCCAGACTGCTGCCAGAACTGTGACCCAGATCCAAACAGGGCAAAGCAAGAGATTCCTGCCTCAGCACTGGCAAAGAGATCCCTGCAATCCACCTCTGATCAGCCACATGATTCCCCCTCAGTCTATGGGCTGGAAGCTCAAGAGGCAGCTGCGCTCCCAGGACCACACTCTCAGGGAATGGAGCTGAGACCCCACGTTCCTCTCTCAGCACTGCAAAAACAGACTTTTCCCACTGGCCTTCTAAGTTTTCTTTGGCATTTGTGGATTGAGGAGTCTGGAGACCGCCACAGCTGCCTGCAATTCAGTCCTCTGAGGCCTGCTCCAGTTTTGCCACAGCCTATGAGCCCATGCCACGCTGAGCTCTGCTTCCAGCCCGGCGCGATATACCTTTCTGATCAATCATCCAGGTTGTCTTGGGCTGGAAATTTGTTTCACTCTGTCTTTTTGTGGGTTCTGCTGCTTTAGAATTTATTTAGAGCCATTTTTATGAGTATTTAGAGGGGTTTGGGGGAGAGCTCAAGCAAATCACTGCTTTCACTCTGCCATCTTGGCCTTTCCCTCCTTCTCCCTCACTTCTTCTGCACCTCTTTTTTAGATTCTGGAGTAATGGAAAAGAGAGTGGGATGTCAAGAGGTTTTGAGATGAAGAGAATGGGAGAGAGGAAAAGGACTCACATGGAATATTCTCAGTTTTATCAGTAAGAAAGAGGCAAGGTCCTCAGCCACAGGTGGGGGACTGGGGAGGGAATATGGAAGATATAAGGAAGGAAGAAAAGGTTTGGAATAGCTTCTGTGGAAAGTGAGAGAGGGAATCAATTAGGACTAAGGACCCAATTGAGGTTGTATAAAATGAATGTATGATAAGCTAGTTTATGATACTTCCTCCCACTAAGTTCAGTGGGTCTTGAGTAGGCATTGTGGCCACAAATGGCAGGAATATTTCAGGGCTGAAGTTTGGTAAAAGAAGAGTGGCCATGGGATAAGAAGGCAGGAAATACAAGAGTAGAGGACACTTCAGGATAGAAATGGCTAACTATTGGATTAAGAATGGAGAGAAAAGAAAGTGGAGTCAGAGTAGGGGTAATGATGTGAAAAAGTACTAAGGGGTAGAGGGATTGGAGATCTCAGTAAGAGCAAAAAACAGATATGGGAAGGATGAAGCATAGAGAAAGGTGGAATAACAGGACATTGTGGTCAAACAGGAGAATGTCAGAGTTTCTCATTAGGAAAATTGGGCAATGGTGAGATCTAATGTTTGACCATCCTTCTGTGCAGCTGAGGTAGAGGGATGGAGGAGGTCATGGGATTTAAGGAGACAGAGGAATTGGCAAGTCAGGGAAATTGTGGGAGTATCTAAGTAGATACTAGAGTTCTCTACTATAAGTGCCAGAGGTGGAAGGAGAGAAGGATGTGAGCCTGGTAATGAATTCCTTGAGAAAGGAGGAAGAATGACATGAAGATCACTGTAGTATAGAAACCATAATTAAAATTAGGTGGAAATTTTTGATTAAGTGGACTCCAGAAGAGGAAAGATTTCTGAGTAAAGGAAGTAAAGAGAAAGTCCGGAAATGGCAGTAGGAAGGAAGGAGTATTCCTACTCCTCTTCCAAAACCAATGTTTTGTGGCGAAGAAATGAGAGAAAGTATGCTCAGTGGTGGAAAAATTTGGATGTCCAGAGGGGTGCCAGGTCTCAGTGAGAGCTATTATATGGAAGGAGTGAGAGGGAAAAGGTCTAGGATGAAGGGGAGTTTGTTCATTATGGAAAAGAAATTTCAGAGGGCACGATGGAAGGGGTGAGGAGTATTGAACTGAGATTAGATAGAGTAGGGTTGAGGGGAATGGGGTGAGAAACAGTGGGACAGGAGCTAGGAATAGTTTTCATTTCAGTGGCCAGTGACTGATAAGCACAGTGACAGGGGATAACACAAGAAAGGCCATAGGGATAATAGAAGATGGTGGAAGAGGAGAGAAGCTCACAGTCTCTAAGGAATATTGCAGAAGTCAGTCTGGGCTTAGGTCTGCTCTTTCACTAATGCAAAAAGTAAATTTTAAAAGAAAAGTAAGATGAGGAAACAAAAATGGGATATATAAAAGTAAAATGATGTAGAAAAGGGATAGAGGAGAGAGCTAAATTTTGGTACCTAAGAAGGTCTACTTTTCACGAGAGACAAATAGAGAATAAAGAACAAACAAGTCATAGTACATGAATAGAATAGAATTCAGAATCCAATAGAAAGGGATAGAAACAAGAAGGAAGACAAAATAAATTAATATTTCTTAGAAAAGGGTACCAAATATATGAATGTAAAGGATTATTAGTGCACCATAAGAAATTACAAAATAGACAGTTTCAGAGGAAATCAATCAACATTTATTAAGCACCGACTACGTGTCAGGCACCTTGTTAAGCACAGGAGATTAAAAAGACCTCTAAAAACTAATTCAGAATGAACCAATCAGAACTAGGAGAACAATTTATACAATGAGAGCAACATTGTAGAGAAAAACAATTTGCAAGACTTTAGAATACTGATTGATATAATGATAAACCATAAGCCCAAGGGACTGAAGATGAAGCATACTACCTGCCTCCTAACTCCTGCCTTCTGCCAGAAAATCAATGGACCTAAAATACATTGTTGGATGCGGCCAATGTGAGATTTGGGGGTAGGTGGAGGTCTGGATTATTATATTTGTTATAAGGTATTTTTTATTGTTGTTAATTAGGGGAGGGGAAAATAAGAGGGAAGGTTGAATATTGTAAATTAGCTAACATTTATATAGCACTTCAAGGTTTGCAAAGATGTTTTCTCATTTGATCCTAACAGCAAACCCATGAGACAGATGTTATTTTATAGATAATAATTGTATAGATTTTTTTAAATAAATGATAAAATCAGGGCTGAAAGAAGGTAAGTGACTTGTCCAAGGTTACATAGCTAAGAAATATCTGAGTCAGGATTTGAACTGAGGGCTTCCTGACTCCAGGTCTAGCACTCCACCTATCTGTCTATTAACTAGAATGCCGGCCATATAAAAGAAACAATCATAGAAATAACTAAAAGCTATGTGAATAATAAAAAAAAGACAACAAAATGTTGGGAATGCAATTAAAGGATCCTCAGACAAAAAATATATCTCTAAGACCATACATTTTTGTTGCTGTTATTCAGTCATATTTGACTCTGCATGACCCCATTGGGATTTTCTTGGCAAAGGTACTAGAGTGGTCTGCCATTTCCTTCTCTGGTGTGTTCTCGTTTTGCGGAAGAGGAACTGAGGCAAATAGGGCTTAAGTGACTTGCCCAGGGTCACATAGCTAGAAAGTATCTGTGGCTGGATTGGAACTCACATATTCCTGCCTCCAGGCCTGGTGCTCTATCCATTGTACCACACAGCTGGCCAAGACCATACATTAGCAATATAGAAAAAGAGGGATCATGAATTTAATGGGAAATTTTAAAGATTCAAGAATCAACAAATTAACAGATTCAAAATAAGTGTAAAATAAGAAATATTGATAATTAGAGGAGAATAGATAAAATATGTGCAGGGGGAGAACATAAAAATGATCAAACTAAAAGCTGGTTCTTTGCGGAGAAAAAAAAACCAACAAAACTGATGAACCCTGAGCTAAGCTGATTTTTTTTAGAAAATCAAGAAAGAAAAATGAAAGTACCAAAATAAAGAAATCACAACAGAGTAAGTAAAAAGAATCATTAGAACCTATTATATATAATTATGTCCTAGAAAAAAGGTTTAAAGGAAATGAATGATAACCAACAAAAAATATAAAATGATTAAATTAACAAAATTAACTTGCCATAGAGATTCTAAATATCCCAATCTCAAAATATAAATTTAATTAGTCATAAAAGAACTACCAAAAGGAATAAAAAAAACTTGATACAGATAATTTTATAGGCCAATTCTATCAAAAATTTAAAGAATAATTAATAACTGTGCTATGTAAATAATTTCCAAAAATTCAGGAAAAAAAAGCATTCTACTAAACTTCTTTTTTGTATTTATTTATTTTTAATTTTAAATATTCATTTTGATAAGATTTTAAGTTCTAAATTTCCCTCCCTCCTTCTTCTTCCCCCTCCCCAAGATGGCATGAAATCTGATATAGGCTATACATGTATGATCATATCAAAAAATTTCCACATTAGTCAAGTGGTGAAAGAAGAATCAGAGCAAAAGAGAAAAACCATGAGAAAGAAAAAACAAAAAAACAGAGAGAAAATTGTATGCTTTGATCTGCATTCAAAATTCATAGTTCTTTCTCTGGATGAGGATAACATTTTCCATCATGAGTCTTCTGGAATTGTTTTAGATCATTGTATTGCTCAGAAGAACTAAGTCTAACAAAGTCGGTCATCACACAATGTTGCTATTACTGTGTACGATGTTCTCCTGGTTCTGCTCACTTCGGTCAGCATCAGTCCATGTAAGTCTTTCCAGGTTTTTCTGAAGTCTGCCTGCTCATCATTTCTTAGAGCACAATAGTATTCCATTACATTCATATACCACAACTTGTTCAGCCATTCCCTAATTAATGGGCATCCCCTCAATTTCTAATTCCTTGCTATAACAAAAAGATCTGCTATAAATATTTTTGTACATGTGGGTCCTTTTCCCTTTTTCATTATCTCTTTGGGATACAAACCTAGTAGGGATGTTGCTGGGTCAAAGGGTGTGCTCAGTTTTATCGCCCTTTGGGCATAGTTCCAAATTGCTCTCCAGAATTGTTGGATCATTTCACAACTCCACCACCAATGTATTAGTTTCCCAATTTTCCCACATCTTCCCCAACATTTATTATTTTCCTTTTCTGTCATATTAGCTAATCTGGTAGGTATGATGTGGTACCTCAGAGTTGTTTTAATTTGCATTTCTCTGATCAACAGTGATTTAGAACATTTTTTCATGTGACTATGGATCACTTTAATTTCTTCAACTGAAAACTGCATGTTCATATCCTTTCACCATTTATCAGTTGGGGAATAACTTGTATTCTTACAGATTTGACTCAGTTCTCTATGTATTTTAGAAATGAGGCCTTTATCAGAGACATTGGCTGTAAAAATTGTTTCCCAGCTTTCTGCTTCCCTTCTAATCTTAATTGCATTAGCTTTGTTTGTTCAAAAACTTTTCAATTTAATGCAATCAAAATTATCCATTTTGGATTTTATAATGTTCTCTATCTTTTGTTTGGTCATAAATTCTTTCCTTCTCCATAGATCTGACAGGTAAACTATTCCTTGCTCTCCTGGTTTGCTTATAATTTCACCCTTTATATCTAAATCATGTACCTATTCTGATCTTATCTTGGTATCCAACATAAGATGTTGGTCTATGCCTAGTTTCTGCAATACTGTTTTCCAGTTTTCCCAGTAGTTTTTGTCATGTAATGAGTTCTTATCCCACAAGCTGAAGTCTTTCAGCTTATTGAACAGTAGATCACTATAGCCATTGATTACTGTGTCTTATGTACCTAAACTATTCCACTGATCCAAAACTATATTTCTTAGCCAGTACCAAGCAGTTTTGATGATTGCTGTTTCATAATACAGTTTTAGATCTGATAAGGCTAGACCACTTTTCCTTGCATTTCTTTTCATTAATTCCCTTGGTGTTCTGGACCTTTCGTTCTTCCAGATGAATTTTATTATTATTTTTTGTAGCTCTATAAAATAAGTTTTTGGTAGTTTGATTGGTATGATACTGAATAAATAAATTAATTTAGGTAGAATTGTCATTTTTATTATATTAGCTCAGCCTACCCATGAACAACTCATATTTTTCCAGTTATTTAGACCTGACTTTATTTGTGTGAAGTGTTTTGCAATGGTGTTCATATAGTTCTTGGGTTTGTATTGGCAGGTAGACTCCCAAATATTTTATATTGTTTACAATTATTTTAAATGGAATTTCTCTTTTTACCTCTTGCTGCTGGGCTTTGTTAGTAATATGTAGAAATGCCAGGGCAGCTAGGTGGTACAGTAGATAGAGCACTGGCCCTGGAGTCAGGATGACCTGAGTTCAAATCTGACCTCAGACACATAACACTTGCTAGCTCTGTGACTCTGGGCAAGTCACTTAGCCCCAATTGCCTCACCAAAAAAAAAATGTGTATATATAATATGTGTATGTGTGTGTGTATCTATATATCTATATCTATATCTATATCTATATCTATATCTATATCTATATCTATATCTATATCTATATCTATATTATATGTCAAAGATTTATGTGAGTTTATTTTATATCCCGCAACTTTGCTAAAATAGTTAATTTTTTCAAGTAGGTTTTTAGTTGATTCTCTAGTATTCTCCAAGCGTAATATCATATCATCCGCAAAGAGTGGTAGTTTTATTTCTTCATTGCCTATTCTAAATTCCTTTCATTCCCCTCCCTTCTTTTATAGCTAAAGCTAACATTTCTAGTATAATATTGCATAACAGTGGTGAGAATGTACATCCTTTCTTTGCCCTTGATCTTTTTGGAAATGCTTCTAGCTTACCCCATTACATATAATGCTTGCTCATCATTATAGATAGATGCTACCTACCATTTTAAGGAAAACATGTTGATTCCTATGCTTTTTAGTATTTTTAGTGGGAATGGATGTTGTATTTTGTCAAAAGCTTTTTCTGCATCTATTGACATAATCATATTATTTCTGTTAATTTTGTTATTGATATGGTCAATTATGCTGCTAATTTTCCTAATATTGAATCAGCTGGTCATAGTGTATTATCTTCATGATAAGTTGCAGTAATCTCTTTGCTAATATTTTATTTAAATTTTTTGCATCTATATTCATCAGGGATATTGGCCTATAATTTTCTTTCTCTATTTTGGCTCCTCCTGATTCAGGTATCAGCACCATACTTGTATTGTAAGAAGAATTTGGTAGGAATCCTTCTTTGCCTATTTTTCCAAATAATTTATATAGTATTAGAATTAATTGTTCATTAAATATTTGGTAGAATTCACTTGTAAGTCGATCTGGCCCTGGAGATTTTTTCTTAGGGAGTTCGTTGGTGGCTTGTTCAATTTCTTTTTCTAAAATGGGGTTATTTAAGTATTTTATTTCCTCTTCTGTTAAGCTGGGCAATTTATATTTTTGTAAATATGTATCCATTTCACTTAGATTGACAGATTTATTGGCATACAGTTGGGCAAAATAGCTCCTAATTATTGTTTTAATTTCCTTTTCTTTAGTAGTAAATTCATCCTTTTCATTTTTGATACTGGCAATTTTGTTTTCTTCTTTCTTTTTTTAAATCAAATTAATCAAAATTACCTATTTTATTGGTTTTCTTTTTATTAAACCAGCTCTTAGTTTTATTTAATAGTTTTCTTCATTTCAATTTTCTTAATTTCTCTTTTGATTTTCATAATTTCTAATTTGGTATTTAATTGAGGATTTTTAATTTATTCTTTTTCTAGCTTTTTAAATTGCATGCCTAATTCATTGATCTCCTATTTCTCTATTTTATTCATGTAAGCATTTAGAGATATAAAATTTCCCCTAACAACTGCTTTGGCTGCATCCTACAAATTTTGGTATGTTGTCTCATTATTGTCATTCTCTTGGATGAAATTATTGATTGTTTCTTTGATTTGTTGCTTGACTCACTCATTCTTTAGGATTTGATTATTTCATTTCCAATTAACTTTTAGTTTATCTTTCCATGGCCCTTTATTACATGTAATTTTTATTGCATCATGATCTGAAAAGGAAGCACTTAATATTTCAGCCTTTCTGCATGGGAATGTGAGGCTTTTATGCTCTAATTCATGGTCGCTTTTTGTGTAGGTGCCATGTAGTACTGAGAAAAAAGGTATATTTCTTTCTATCCTCATTCAGTTTTCTCCAGAGGTGTACCATATCTAACTTTTCTAAAATTCTGTTCACCTCCTTAACTTCTTTCTTGTTTATTTTGTGGTTAGATTTATCTAATTCTGAAAGGGGGAGGTTGAGATCCCCCATTAATATAGTTTTGTTGTCTATTTCTTCCTATAACTCATTTAACTTCTCCTCTAAGAATCTGGATGCTATACTACTTGCTATATATATATATGTGTAATATTGATATTACTTCATTGTCTATGGTATCTTTTAGCAGGATGTAGTTTCCTTCCTTATCTCTTTTAATTAGATCTATTTTTGCTTTTGCTTTGTCTGAGATCAGGATTGCTAAGGCTGCTTTTTTTTTTTACTTCAGCTGAAGCATAATATATTCTGCTCCAGCCTCTTACCTTTATTCTGTGTGTATCTCTCTGCTTCAAATGTGTTTCTTGTAAACAACATATTATAGGATTATGGTTTTCAATCCACTCTGCTGTTCACTTCCATTTTATGGGAGAGCTCATCCCATTCACATTCACAATTATGATTACTAACTGTTTCTTTCTCTCCATCCTATTTTCTCCCCCTTTATGCTTTTCTCTCTCCTTTTTCCCTTTCCCTAGTCATGAGTATTTTACTTCCAATAACCACTTCCCTCAATCTGCCCTCCCTTCTAGCAGCCCCCTTCCCTTTTCTTTCCTCTACCACTTCTTTCCTCCCTTCTGTCTTCCCTTCTATCCACCCTCCCTTTTCTTTTCACCTTTCCCCTCCTACTTCCTATAGGGCAAGATAGATTTATGTGCCCAATTGAATATGTATGCTATTCCCTCTTTGAGCCAAATCCGATGACAGTAAGGTTCAAAAAATGCTTGCCTCCCTCCCTTCTTTTCCTCTGCTGTAATAGGTCTTTGAGCCTCTTCCCGTGATGTAATTTACCCTCTTCTGCCTCCTCCTTTTCTCTTCTCCCTCATCCATTGTTAATTGAATAATTTTTATTAATCAATTCATTTATCATCACATTAAAGTCAACTTATACACAAACACACTCTCAAATTAAAATTTGAGGAAAATAAAGGTCACAAAGCAATAAAATAGCCAATTTTGACGATATTAAATTGAAGTGCTTTTGTATTAACAAAATCAATGCAGCTACCATTTTTGGCATAATAATAAGAGAAGCACAGGTTTAAACAACTCCGATGTTTCATCTCATCCATTATATAGGACAAAATGACAAAAAAAATAAAAATCATAAGTACTGGAAAGACTGTGGGAAAACAAAAGCACTCATATGTTGTTGGTGGAGTGATAAAGTGATCCAGTCATTCTAAGAAACAATTTCAAATCATGCTGAGAAAAAGTGACAACAATGCCCATATCCTTTGATCCTAGAACTAAGCATATACTTGAGGAAGATCAAAGATAGAATTTCTAATAGATATCAAAGTATTCATATCAATACTTCTTGTGGTAGCAAAGAATTAGAAACAAAGTAGGTACCCATCAGTTGAGGAATAGCTAAACAAATGGTGATGAAGCAAGTAATGTAGCATTAATATCTTACAGCAAATGACAGGTATAAAAAATTCAAAGAGGGACAGCTAGGTGGCGTAGTGGATAGAGTACCAGCCCTGGAGTCAGGAGGTCCTGAGTTAAAATCCAGCCTCAGACACATAACATTCACTAGCTGTGTGACCCTGGGCAAGTCACTTAACCCCAATTGCCTCACCAAAAACAAAACAAAACAAAAACAAGAATTCAAAGAAATAAGAAAAGAAGCAGTTATGTAGAGTGAAGCAAGTAGAACCAGAAAAATAATATATAAAGCTGCAATAAATAACTCAAAACAAAATTGAATGTTTTGTAATGGAAATTAGTAAATTTGGCTCTGGAAAGTTGAAAAAAATATATACTTGCTTCCTTTCATTTGAAGAGGTGGTAGACTATAGATGTGGAATGTTGCATGTTTTCAAATGCAATCACTGTATCAACAGGTTTTTATGAGTTTTTTTTATCTTTTCTTTTTAAATTATAAGGGAAGAGTAATGGAGGAGGAGGGATGCATTTGGAAATGAATGTAATTCAGAAATAAATCAATAAAACAAAACATTGCATGACTTCTTCTAGAGTTCAGTAGTGTGGGAGCAGCAATGGAGAAGGCAGAGGGGAGGGGTGACCAAAGGTCGAAGATGAGCAGGGTGTTCAAATGTATCCATCTCATCTTTCCAGCAGGATTTGTAAGTTGCTGGAGGCAAGAGGTATCTTCTATATCTTACATAGTATTGGCCACTTGGTAAGCCCTCCACAAATACTGGACGAACCAATTGACCACCACCTCCACCAGTAAATATCAGAGTACAATTCCCATTTTAGCATGGATGCTGCTATTTACTATATACAAACACACTCTCAGACAAAAATTTGAGGAAAATAAAGGTCACAAAGCAATAAAATAGCCAATTTTGACAATATTAAATTGAAGTGCTTTTGCATAAACAAAATCAATGCAACTATCATTTTTGGCATAATAATAAGAGAAGCACAGGTTTAAATGATGCAAAATGATGCAAAGCACTGAGTTTGGAATGAGATCATGGATTTTGTATTCGGAAAGATGCTTAGAAATTATCTAGGCCGGCACCCTCATTTTACATGCAAGAAAGTAGACTCAAAGATGTTTTGAAAAAGATTCAAAGGTACCTGGGTCTTAAGTAGGAAAAAGGTTCAGTTTTCCTATCACTCACTTTCTTAATACCGTGGAAACCTGCCCAAATCCAGCCCCACCCCCACTCCCTGAGCACACACTTATAGTAAAAAAAAAAAATCATGTAAGGTTAATAGGAAATGAGCAGCAGGTCTTAGAGTTAGCCCCTAGATGGACTCCAGGTCCCTCACCTCCAAATCGAGCATTTCTTCCATTTTATCTTAAGTAAGAAGATTAAGATTCCACTCTCAGATCTGCCACTTATTATTGGGGGTTGGCCAAAATGACCTCCATCTCTAAATAACTTCCATCTCTAAAATTCTAGAATTCTGCAAGGCATTCAAGGAGTAGAGGGTGGCAGGTGAAGATATTGAGGTACTTGGGGCTTAAATAGGAGATTTTTGTTTTCCCATCACTCACTAAAAAGAGGCCAATAAAGAGCAGAGACGATTGAAGTACAACTAAGATTGAAGGCTCTGTGTTTTTCAAGACCACAGAGAACTTTGGGACAAAGGATCTGCTTTAAACTTGTGATTTTTTTTTGACCCTTGGTCTGAGTTAACTACCAGTTTGGGTTGGTCAGGGGCAACGATGCTGCTCATAGACTTAGCAAGGTGGAAGCCAAGTGACGTCTGGCCATTAGACCAGACCGGGATGCTGTGGCCCTCCCCTCCAACCTGAGACCAAAGGCCTGTGGCAGGTGGGTAAGCATGACAGTTTTTACTTTTAGTTTAAAGGTGTTTTGGGTTGGAAGTCTGAGAGAAGTAGAGAGCAGGAAGGATAACACCTTACCTCTCAGGTGTCAAAGGCCCAATCTAGAGTCAACTATGCCTCGGCATTGGCAGCAGGTACAAAAGGAGGTTGAGTAAGATGATCTCTGAAGTCTCTTCACAGAGAACCCAAGAAAGCCAACCTTGCCACATTTGTGCAGTGAATTGACCCTTGGAGCAGAAGCTGTAAGTTCCTTCTTCCCTCTTTCTTTTTTTCTTCCCTCAGTCCTGTCTTTGTCATTTCTACTTTCCAAACACCCCTAGCTCTGACTTTCCTACAGTTTTGCTCTCCCAGAACAGCCCTGATACCCAGACTGAAAAGCAAGGTGAGGTAAAGCCAGCAGCTTGTAGTAGATTTCCCTGATCCCATTTATTTGATTTCATTTTATTGGGGGCTCGGGGAGTATTAGGATGGGTCTGTCAAAGTAAAATTCTAAGGCTCCTGTCTCTCTGTTTCTAAGAAAGTAAATTTTTCATGAGAAAAAAAACCCTTTTCTTCCAGGGTTTATTTTTCTGCTTTCTCTTTTCTTACCAAAAATGAAGTTAAAATATTTCTCCCTCAAGTGGCCTGTATTGAGTGGAATGCCTGGTTTTAAACCTTAAGTAGGCCCCATGAAAGTAGTGCCAAAGTCACCTAGTACTCCCATATGTGATATAGAAGTTAAATTATACCCTTTAGGTAAAACCACTCTTCCTAATAGGGTATAAATAAAATTACCAGAGGATTTTCCCACTTAATAGTTATTATCCTCACCCCAAGAAAATCTTTGGATCTGCAGAAGATTAGCTCAGTGACCTTGATCAAGCTACACCTCTCTGGGACTCAGTTTCCTCATTTGGAAAATTCTTTCATTCAACAAGCATTTATTAAGCAGCAACTATTTTTTAGGCACATGCTAATTTCTGAGTATACAAAGACAAAAGCAAAACAGTACCTACCCTCAAGAAGCTTATTTTCCATTTGGGGGAATTGGAGTTGGGAACAACACATTCACAGACAAGTAAATGCAGAATAAATATGGCAGATATTACATAGTAATTTGGGGAAGTTGAAGGGGGAAGGCTACCAATTGGAGGAATGAGGCTAAAGGCCTCTTGTGGGGAATGACACTTGACCTAAACTATGAAGGGTGTTAGGGGCTCTGGGAGGAAGAAGAGAGGCAGGAAAGCATTCCAAGCATGGGGGACAGCTTGAACAAAGGTACAAAGCTGTGAAATAGATCTTTCTACAGACATCAGCAAACAGGCCAGATGGAGAGACTGGGGGGGATGGAGGGATGGGTAAGAGGGGCACTAATGTGCAAAAAGGAGGGGATTTGACTAGACGATCTCCAAGCACTCTTCAGACTCTAATAATACTAACTGATGTCTATATTTAGATTTTGCAAAGTACTTTACATGTATTATCTTTAACATTCTATGGTTCTAGGAAATAAAACCTGGGTGCCCTACGGAGCATACTGCAAAACAGATTTCAGTAAAATTTTCTCATATTTAGTGCTAATTTCTCCCAAATAACATGGAATTAGAGCCTACATTAAATTAGAGCCAGTTTCTTCCTTTACACAATGGAAACCAGCCTGAGTCCAGCCCCACCCCCACTCCCTAAACACACACTCATATTGTAACTGAATTCCAAGTTGCTTCCACTTGAGCACAAGCACAGGGAATGTTTCCTAATTTGAGAAAGGGCTCCACTTCCCTTCTGGCCTAATGTGATTTAGAACATTTTTTCATATGATTATAGATAGCTTTGAATTCTTTATCTGCAAACTGCCTGTTCATATCCTTCTACCGTTTATCAATTGGGAAATGACTTGTATTCTTACAAACTTGACTCAATTCTCTATATATTTGAGAAATGAGGCCTTTTTTTTGAGACACTTGTAAACATTGTTTCTCAGCTTTCTGTTTTCCTTCTTATCTTGGTTGCATTGGTTTTGTTTGTGCAAAAAGCTATTTAATTTAATATAATCAAAATGATCCATTTTACTTCCCATGATGCTCTCTATCTCTTGTTTGGTCAAAAATTCTTCCCTTCTCCATAGATCTGAGAGATAAAGTATTCCTTGCTCTCCTAATTTGCACATGGTATCCAGGGAAAGACCTTACCTTAAAAAGGCTATGGTCTCCCACTGAATCTGGGGCCACCTCCAGTCATCCTGATCTATATCTTGACACTGGACCCAAATGACTCTGGAAGAAAAAGCGAGGCTAGTGACTTTTCACAGTCCTGACTCACTGAAATGCAATTCACTCGCCAGTCACGGCGTCATCTTCCTGATGCTATGGTCCTCTTCAAGAACGAAGGACAAACAACAGCAACAACGATGGACAGACCAAAGCACCAGTGTGCTTGACTCGCTCTATCAGTGGGAGGTAGATTGGGGGGTGAAGTTTCCTCTGATCTTATTCTAATCCCTTTTTTCTCCCTTCCAAGTCATTGGAATGTGAACTAGGTCACTTTAAGTCCAGGCCAACCAAAACTAAATCTGCATGGTGGAGGACGTAGAGTGTAGGGCTTAAAGACTCCTACCTCAGACACTTATAAGACTTATGATGTAGGGTGGTTGGTCACATAAGCCTCTCGAGACCTCAGTTTTCCCATCTGTAAAGTAAGGGCGTTGAACTCAGTGACCTCTAAGGTTACTTCTTCCAGCTCTAAATCTATGATCTTATGACTTATATAAAAATTGGATTGGGATTGGACTCTGTAAGAGATGAAGGCTGAAGAAAACAGGGCTGGGGGAGCCAACACTGCTCAATCCTCTTATTACTTGAAAAACGCATATGTCAGATGTACCCTTAGGAGAGAAAATGTCATAGCTGAGGGAAAGACGGTTAAGGAGGCTCTCCTGTGGACAGGGATCAGAAGTTAGGGTTGTGTTCCAGTGCCTTCCCTCTGTTAATTATGTCCTGTTTATCCCATATATAGCTTGTTTGTATATATTTATTCAAATGTTGTCTCCCTCATTATGTTGTAAGCTCCTTGAGGGAAGGAACTATCTTTTGTCTCCTTTAGTTATCCCCAGTGCTTAGCACACAGTAGGTGCTTAATAAATGTTTATTGATTGATTGGTGATTCAGTAGGATGAGGGATGCAGTGGGAAATAACATACATTGAATTTGAGGATGAAATAAGAGCAAAATTGAAATGGCTAACTCAAGTGAATTTTATTTCAATTCCCAGGGAATTTCATTTTCCACATTACTAAGCATCAGGTTTGGATGGGATGGAAAATATGAGGCAGTGCAGTACAGTGGTACAAGCATTGGCTCTGAAGTCAGAGAACCTGGGTTCAAATCTCATCTCTGATACTTACTAGCTGTGTGACCTGTGATAAGTTACATAACTTTCCTAGGTTTCTGTTTTCTCATTTGTAAAATGAAGAGGTTGGATTAGAAGGCCTCTGGGATCACTTCCAGATTCAACTCTATGATTTTCTGAATGAAATGGATTCCATTAATTCTTGGGGTGATCATGGAGAAGGTTCCCCACTACTCACCTCTGAAGGTGAAGAGTCAGTCACCATTAATTCAGAAAAACAGAAAAACAGAATCTATATTAAGAACAGAGAGGCCCAAATAGTGAGATTTCTGGACAGTATAAGAATGGAATCTGTTCTGGAGAGACAGTCAGAATTGGATATCCCTGGCTTTGTCATATTCAGCAAGCAGATCTCACTGCCAGGAATGTACCTCAGTGAAAGAAAAAAGAAAGAAAAATATTTGTAGCAGCACATTTTATAGTAGAAGAACTGGAAACAAAGTAAATGTCCATCAACCAGGGAATAGCAAAACAAATTGTGTGTGGTGCGTGAATATGAAGGAATGTTATTGTTGTTGTTACTAACTAGCATATTTGTGACAGTTTTAGGTTTGCAAAACACTTTACAAATATGGTCTCATTTGACCCTCATAACAACCCTGTGAGAAGTTTTATTATTACCTCTGTTTTTAAGAGATGAGCAAACAGAGGAAACAAAGAAGTTAAGTGACTTTTAAATCTTTTACAAGAAGTCTTTCCTAATCCTTCTTAATTCTAATGCCTTCCCTCTGTTAATTTTTTCCTGCTTATCCTATGTATATAGCTTATTTAAATACATTTATTCAAATATTGTGCCCCCATTATGGCATAAGCTCCTTGAGTGAAGGAGCTGTCTTTTGCCTCTTTTTGTATCCCCGGTTCTTAGCACATAGTGGGTGCTTAATAAATGTTTATTGATTAGCTGGTTGATTAATTGATTTGCCCATGGTCACACAGGTATTTCAGGTAAAATGTGAACTCAGTTCTTCTTGACTCCAAATCTTACATTCTACCCACTGTGCCACGTAGCTGCTTTTTATACACTACTGAGTCACAAAAAATGGTGCTTATGAAGAATACAGTGAGGTATGGAAAAACATTTATGAAATGATGCAATATGAAGTAAGCAGAACCAGGAAAATAGCAGACATGCCCAATGACTACCACAATGTAAATGGGAAAAACAAAAGTTGAAATTGAACATTGTATAATTAAACTAACCTAGTTTGGCCTCACAGAGGGATGTGAAAATGAAACTTGTTTTGCAGAGATGGGGGAGGGGGGCACACAGGTGAAATACAACAATACTACTGGACTTGATTGGGGTGAGTTTTGTTAAACTGCTTTTCTAATGAATGAATGAAAAAGCATTTATTAAGTGCTTACTATGTACAAAGCCACTATACTAAGCATTGAGGATACAAATATGGGTTTCCTGTCCATTTTTCTATTTTTTCTTTCCTAGTTATAAGCGTAAAACTAGTCATTCTGACCCCCACTGGCTTAAGGCTAGGTATGTTCGTTTTGCCCCTCCTCTGGGGCTCTCCAGTACCCTTAAAGGGACTGGGAAGTGACTCTAGGCTCTCTGCAAATAGCTTCAGCCTCCACTAATGGTATTCCCTCGAATGCAACAGGGACTTCCCTGCACCCTAATTTCACTTAACCACTGATAGTAGTGTTAGCTTTGACGAAGAAATATGTACTTAAAGATATAAAGCAACTATACAAACTTATTCTCCCAATGTGTAGGAAGCATAGTCCCCCACCCCTCTTATACTTTAGTCCCAAGAGAAGGAAAGGAGATTATGTTCATAGCTGAATTCAATTCTTATAAAGCATAAAGTTCTGCACCCAAAACCTCCCTCAAGCTCAAGTCTGGGCTCCCTGGCATCTCAGGGTCCATTTCTCAGAAACAAAATGAAAGAGGGAGCAAAGGAAAGAAGTCTTTCCCCTCTCACTGGTTCAATTCATTGTATCCATGCTATGTAGGTAAACTGTGATCTTCACCCTCTGGACACAGCAGATAAAAGATGCCAAAAAAAAAAAGGCAGCCAAAACAGAGTGGTGGAAAAAAAAGCAATTGCCTCAATCTTGCCAGTTTTAAAAATTCAGGCAGCCAATCCAAAGAGGTTACCGAACCCATGTAGCGAGGGACACAGAGACCTCCTCAAGGTCCATCGTTAGGTGAACTGGGCATGCCCACACGACCCCAGGTTACATAAAAAGATGGCTCTCTGAATTGGGGGTGGAGGGGGAATGGGGAAAGTAATATTGGGAAATTAAGGGGGCAAAAACAAAAGAAGTTAACTTTTTTTTAAGCAAGCGTTTATTAAATGCTTGCTATGCGCTAGACAGAATGCTAGGTGGTAGGTATACAAAGACAAAATAAACAGTTTCTCCTCTCCGCTATTCTACAGTCAAAAGAATTCACCATTTTAAATGCTTTCTCTATATGTCCTTTGACTGACAGACAGTGACAGAGGACGCTCCTGCTCTAGCTGGGCAGTGTTCAATGATGTGTCTTCTTTGGCTACGGAGGAGAAACTCCTCCCACACCTCCAGCTAGAACAGAAAGAAAGGGGACAGAATGTCTCCTTCCCAAGGGTAAACCAGGAGAACTTGATTATGTGTGAGTAGGAAAGTCTAACATCTGACCTTCAGGATTCAAAAGGCTAACTAAATAAAATTATCATCACCTCAGACTAAAGTGGTAGCAAATGTAATATAGTATTAAAATATATTAGATAAATGAATGAATGAATGAATATAGATCCTCTATTGGCCTAATTCTAAAATAATTCCCCTCTCCTAAAATATTTCATATGTTCTCCGCCCCACTCCCATATAAAATGTGATAATTAAACACAAATACATAATTAAGAGCCATTCCCATTAGATAAGTAGTCGAAGAAAATGAGCAGTTTTCAAAAGAAAAAAATGTAGATTATCAACAATCATATGAAAAGTTTCTTCAAATAATAAAAAGAAATGCAAACCTGACAACTCTGAGGTTCACCTCACACCCCTTAAATCGTCTAAGAGCTGAAAGGAATTATTAGGCGCTATTGAAGGGGTATGGGAAGATAAGCACACTAATACATTGTTGACAGTACTTTAAATTGACCCAGGATTTCTCGTAAACAATTTGGAATTATTCCAGAAAAGTCACTAAACTGTGACTCAAAGTTCATAGCCTTTGACTAATTGGGCATACATTCCAAGGAGGTCAAAAAAATAAGGGAAGAACTGATCTAGTACAAAGAAAACAGAACCAAGAGAATATTTGCATAATTATTATGATAATGCATTTTTTAAGCCGTAAAAGGCAAACAACAATTAAATATAACAATTAATCTTGGTCTTGGAGGACAGATGATGGAATATACCTTCCTCCTCTGGAAAAAATAGAGATGGAGGGAACCATTGGTTCAAGATCATTTTGTTCATAGGTTTTACTTACCTGCTTTTCTTTGTTTAACCAGTCTTTTGGAAGGGATAGCAATTTAAGGCTCTTGAGCACAGATAACCTCACCTGTTGGCTAGAATGCACTGACCTAGAGCCCAGATTCAATCCCCTTTCCCCCCGTGATGCCAATCTTTGGTAAAAGGTCTTATGGGCAGAAGGAGGAGAAAGAAACAAGTGGATGTCATCTCTTTTTGAAATTTTATTTTCAACTTAAAACACATATAAAAGCACTTCTATATACACAGAGAAATAAAAAGAGAGGATTGTATATGAAACTGCAAATCTCTATTTGATACCACTTGCTGTCTAAGTGGAGTTAGTCCATTTCAGATAAGAATGATGTTCTTCTGATGCCCACTTCCCCATCCCTTCCACCCTGTTTTTATACATCACTTTTCACACATCCTATTAGTAGGAAATAGCAAGTTCCATCCCATTCTTTTTCTTTCTGCACTACTATATTCCATTTACTCTTCTTTATCTTTTCCCTCTTAAAAACTTTGGACCAGAACCAATCCACCTCCCTAGTCCTCTGTTTTTCGTTTTAACTCCTTCAATATCCTTTGATGACATTAAGGTTCTAAAGAGACTCCTGTTTCTTTTCTCTCTGTTAGAATGTTAGCATTATATACAATGTCCCTTCCAATTGCTCAAATAAATTTTCTTTTTTTAAAAGTGTTTTTCTTGATGTTTGTGTTTGCATTTCAAATTTGATTCAGCTATAGTAGTTTCATCAGAAATCTTGCAAGTTCTCTATTCCAGGGCAGCTAGGTGGTGCAGTGGAAAGAGCACCTGCCCGGAAGTCAGGAGGACCTGAGTTCAAATCCAGCCTCGGGACAAACACTTGATGCGCACTGTGTGACCCTGGGCAAGTCGCTTAACCCCAATTGCCTAAAAAAAGAAAGTTCTCTATTCCACTAAAAGTCAACCTTTCCCTACATTGATACTTCCCTAAACACCTTAACCTCCTAATTCTTCAATTTACTCATTTCTCAAGGCCTGCTTCTCCATTCACCTCAATTACACACAGAGATGGTCATACCATTGATCTTACTGTCACCCACAAGTGTCTTACTTCCACATTCATGAACTCTAAAATTCCTTTATCTAATAATCATCTGTTGCCATTCCACTTCTCCCTCTGCCTTGCATTCCCTAACCCTGTTTTTCATTCTCAACCTGACCTCCAATCCTTCCACCCATTCAGTTCTCAGTCCATTACCCTTGTACTGGGTACACTCTCCTCCCTTCCCTATTTTGACCCATTGGGGAATAAGTTGAACTCTACACTGTGCTTTTCTATCAAGTCCCTTGCCCCTGTATCCTATCAAAGATTTTTCCCTGTCAAATCTCAACGTTGGATTACTCTCATTACGGTCAACTTTTGTTTCTAGTCTTACACTATTGAACGAAGCTAGAGAAAGTGGTGACACCATGTTGATTAGGCCCACTACAAACTCATGGTATATGATCTCCACTGGGCCACTACCGGACCAATTTGCCATCCCACTCACCACAGCAGCTTTTCCAGAACCTTTAATCTCTCCTCAAACCTCCCATTGTTCCCCCTTCCTCCACTGTCTCAGTTGATAACCTTGATTCATATTTCACTGAAAATTCGAGGTCATTGGCAGAGCCAAGATGGTGGAGTAAAAGCAGTGACTTACTTGAGCTCTCCCCCAAACTTCTCCAAATATCTGTAAAAAATGGCTCTAAGGAAATTCTAGAGCAGCAGAACCCACAAAAAGACAGAGTGAAACACATTTCCAGCCCAAGACAACCTGGATGGTTGGGCTGGGAGACGAGCTCAGTTTAGCATGAACTATGCAGGCCTCAGCAAACCTGGAGCAGGCCTCAGGGGACTGAATCATGGGCAGCTGTGGCAGTTTCTAGACTTCTCAACCCACAAACGCCAAAGACAACTTAGAAGGTCAGTAGGAAAGGTCTGTGGGACCATGGTCTGTCTGGCCCTAGTGCTAGTGCATCCCTGGGGCAGTGACTGCTTCTAGAGCTCTCGGCCCACAAACAGAGGGAGGATCTAGCAGCTGATCAGAGAGGAATTGCAGGGATCTCTTTGCCGGTGCTGAGGCAGGATTCCTTTGCTTTGCCCATGCTTGGATCTGGGTCACAGTTCTGGGTGGCAGTTTTAGGGCAAGGAAAAGTTATGGCCTGGTGGAGCTTGTAGTGGCAGCGAAGAGAGAATCTTCCTCACAGTTCCAAGGCAGAAAAGAGTGCTTGTGGTCACTCATAGACCAAAGCATAGGCCAGGAAAGGAGGAAACACCTCGCCTTTGATCATACCACCTTGGAAGAACTGAACATTTACAAGTCCCTAGAAAAATCTCTGAAAATAGCTGCATAAAACCCACAAAGCTTAGGACAGTACATTGTCCACACTGGAAGCAGAACCCTACCTTAACAAAGAGTTTAAATGTCAAATAATTGGCTGGGAACATGAGCAAACAGCACAAAAAGGTCAGACCACAGAATCTTACTTTGGTTACAAAGAAGATCAAGACACAACCAGAAGAAGACAATAAAGTCAAAGCTCCTATATCCAAAGTCTCCAAGAAAAATATGAATCAGTCCCAGGCCATGGAAGAGGTCAAAAAGGATTTTGAGAAGCAAGTAGGAGAAATAGAGAAAAACTGGGAAGTGACAACTCGAGGTCATTCTCTAAGAACCCCCTCTTTGCCCTTCCTACTCATCTCATATCATCAAAGTCCTTCCAATTCCACCTTCATCCCTGTCTCCTAAGAAGTGGCATTTCTCCGTTACAAGGAAAACAGTTTTATACACACAAGGGATCCCATTCCATCCCATCTTCGCCAGCAGATTGTCCTCTCTGTCATCCCCACCCTCTCACTTATCTTCAGTCTCTCCGAATCTACTGACTTCTTCTCTACTGCTTACAAACATGCTCATGCCCCCCCCATCCTCAAAAAATCCTCATTTCATCAGTCCATTCTATATCCATTCTCCCTTTCGTGGCTAAACTCCCTAAGAAGTCATCTACAATCTCTGCTTCTACCTCCTTTTTTCTCACTCTCTCCTTGACTCTCTTCAGTCTGGCTTCCAACTTCATCATTCGACTGAAACTGCTCTACCTAGAGGTACCAATGATCTCTTAACTACCAGATTTCATGGACTTTTATCAGTTTCCATCTTTCTTGGCCTCTCTGCAGACTCTAACACTTTTGAACTTCTCTTAAGGTTTTCATGACATTACTCGCTCACTCCTACCTGTCTTATTGCTCCTTCTTGGTTGCTTTGGCTGAATCTTCGTCTAGGTCGCTCTTGCTAACATTAAATGTCCCCCAAGGCTCTGTACTGTGTGCTATTCTCTTCTCCTTCTATCCTATTTCACTTGATGATCTCATCAGCTCCCATGGATTCAATGATCATTTCTATGCTGATGATTCTCAAATCTATTTATCCAGTCCTAACCTCTCTGCTGACTTCCAGATTTGAATCTCTAACTGCCTCTGGACATCTTGAACTAGATGTCCCACAGACATTTTAAAATCAATATGTCCAAAACTGAATTTATTATCCACGCCCCCCCCCCAAATCTTCCCCTCTCTTCCTAACTTTCTTATTACTGTTGAGGGAATCACCATCCTCTCATTCACCCAAGCTCAAATGTCATCCTCAACTCCTCACTCTCTCTCACCCCTATGTGGTCAAGCCCTGTAACTTCCACCATTATAACATCTTTCATATATACCCTTTTCTCTCTTCTGACACTGCTGCCACTCTGGCACAGGCCCTTATTTCTTCATTTCTAGACTACTACAATAGACTACTGGTTGGTCTCCCGACCTCTAGTCTCTCTCTACTCCAGGCCATCATCTACTGAATTGTCAAATTGATTTTCCCAAAGCCCAAGTCTGACCATGTCACTCCCCATAATCAATAAACTCCATTGATTCTTTATTACCTTTAAGGTCAAATATAAAATTGTCTCTTCAGCTTTTAAAGCCCTTTACGACCTGTCCTCTTCTAAATCTTTCCAGTTTTCTTACACCGTATATACCACATATTCTGAAATCCAGCGATTATGGCTTCCTTGTTGTTCCTAGAACAAGATGCTGCATCTCTCAACTCTGAGCATTTTCACTGGCTGTTCTCCCAGGGCCTGGAATTCTTTCCCTCTTTATCTCTACCTCCTGGCTTCCTTGGCTTCTTTCAAGTCTCAAGTAACATTCCAACTTCTGCAAGGAGGTTTTCCTGGTGCTGCTTAATGTAAGTGCCTTCCCTCTGAAATTATTTACAATTTGTCCTGAATGTATTTTGTATATTCATGGTTGTTTGCATATTGTTTTCCATTAGACTGTGAGCTCCTTGAGGGCAGGGACTGTTTTTTGCTGGTTTGCAACCCCTGTGCTTAGCATAGTGTTTGTTATGTAGTAGGCATTTTAAAAACATTTGTTGATTTTATTTGGCTATAAAACTATATCCATAATTTTTTTTTATTTTGAGACTTTTTTTTTTTTGCTTCCTAGGACATTGTATTCCAAGATCTCCTTGAAAGTAAGAACTGTTTTGGCCTGTCTTTATGTCCTCAGCACAGCACAGGTCATGGCACATGTCAGCTACTTAATAAATGCAAGTTGATTGTTTGATTTATAGTAAATTCCACCAGGGGTTGTGTAATCCTGACTATGGATACTTGATACTTGAATAGCTTTTTTCTAGATGTTTTGCTGTATTTCTTCATTGATGTAGGCACTCTGGATTTTAACTGTGATGTTTATAGGACTTTTATTTTTGGGGTTTCTTTCTTGGGGTGATCAGGGTATTCTTTCTATCTTCACTCTGTCTTGTGTTTGTAATAAATCTAGGCAATTTTCAATTTGATTTCTTGAAATATAGCATCCAGACTTTTTTGTTTAACCAGTCATTGGAACCCATTATTAGAATAAATGAAGCCCATTTATTCTTAAATTATCTCTTTCACTTGTTTTCCAGGTCAGTTGTTTTTGATGTCAAGTGTTTTTTTTCAACCTTTTGATTTTGTTCTAATATTTCTTGCTGTTTCATGGAGTCATTGATTTGTTTTGTCTATTCTAGTTTCCAGGGATTCCATTCTTGGGTAAGATTTACCATTTCCTCTTCAAAGTTATTTATTCTCCTTCCAATTCTTCATTTTTTTATTTGATTGTTTTTTTAATCTCTTGTTTCATTTTTTCTAAGTATCCATTTAAGACTTATGGAAAATCCACTTGTTCCTTTTCTTGCAGTTGTTATAGAATTATTCGCACCTTTTGAGGGGATCTCTAGATAAGCAATATATTTAATAGTGGTCCAGGTTTTCATTGATTTACTCATTTATCTGGCTTTAATTCCTGAACTCAAGCTTTGGGTCAGAACTACCACCTCCTCCTGCACCTTTTGATTGAAGTCCCCTTCCCTGCTTGGTCTTGTCTCAGGTCCCCTGGGTTCTTGCCCTGACCTCCAGATTCCAGGGTTAGACACCTCCCCATGCTGAATCATTGAAGTTTGGAAAGCTGGAGCTTTGTGCTCCTCCATGTTATCTGAGGATATAATACTTGGAACCCCAGAGCCCCAAACACCTGGGCTGTTCCAATCTGAGTACTGCTGAGCTGCTTTAGCCCCCAACAGCCCCTGAATTAAATTAACAATCACATTTTGGCTATCTCTAGACAGAAAGCCCTGTAGGCTGCACGTGTTGTCTCTGGCCCTTCTCTGATCCTTTTATGAGGCAATCAATGGGCTTGTTTGCCTGCTCTGATGCTGGCTTTCCTGGCAGCCCCCTGTCCTATTAACTGTGGGCTGCTGGCTGGCTTTTTGTGCATTTCTGGTGTGGAAAAAAAATAACTTACTGTCATTTTTGTACGATTTCTTGATCAGTATTCAGTCTGGTATAAATTTCTGGTTTTTGCTGGATTAGGTATGTGGTATGTAGACAGCCTGCCTCTGTTCAGTTGTCCAGAAGTTGCCACAGGTACCATCTCAAGCAAGATCCTGGAGTTCAAGGCTGTTATGGCAAAGTTAGAAGAGGAAGGGAATGGTATTATACTATACAAGCCTGGCAAAGATTCTGAAACCACAGAAACTCCTAGAAATAAAATCATGAACTGATAAGCACCCCAGGCAATGAGGGAACAAAGTACAGGCATTTTTACTTTCCCATCTCCTGGAAGCAGCAATTTTTTTTGTTTTTTTGCATGCTAGAGTGTAGAAAGACAGTCATAGCTCCGTGAAAGAGAAGGAGTGAATTGTTTGGAAAGAGAAAGCCACATCCCTGAAGGAAAGTGAATTGTTAGGAAAGCTCTTCCCACATGAAAAGAGAAGGAAAAAAGCCTGAGAATGCTCAAGCAAGTCATCTGTTTCAGAGGATAATTGACAGCTCAGCCTGTCTTGACTGAATTACATTTGCTGGTTATATTTGCCACAAGGAAGAGTGCGAGGGGGTGTTATGTCAGGGAATGACTATGATATTTTTTTTAAAACAGCCATCGATAAAACTAAATTTTATAATTTTAAAAACAACAATTAAATGTGTGAATTTGAGAATTTCTCCCTCTTTGCTTAAAAAAGAAAAGTATCTATATTCTCTTTTACGATTTGCATTGATTACTCATTTAACTACTTCTAATGGATCCCATCTTCTCCAGTGCTCAGAGATATAAGGGAGTAGTCTTGTGAGAAGGGCATTTCCTGTGTCTCCTGAGCCAGCTAACCCAGGCAAGTCCCATGGAAACCAAAGTCTTCAATCTGGTGCAAGACTGAGGAGGAGATGAGGAAATTTCAGATTCATGGTGGGAGCAGCAGGCTGATGAAGTATGGAGTGGAGGGGGTGGAGGGAGGGAAGAGGAAAGCCAAGGAGAGTAACTGAGACCAACAACAAGAAAGAAGGGCAAAATTATTTGGGTCCTTTCAGTAAAAATTCTATTGGAAAGGATTTAACTTCTGTCCCAAGTTATGAACTTGGGGTTTTGTTTTGCAGAAGGGAGTTTAATTTCTATTTAGGAAGGTAGCAGGAAGACACCTCGTTCCCACCTTGTCCCTTCTGCCCTTGGGAATTGAAGGGCTGGACTCAGAAGAACAGCAATATAAGGGATGCAACTTTGACTTTTGAGACCAATGCCATGGGTTGGTTCAGTCAATAGGGTTGTATCCCCCTTCTTAAAAGAAATCAGCCCAATAAACTTGTCATTGCCCAGGGGATGAAGAGAGGGTGAATTGGAAGTGGGACATCTGTAGAAACACAGTCTGTAAACCTTTTATCTCATGAGAGGTGGTCAAGGTGGGGGAGAAAGGGTTGCCTGCTGGGGAGGGGACGTCTCTAATAGTTAGTTGTTTCCTAAGAATTCTAGGGAGTGAAGGGTATGCACACCAGCAAATAGAGAGAGGCCTAGCACCAACCTAGGCAAGTCAACTAACAATCCTATATAAAAGGTTGTCATTTTGAAATCATTGCCGCTTTTCAAAATGTCCATTTGGCATGCTCAACAAAGAAATGGTAACATCCAGGAACCATCGTCAGTCCTGTACTACCACATGACCTTCTGGTACCAGACCAACTAGCTATTCACAGACCCCAAAGCATGAGGGTGCAAGATTTGGTGTCTCAAAGAATCAGGGCTGCTGAAGGGCTTGGTCCCAGGGCTAGTTCTCTTTAAGGAAACTCAAGGTACTTCTGAGTCAGGGATCAGAAAGTACTGTTATGATTTAGTTGGACTAGGAGTGGGATGGGGTGGAGACAGAATAATTGGGCCTCCTCCAACATCTCCTGGATGGATAAAATTAACCTAATGAATGGGATAGGGAGAGATACACAGTCTTAAAGTTATAGAGGTCCTTTAGGTTTGGGTTTGAGGGGGGGAGTTGAGGGAGAAGGGGTTGAAGTTTTCTTTTTCCTTCTTCTACATTATAATTTACATTGGAGGGGGGAAAAAGCTCCCCAAAGGAGCCTGTGATCTGAATTTGGATGATCATTGTGCTGGGAGGAAATTTAGAGGCCATCTAACCAAACAAACATTTATTTAGTGCCCGTACCCCATCACCTACAATGTGTCAGACACTGAGCTGGGTGCCCAGGCTATACAAAGAATAAAATAACACAATCTCTGCCCTGAAAAAGTTGACCCTCTTTGGGGCAGCTAGGTGGCACAGTGGATAGAGCATCGGCCGTGGAGTCAGGAGGACCTGAGTTCAAATCTGACATTAGACACATAATACTTCCTAGCTGTGTGACTCTGGGCAAGTGACTTAACCCCAATTGCCTCACTGAAAAAAAAAATGCTGACCTTCCAAGAGATGAAAGGAACCCATATACATGTGGAAGTATATCCAAAATATCTGTCTGATCCCTAATTTCAGGAATGAACAAACAAGCTCAGAGAGGATGAATCACTCACCTAAAGTCACTCAGTAGTAAGTGACAGATACAGGAGAAAATGTGCCACTTGGAATACTGGAACAATGGAACAATCCAGGTAATTTATCATTTAATGTTTACTCCTATTCTCCCTCTCCAGTCCAGGAGAGCCCAACAGTTTGCTCTCCTTGACCGGGAAGCAGTAGGAATCTCTGTTCCCAGCAGCACCTGCCAAGAATGCAATGTGATGAAAGGGGAAAAGGAAGGGGAGAAAAAATAACTGTGTGTCCTCCCCGCCGCCACCCAGAATAGATTCAAATTGACCTCTGAACCAGAAGGTCATAAGGTCAGACCAAATAAAATTAATAGAATTGTAATAGAAAATTGTAATAAAGTTCATATAGTTTTTCAAAAATAAATTAAAAATAAAGCTACTGCAGGAGCCCAACTCTAAAATAATCTTCTTTTCTCACTTAAAATATTTTAAATGATGCCTCCCACCCTCCCCAACTCAAGTACAAAATACACAAATATTTTCTCATATCAGTTTAATATTTTTACCCTACAGTGGTAAAACAGGATGAGAGAGGGGGAAGTTCTGTTTTTGTAATTTTGACAAAGCTAGTCTCAAACGGGTCTCCATGTTGTGAACCTCCAGTCTCCAATGCCCCCTCCAGCTGTTTATAAGAGTAGCCGGTGTGAGCTGAATGTTCCAGTTTTCCCATCAGGGCTAAATCAGGCGCCCTTCCTATTGCCCTATTTTCCATCACCTCCTCCTCTTGCTTCCTTCTTTGGCGCCCCTCCCCCCCAAGAACAGTGTTTCCTATTCAAGAGCGAGACTGTGGGGAGGAAAGTTCAGGCACGTGAAAAGGCTTTGAAAGGGGGCAGGAATCCCAAGGCCCTGGGGGGGCCACAAAAGACGCTGTCACCTGAGTCATGTCAGAAAAGGTTTTCAGTGTCAAGTCTCCAAATCGGGAAGTTTGTTTTTCTTTTTCTGGGAATGGTGTGCAACCTGAGTCCATCAGCCCATTGGTATGAGACTCTCTCCTCCTCAGTGAAGAGATCAGTGCCCTGGCTTGGTCTGAGGGCTAGAATGGGAGAAGGGGGAGCACCAGTCTTCTCAGTCTCTTGAATTGGCAGTTTCTTTAGGCTCTTCTTTCCTAGACTTTTTTTTGAGTCTCTTCACTCTCTTTGGGCTTTGGGTGGTTCTGCAGGTAGAAATCTCAATCCTTTGGGTTGAGGCAGGATGAAAAATAATAAGAACACCACTGAATATAGCACTTTAAAGTTTACAAAGAACTTTCAGGGAGAGATGGATGCGAATAGGGACCCCTGTCCCATCCCACCTTCCATTCTCTCCTCAGTCCTTAAGAAGAGACCTTTAAATTCAGGACAAAAATTTGAGGAAAAGAATGTCTAACGGAGGAAGATGGCACTCTTAGTACAATGACCAAAGTGCTCAGAAACAATCTGCCAAAAACAGCAAGGAGAGACCAGATCTTGCTGCTTCGAGAAGATTTTCCTATGAATTTGTCCTTGACTTGGGGGTGTGTGAGTAGGAGGGTATGTGTGTGGAGGGAGGGAGGCCTAGTAATATAACTTCAGTCTTCTATTCTTCCCTATTGTCTTCCACACACATTTAATCCTGTATCTTCTACTTAAAATTTTTTGCATGTTGTCTCCCTCATTAGAATATAAGGTCCTTGAGGGCAGGGATCCTGTTTTTGCCTGTCTTTGTGTCCTCAGTATGGTCACATAGTAAGGATTTAATAAATGCTTGTTGTCTGACCGTCTATCCCCATTTGGGATATTTAGGAAGGGGACTGGACTATGATGGTGGAAAGTAGAGAGAGTATGGGGTGGAAGAGGGGGAAGAAGGAGGGCAGATACCCTCTCCTAGACCCACCCAGGAAAGACATTGAAATGAAGAGCAATCTAATGGAACATACTGCCTGAAAGAGATTAAGGCTTAATGGAGGAAGAGTGATTGTTTTCTTATAATGGCAACCCTTCTATACATTGTTCCTGACTTAACTGATTCTAACTGTTATCACTTTAATTAATTAGAACCAGTGTCCCCCAAGCAGTGAATCTCCTCAGCTCTAAGGCTCAGTAAATGGCCGAGAAAACTTTTGTGAAGTAGATTCCCAGGGTATCCCAAGCCAGTAAAACCAGACATGTTTCATAGATAGCAGAGCCCTCAACCTAGTGGCAGAAACCTTTTCTAGGAGAAGGAAAAGTGGTACAGCAGTGGGGGAGTGGGCAGACCCGAGGGTTAGTGAAAGCCGGGAGGGGAGTGATGCCATAGTGTAAGAAAGTGAGGCACGAGGAGAGAGGGGATGCAAGGAACTCTGACCCCCAAATAAAGCAAAATTAGGGTACATTTGGATTCAAGATCTTTAGTCAAAAAGTATTGGACCAGTGAAATTCAAATGCCAGAGCCCAGATGTTCTCACTAAACTCGGATTCCTTCTCTAGATTAGGGATTCTTAATGTTTTTGTGTACAGAGCCTGTAAGCAGAGCAATGAGGCCCATGGACTCCTTATTAGAATGATTTTTTTTAATTCTTAATTTTAAAAAATGTTAAATTTCAATCAGAGGTTAGTGAAAATAAAGATATATACATATATGTATATGTGTGTGTACACACACACACACACACACCCACACACACACCCCTACACATATTTCCCCCATCCAAGTTCATGTACTCTGAAATCTATTCACAGACATCTGTGGACTTTAGATTAGATTTGTGGTATTTTTTAAATTTTTTTTTAGATTTATTCTTAAAAATAAAATAAACAACACCAAAAAAAACCTTCTTTAGTATCCCATCTGTTATTCTTTCTCTTTTATGCTTCAAACTGTAACAATAATCAAGGTTAAACTTCCCCTTTGAAAAAAGAAGTATTTTATTACTTTATTGATCAGTGAATAAATACTTAGTAAGAGCTTGCTATGTGCCAGACACTATGCTAAGTACTGGGGATATAAAGGCAAAACCAGCTTCCTATGCTTAAGGGGCTCACATTCTAATGGTGGAAATAATATATAAATAACTAGGGTACATAAAAGAGATATACAGAGGAAATGCAAGATAACCTCAAAGTGGAGGCATTAATGACTGGGGAGGGGAAAGGCTGACTACAAAGGGCAGGATTTGAGCCGAGTCTTGAAGGAAGCCAGAGGTGAGGACAGAGGGCATTCTAGGCATAGGTGCCAGCCTCTGTGAAGGGCCAGAGATGGGACATAGTCACGTTCATGCTCAAGAAACAGCAAGTAAGCCTGTGTGCTGAACTGTAAGCTCCTTGACTGATTGCATTATAGAGTGTACAAAGGGGAGTAAAGTATAAGAAGAATGGAAAGGTGAGTAGGAAGGGGCCAGGTCATGAACATCATCAAAGACTTGCAGGAAATGATGAAAAATGAAATAAGTAGAACCGAGAGAACGTTGTACACAGTAACAGCAACATTGTTGTAAGAATGACTTTGAGCGAATAACTCATTTTGACTATTATAAATACCCAAATTAACTTTAAAGGATATGTGAAGATGCTATCTGCATCCAGAGAGAGAACTGATAAATAGAAGTATGTATAGGATAATTTACATATATATATATATATATATATATATATATATATATATATACACATATATGTGTATATATATATATGTGTGTGTGTGTATATATGTATATATATGTATGTATGTATGTATGTATGTATGTATATATTTGTATTTAATGGTAGCCATCTCGAGTGTTGGGGGTAGGAAGGGAAGAAAAAAAAAGGAAAAAAAGAAAAAAAAGAAATTTACATGATAACTTTATTATATATTTAAAAGGAAGAGCAAGTTGTAGTAATAGATTTGCAGTTTCATGTGAGATCATCTCTTATTATGGCAGTGTGGAAATGCCTGGTTTATTTCATAAATTAAAAATGAAATAGATTTTCAAAAATCAAAAAAAAAAAGCTCAATGACTGCTCTTATGCCGGCACCCCATTTACAATCTGGTCCATGTTGGTGATGAAACCAACCAAAAATTGTCCTAGCCCTGACAGCCTATGAGGAAATATTCATGAGGGTTTTTTGCACAGTGTTTTCAATTCACCAGGCATATCTTAAATACCAACTACTAAGCTTATAAGGGGGAAGGGGATGGATATACAAAGATAAGTAAAATACTTAGTGAGGTAAGGATAAGGATAAGGATATAGAAAGATAAGCAAAATATTCCTTCCTAAGGAGCTTAGTTCTATTAGAGACAAAGAAATACCCAAATATCTTTAATGACATGATTTTGTCAAGACAAACTTTGGTAGATAAATTTCACGGGAGTGGTCTGAGGCAATAGAGATTAAGTCACTCACTGGAGAGTAAGGGACTGACCCAGTTTTACGAAGTTAATAAATATTAGAGAAAAGATTTGAACCCAAGTCTCCTTAACTCTAAGATGAGCAATCCATATACCATATCATGCCACCTCTACCCAAGGCAATAAAATCCGTGTAAGGGGCAAGTGAGGTGTTACACCTCAAAATAATTACAATAATAATAATAATTAATTGCTCAAAGCACAGCAATTGATTGATTGATTGGATTATAGGGTGTACAGAAGGGAATAAAGTGTAAGAAGAATGGAAAAGTAGATAGGAAGAGCTTCAATGCCAAACAGAGGACTTTATATCCTAGTCTAGAGGTAAGAGAGAGCCACTGGAGTTTATGGAGGAGATGAGGAGGAGGGTGTCAGATCTACAATTTAGAAAAATCATTTTGGCAACCAAATGGAGGATAGATTAGAGTGGGAGAAGACTTGAGGCTGGGAGAACAGGGCCAAATTACAATAGTCTAGGCAAGAACTGATGAGAGCCTGAACTAGGGCGGTAGTTTTGTGAATGGAAAGAAATAAACATATATGAGGGATAGCACTTACAAAGCATTTTAAGATTTACAAAGTGCTCAACATATATTTCATTTCATCCTCACAACTCTCGGAGATAGGTACTATTATTATCCCCATTTTACAGATGAGGAAATTGAGGCACATAGAGGTTAAGTGACTTAAGTGTCTGAGGCTAAATCTGAGTTCAGGTCTTGCATAATTTGCTTGAGGATGCCCAGAATACAGGTGAGGTATGTGGAGAACGATGACGTCGCCTTTTTAGTGAACCTCTTTTTTTTGGTTCAAATTCTTTTGCATGGTAAGCCAAAGAGATCTTGGGAATAGTTAATTCTAAAGTAGATAGTTGTCTAGAACTGGGGTATTTTTCCTGGCTTGCTGGGTGAGTGTAGTTACAAAAGTGCTGTGAGGCTGTTCTTATCAGAGGGAGTCTTCTAATCATCATATCCTAGCATATTGGAGGGGGCCATTTCCAGTTGTCCTGCTGTGTATCTTGCCATTGGACCCAGATGACTCCTGTGGACAAAGTGAGGCTGGTGACCTTGCACAGCCCTCCCTCACTTAAATCCAATTCACTTGCAAGTCATGGTGTCACCTTCCCGATATCATGATCCTCTTGGAGAATGAAGGACAAATAGCAGCAGATTGGAGCTGAAATTGGCCTGGCAACGCCCAGGAGACATGAAGACCAGACGCTGACAGCACATCAGAGACCATGAGACTAGGAGATGGACACACCTGGAAGAGAACAGAGTTCATGGTGTAGCCAGAGGTGGGGGATAGCAGAAATGCAACACCCAGTGAAGACAAGACATGACTGGATGCCCAGATGTGGGGCCAAGTGGATGAGAGGAATGCTGCGACTAGTTTGCCTATATTTTAACAAAACCTTTAATAAAGGATCTCATGCTATTCTTGTCAAGAAGATGGAGAGATAGTGATAAGAAAAAAAAAAGATGGATTCAGAACAGGTCGGATTGTCAAATTCAAAGAGTGATTGTTAATGGTTCCATATCAATATGGTAGAAGGCCTCCAGTGCAGTGCCCAAGCAATTTGTGCTTGGCTCTGTACTAGTAAACATTTTGGCCAATGATTTGTATGAAGGTACAGTTGGTGGGCTCATCAAATTTTCAGGAAACTGGGTGGGAATTTTTAACCCACTAGAGGACACAGTCAGGACCCAAAGGGATCTTGACAGTTTCAAGCCTTAGGCTGAATCAATGATTTCAATTTAACAAGCATTTGTTAAATGCCTACTACTATGCTTACTAGACGGAAAGAGGGTGGATATACCCCCAAGATGAAATTCAACTGAAATAAATATGAAGTTTTGCACTTACACATAGATATCCCTAACCCTACAGGGGTTAGGGGCACCGTGCTTGCAATCTGGAGCTGCATAAAACTTTTTGGCCTTCCCTTTGTACCAGAGAAGTCTGAATTTTTTTCTTTTTCTTTTGTCGGATTTTTACAGTACCTTATTGTAAAATTTGAGTTGATATTATACAATACTGTACATATATTTTGTGTATTTCTGAGTTCCTAAACTTTTTCTGTGTTGTTTGCCAGCCTCTGCATGTTGTCTGAAGCTTCCACAAAACTTCCCAAAAATTCCCATCTAGTTTCTTACGTCGACTTGTGATATAGAGAAACTGCGATAGGGAAAGTGGCGATGGAAGGGATAACTATACAAAAAAGCGACATGCAAAGTGTGAGCTGAGAGAGGAGGGTTTAGACAACAATTGATCTGAAGGAGATCCAAGAATTTTAGTGGATATCCAGCTCAATATGAGTCATCAATGTGATGTGGTAGACAAATAAAAAAATCCAAAGCTGTCTTAATATGCCCTCTTAAGAGGGGCATGGCTTCCAGGAGTATAGTGGGGAGAATTCCCCTGAACTCTGCCCTCATCAGAACTTATTTGTGTTCCATTCTGGCCACCACAGTTTAAGAAGACCATTGCTAGGCAGAAAAGGGTCCAGAGGATGGAAAGGCCTTGAGTCCATGTCATATGAAGATAGGAACTAGTGAATAGAATCTAGAACCTTGTATCCTCTCTTGAGGCTAGATGCCAGAAGACCCAAGATCTCTCTCCTCCCAAGCTCTCATCAACTCTGCCCCTTGGGCAGTCATAGAAAGTGGAGCAAAGTAATTTCACCAAAGAGGAGAGTCTTATACAACTGGGCTTGAGCCCAGTCACAGAAGACACTGGGGATGTTTAGCCTGGAGATAAGAAGGCTAAGGGGGAACATGATAACCGGCTGTCACAAGAAGGAGGTCTTAGATTTGCTCTATTTGGCCCTCCCAGGAGAAAACAAAGAGCAACTGCAAACAAGGAACACTGGCAAAAAGACCAATTTAGGCTGACATCAGCGGGAAATAGTGATGTGTCTGTTGTCTCCCCCAGTACAATGTGGGATCTTGTGAGGTCAGGGAGGGTTTGGTTTTTATCTTTAGATCCCCTGATGCCTGGTTCAGCATCTGGCACATAATAGATGCTTAATAATGCCTGTTGATTGACTGATTGATAACTCACCAGCTTTATGAACATTGCGCTTTGAAGCCAGGCTGCATGCAGAACCAAGGTGAAGGGAGGGCTTGAAGACTAAATGCAGCCTGGAGGCAGCTAGATGGAGCAGCGGACAAAGCACTAGCCCTAGATTCAGGAAGACCCAAGTTCAAATCTGAGCTCGGACACTTGACTCTTACCAGCTGTGTGACTCTGGGCAAGTCATTTCACCCCATTACCTTGCAAAACAACAGCAACGACAAAAAGGTTAAACGTAGCCTCTTCGGTGTGTGAGCTTTATGCCTCTCCTCCTGGCATCTCCTGGAATTGGGCTAGAAAATGTCTTCACAATTTCCAAATTGTTTGAGGCGCAGGAAGAGAAGAATCAGCACAGTGAAGCCCCTCCTCCTGACAATCGCATGTCCCTGCTTGTGGAGGATGGCCAGGGGCAGGCACTGCGTTTTGTGCCGCATCTTTCACTCCCACCCTTCCCGCATCCCATTCCCTCCCCTCATCCTATATCGTTTCTCAGCCAGGCTTCATGGCGAGGAGCTGCAAGGACAACATTTGAAGAGGAATCTGATCCAGCTGATTTCATGCGATTTTCCCCAAATGCCTTCCAGACCAGAAGCCTGTGGCCTTTAGGGCTCACAGCAAAATGTCTGAGATTAACCATGTTCACAGGTTATAAAGTCCGTTCTCCTGGCTTATGCCAAGAGAGTAGCAAGGAGCAAAGATTTAAAATTGGAAATTAATTTAGAGATTATCTAATCAACACACACACACACACACACACACACACACACACACATACCACATACATGTACGTGAAACAACATTTTACAGATGAGGAAACTGAGACCAATCTGACATAAACCATAAAATGCTAGGATGGGATTAGTGGTGCCCTTTAACCTTCCCTCCTCTTGCCTCCTCCCCTGACCACCAACCCCACCCCCATCAGCCTGGCCTTTCAAAAACCCAGATATCTAAAAGAATTTCTCTGAGGCAAAGAGGAAAGTAATGGGGCTTAATGCTATACTCCCTAATACTTCCCAGGCTTTCTTGGACTTTCGGGTTCTGGCTTAAAGCCACAGCTGAGATTAACAAATCACTTTGCCTCATTCAGGAACCCCATCCACCAGTTTCCTACACAGTTTTGCAACCATTTTTCATAGCTGGGAATTACAGGACATCTGAAAAGGAGTTCTGTCCAACCGTTCTAGAAAACAATTTGAAACTTTGCTAAGAAAGTGACTAAAATGTCTATTCCTTTTTACCCAGAAATCTCACTCTTAGCCATATAACCCAAGTAGGTCAATAATAAAAAGAAAGGTTTCATATGAATATACATACACATGCATACATGCACATACATACCCATACACATATATGTACATATGTATATATGTGGGGGTAGGTATAGGTGCATGCCTTTTTTTATAATAGCAAGCACTAGAAACAAACTACATGCCCATCAGTTGGGGAATGGTTATTATACAACCTGTGGTACATGTACTAATGGAATTTTATTGTACTGTTATAATATGTGATGAAAAGAGAAATATGGGAAGATTTCTATGAACTGATGTAAAATGAGTAGAACTGGGACAATGATAAACACAATGACTACAATATGTAAGCAAAAAGAACACCAGTAAAAATAAAACAATTTAAACTAAATGCTGCAAAATTATAGTGAGCACACTTATTCCTAAAGAAAAGACATGAGAAAGCACATGCTCATCTCCTCTACGTGCAGAACACTGCTTCAAATGGCAGACTTTTGATATGTCGGTTTTGCTGAGCTTTAGTTTTTGTTATAAGGTGTAGCTCTCTAGGAGGAGGGGAGGAATCCTACTTTGGGAAAAGCAGGTCATGTAATAACAAATAGACCCAGAAAATTTGTTTTTTCAACGAAGTAAATGTTCTGGCCAAATAATCTTCATAGGGCATTCCCTTAAAGTCCCTTGCTTTCGTGACCAAGAAAAGATTATCTATGATAGAATAAAAAGCCTTCAAAGTTCATGAGGTCTATCCCCCTGCCTGCTGTGGGACTGTACCTAAACCAAGAGATCACAGAATGGAATAATCAGTGTTCTTTATCTTTCCCTTCTAATACCCCAGATCATCCAGGGATACAGGTTTTCACAGTGCATATTTCAAAAGCTGATTATCGGAGGAAGAGTTAAAATAATAATAACTGATATTTATATAGCACTTAACATACATTTGACTCTTAAAACAAGCCTGTGCCATAAGTACTTTAGGCACTATTATCCTTATTTGATAGACGCAGAAACTGTGACTCAGAGAAATTAAGAGATTAACTACAGTTATTATCAGTCATGGGATTTTAAACTCAGGTCTTCCTGACCCTATCTACTACTCCATTCTCCTTCCCATAAGACTTTAGATGATGACCCCCAAAGCCTTACAGCCATCCTTGTTCTTTGATAGAAAAAGGGCATCTGTTATGGACCTCTCACTTACAGTCATGCTACTATTTACTGATATTTAGTACTCCGTAGCACTTTGGACCATTTGGATACATTCTCTCTCTTTGTCTTAACTGTAGGGAGCCTGTCTGTTCGGATTGTTTTCATTATCCTTTCACCTTTCTACCACTAATATTAGTATAGTGAGGGAGAGAAGGGGTTCAAGACACTGCTGATCAGCTGATTTCACTCCTCTTAAGCCTAGTTGGTAAAATCATAGAGGGGACAAGTAACAGAGACAACAAGATGTTATGTTTCTTTAGGAAGTGTAAAGAAGATGTTTTACTTTGTTACTTCTTGACTGAATATAAAAAAAAAGTTTTCTGATGAAATTAGAGGAGTAGCTTGTCATTGGCTTACAAAAGATCTATCACACACCTGATGCCTTTAAAAAAACAAGCTTGACAATTTTGGAACACAGTTGAAGCTGGAAACAGCTTCGATGAGAGTAACACTTGGCAGTCTAGACAAGAGCTCACTATGGAGAAAGGACTCAGTTCTTGTGAGGAGACCATTCCCTGCCTTTTCCCTTGAGGGCAATAGGGGAAGGGAAGGAGATTTCCCTCTCCTTGCCACTCCCCATCAGTCAGGATGTCTTATACTCAAGCTACTCACCCAGTAGGAAACATTAGACCCAACGGTGAGCAAACATAGTCAGTAGAGGCAGTTCCAAGGGGTATGACCCCTGGGCACAGAGAAGAGAGTCTGCTATGTATTCAAGGAGGAATTAATCCTGGCATTTGGAAGTCGAGCTGTGGAGACTCAGAGAACCCAGATGAACAGGAAGCCCAGCTGAACAACCCTCCCAGCTGAGACTCTGTAAGTCAAGGAGTTCATTATGAGAACACAGAGAAGAGAAATACATCAGGACCCTGAAGTACCAGAGGCAGGAGTTACTTGGTCGATCACATGTATTCCTAATATGTTTACCTCATCACCAATGTACCCTATGTGTGTGCCCACTCTTCACACTAGTGTCATGTGTATTTGTGTGAGAGGGTGCCCCAGGTTTATGGGGAGAATGTTTTGTAGTGACAGTTTACACTATGGCATCTTAATAAATGCCTTTACTTTGAGCTTATTGTATCAACTAGATGAATATTAAAGGTAAGCACCTTAGTGGGGGCCTGTAAACCAAAGAAGTATGAAGGTTCCCTCTGGGGAACCCAACCTACAAGTGAGTCGGGGGAAGCATTACACTCATTACTGGGGTGGAAAAAAGAGAACTAGGACAAAGAACACAATCCAACTCCCCCTGCCACATAAACACTCTTACATGCCCACTGGGCTGAGATCTCTAGCTTTTACACATACTGCTTCTCTAAACCAAGACAGTTTCTCACTGTCTCCACCAAACTCAGAATCTCTCCTCCTACTCCACACCCATATATGGACTTCTGGATCCCCAAGCTTCTAATATTTCCTCAGTCCACATTCCATCCTCCACATACCTAGGGGCTAACACCACACCTCTGACGAATGCTAATAATAAAAGAATGTCCCAGTAGGATCACAGATGGAAGATTGGAAGAGTCATTAAGTCAACCCCGTTCCTCCCTTGTTTTACAGATGAGGAAACAGACCCAGGAAGGTTAAGTTACTTGTCCAGGATCTCATAGGTAACATGTCCCAGACGAGATTTGATCAAATCAAAGAGAAAGTGTTTTTTCACCAGTACCATAAACCTGGAGACAAATGGAGCCACAAGCACGTGTGCGATGGCCCCCACACTCCTGAACGTATGGCTGAAAGCCATCTTCCACCCCAAATTCTCTCATTGTCCAATAAGCATCCAAGGTAAGAAAATGGACGTCAACTTTGACCAGAAAAGGAAATTGCCAGGGGCTAAAAGCAGTGAGCTGGGGTTAGTGGGAAGGGGGATGAAGTAGTGAGGAGGAAGAAAATGGGTGATGAGAAGGAGGAACTGTTATTCCCCAAACTCATGAGACTAGTTGGTAGGCCATTATCACCAAGTAGGATGCCTGGGTTCTTTTGCCTACTCTACCCCTGACCCCTCAGTGACCCTCGTGAAAGCTTTCCCAATTTCAAGACCTCTGCACAAGGCTTTTCCCTCAGTGTTGTCACCAGGCCAGTAGAGTTAATATGATTCTAAAGTGCTCCATTAAGCTTACTAACTAAAACTCATGCTGCTTGTTGGAAAAACAAGCCAAATTTCCCTCTCTCCCTCAATCTGACTTTAACTAAGCTGATATGAAATTCCTTTTCCTCACTCCATCCATGCACCATGGAATGCACATCAGTTACAATTCAGGAAACATAAAAGTAGTTATTACATTAATAAGGAATATAACTAGGGCACATGTGTATGTAACTTAAATATTTAAAATAACAAACACTTCAGCTTGAGCCTCCCCTTAGGGTTTACAACAGTTTGACCTCCAACCCAGAGATCGGAGAAAATGTTTTAAAAATGATAAAACAGAATAACCCACTTGGGGAATTAGTACTAATGGTATCATAATAATTCTTTTAAAAACTTTCTCATTTTAATTTTTAAAAATTTAAATGTTTTTATTGTCATTTTAGATTTCGTGTTTTTTTTAAAGTCACCAAAAATGTCCCCAGTACACCTCCTTCTTCCCCCAGAGAGCCAGTCATTCAATCAGTCCATAAATATTAAGCACCTACTATGTGCCAGGTCCTGTTCTTGGCACCAAGGACACAAGGAAAGGTAAAAGATAGTCTCTGTTCTCAAGGAGCTCGTGTAGTCTGTCAGGGGAGAAATCATGCAAACGTGTACAACCAAGCCACACACAGGACATATGGGAAATAATTAACAGAGGGAAGTCACTGGAATTAGGAGAGATCAGGAAAGGCCTCCTATAGAGGGTGGGCTTTTAGCTGAGACTTGAAGGAAGCCAGGAGGTGATGAGAAGGGAGAGTGTGACAGAAATGCCCAGAGCCATGGTCATACCTGCACTTTAGGAAGATCACTTTGGTAGCTGAGTGAAGAATGGATATAGCCCGTAAGACAAATAAAATTTTTAAAGACAAAAACAAAAGAAAGAGAAATATCAGCAAAACAGATAAAAACATCAAAAAAATCTGAAAATATGCTATATGTCACACACTCTGCAAAAGAATGGGGTGAGAGTGTTTTCCTGCATCTCTTCTTTGGAGCCGCTCTTAGTCTTTGAGATTTAACAACACTCTTTTTTTATTTTCTTGTGTGTTTGTTCTGCATCCCCTTCTTACCATAAAACCAAAAACTAGAGAAGGCAGAGGACTAGAAACTTCCACATGAGCCTACATTCCTGTAGTTAGATTTAGAGCTGGTGTGGAAGATGAGGGAGCTTAGCTTTCATCTAGGCCAGTACTGTCCTTTTCCATTTTACAGGGGAGGATTTTACAGATAAGGAAAATGAAACCCAGAAAATTGAAATGATTTGCCCAAGGTCATGTAGAGAGTAAGAAGCTGAGCCAGGCTTTGAACCTGAAACTTCTGACTTCAAATCTAGCTATTTCTGTTATATAATGTTGCCTAGTTCCTTAAAGGACCTTGGGATGTCTGACCAGGAGAAGGAAAGATTTGGGGCAGAGGAATCAGAAATGATGATTGTTCAAATATTTGATGGATTATAACTTTGGGAAGGGATTAAATTTGTACTTGGAGGGCAGAAACAATGGGCCAAAGTCACAAAAAGTCAGATTTTGGTTTCAAAGAAGACACATACTCACCAACAATTGTGCGGTTTCTTTAAATTCTGAGCTTAAGGAATAAAACAAACATTTCCATAACAAAGTAGAATAGGAAAAAAGATGATTGCTCCTGAAACGACAGGTCTATTATGTACACCTTGCTATTCCTTTTAAATATACAATAAAGTCATCATGTAACTTTCTTTTTTTTTCCCCTTCCCAATCCCTCCCCCACCTTAGAGACAGATCCATTAGACACAAATATATATGTATATATACACATATATATCTGTATATATTATAATACACAATTGTAATAGTACAAATGTATACAAATATATAGTATATACAATATGTACAAATTGTGTGTGTGTGTGTGTGTGTGTGTGAGTTCTTTCTCTGGATGCAAACAGCATCTTCCTTCACAGGCCCTTTGTAGTTAATTTGGGTATTTATAATAGAATGACTTTCTGGCTCAAAGTTGTTCTTAAAACAATATTGCTGTTACTGTATACAACATTGTCTTGGTTCTACCAACGATTATTGTTGTTGTTCAGTCATTTCCAACTCTTCGTGACCCCATTTGGGGTTTTCTTGGCAAAGATACTGGAGTGGTTTCCCATTTCCTTCTCCAGCTCATTTTTTAAAGGTGAGGAAACTGAGGGAAATAAGGTTAAGTGACTTGCCCAGGACCACACAGCTAGTAAGTGTCTGCCGCCACATTTGAACTCAGGTCTTACTGATCCGCTGCGCTACCTAGCTATCTCTGCTAACAATTAAAGCCGTCCAGGGATGCCTTATGCTTCATGGGGTCAGTTCCCCATCCCTACAGATCAAGTAAAGATTAGATGCCCTTTGTCAGGGCTGTTACAAGCAGGCTTCATTCTTTTGTGTAAGGGCTAGACGAGATAGTTTTTGGGTCCCTCCTAATTCTGTCGTGCTCTATGAACAGAAGAAATAGTCTTTCCTTTTAAATAAAACGTTTTCCTTAAAATAGTCATTTTCTCCCCACTGAGCAAGAGATGGGATAACTACAGAAAAACTAATCAGTTCACTTGTCATGATTCTGAAGGAGAAGAAGAAACCCTTTTGTCCTGAGCATTCTTGAGTACAGAAACTCGGTCTGGTCCAGTTCTCCTTTCGATTTCCTGAAGGAAGCCTGGAGCCAGTGACCAGGCCGCTCCTTCCCAGCAGGGAGGAGCTCCGCCTACTTCAGTTTTCACAGTTGTGATTTGCTGAGGCAGATGCCTGTTCCGCTAGGGGACAACACAAACGTTAGCCCAGCCAGATGAGGTGGCGGTTCACCTGGACAGACCGGTAAAGGCAGGGGGTGGGAGGGGCGGCCTCTGGAGAGTCAGATGCACAGCGGAGCTGGGGTGGGTATAGAAAGACATTTGCTTAGAGGTGATACCACATCTAGTGAAATGATTGGGCTGGCCAAACAGTCTAAAGTACTGAGTTCAAGTCACCATGATCGCACTTGGAAGAGTGGGTATGAATTCTGCTTCTAAGAACAACACTCTTTTGTGAGGCAATGTGTTTTAATTGATCGTGGCTAGACTTGGAGTCAGAAAGACCTGATTTCAAATCCCACCTCTGACACTAATTGTATGACCCTAGGCAAGTCACTTAACTATGTTAGACCTCAGTTTCCTCATCTGTAAAATTAAGGAGGGGACTCAGTGATCTCTAAGATCTCTTCCATCTTTAAATCTACGATCTTGGACATGAATCAGGCTATGGGTATGACCTGTTCTGTTTTTGCTTTCCCTTTTTTAAAATTTTAATTTAATATTTTATTTTTCTCAATTACATGTAAAAATTTTAATATTTTTTTTAAATTTTGAGTTCCAAATTCTCTCCCTCCCCCCACCCCATGCATTGAAGAGGTAAGCAATTTGACATAAGTTATACATGTGTATTCATTTTGCTTTCCCTTTTACTGTGACTTTTGCATCTGGCTTTGGCATCACTTACTTAATATTGGGAGTGATCCTACTCTCATCCCTGAGGAATGACCTTTCTTATCCTCCCAAGTATGTCCACTGATTCCTCTCCCATTAGCAAGTAGAGGACCCTGTACATGGTCCCCGTGGTAACTGATCTTTTGGATACTCTGTTAGCTGATAACGGTAGGAAGAGAGTGAGCCAAATTCTTTGCTGTTTCTTTTCACCATGTACTATCTCTTCTCCAAATGGGAGCATCACAGAAAAAGATATGGTAACAACAAAAATAAGATGGAAACTAGAGAAAGTGTCTAAGGATTGAAGTGTTCGAACTTCATCCTTCCTTCCTTTTCCAAGTCACTCAGAATATCCACTTCTCTTAGCCAGATCATCTGTGGACTTCTTGCTCTAGATTTCTTGTCTTATCACAACTCCAACCGTAGACCAAATTGGAGGCGAGAAGATACATCTGCTTTGGAGACAACACACAGAGCTGGACATCTACCACAGCTGGAACACTGGTCATTTACCTGGGAAACTTCCTTGTAGTGATCATTGCTAGCAAAGTGGCTAGGTACTAGATTTAGTTAGGAAGACCTGCCTTCAAATTCCACCTATCTGATCCTCAGTTCCTTATCTGTAAACTGAGAGGGTTGGGTTAACCAGTATTTAAAGTTCCTTCTAGCTTCAAGTATATGATCTTGTGAAATAATGGGACGTTAGAAAACTAAATAGCATTAAACTTATTCTTTACGTTTAACCTATGAGAGATTGCATAGGCAATGCAAAACAACAAATATTTCTGAAGCATTTACTATGTTCCAAGCATTGTAGTAAGAACTGGGAATTAAAATACAAGCAAAAAACAGAACAGTCCTTCCCTCAAGAAGCTTATGCTCTAATGGGGGAACACATTATATGAAAGGAAGGGGAGGGGAGAAGAGGGAGAAGGTACCTGGTGAGAAGGCCAGAGGAATGAAGTTGGATGGGAGATGGAAACAGAGAACTTTTCGGAGTCAGGATGACCTATGTTCAAATCTCACCTCTGACACATACTGGTTGCATAACCCTAGATAAGTCACTCAATGTGTCAGTGTCCCAGTCAACACCCTAAGGTTTCTTCTGACTCTAAACCACTGTGACATTATCATTCCATTATTTAAATAAATACTTCAGACCACAGCTTGGCTCCACAAAGGTAAGAGCCATGCCTATACTCTATTACAGAATGCAACTTCGGTTTGTCAGCCACTGGTGGTACCTACTGGTCAATGAGGGTGTCCATAGTGACCTATACCATTTCTAGAGACTGAATGAGACTTCAATAGACCTAGTTTCCATTCTCACTGATTTATTCCTCTATCCACTCTTGTAGACACTTTAACACAAATTTGGATTAAAAAGAATCTGAACAAACAAAAAAAGGAAATGGTTTTCATTAAAGAGGAATCAAACCAAATCTCAATCTTTGTGAAGTGAAACCAAAACTGTAACTAGGATGGGACAATCAGAGCTTTGCCCTGGGGTTTGAAATTCAGAAGATGCTGACCGTACTTTCAACAGGGTAGAGGTGCCTGAGCTTAGCATCTATCTAGTTAGCAATACTAATTAATTAAATTAAGAATCTGCCATACAGTTCTCTTGGCAACTGCACCCCAGATGAAGTTCTCTTTGATTCTGCTCTACCTTCCTCCTTCTCCAGCAGGGGTTTCACTGTACTCCAGAGTTTCTGGGGTTATATCCCAAGGTCCAAGGTCTCTCACTGAGGTCTCTCATTGCCTTATCCCCTGCTAAACTGTTTTGAGGGCATCTCTCACAGCGCTTGCCTCAGCTGCCAAAATTGCCAGTTAAGAGTCTGAAAGAGAGAAATTTGGGGGTGATTAATGTTATCAGTCAACAAGCATGTATTAACTACCTATTACGTATCAGGCACTGTGCCCTGGGATTACAAATATAAAAATACAATTCCTGTCCTCCGGGAGCTTACATTCTTGCCAGGGAGATAACATATATACTTATATACAAAATTACAATCAAAACAAATACGAGGTAGCTTTGGCAGAGGGGGCATTTGGAGCTGGCAAAAATCAGGAAAGGTATCATCAGAATATAGCACTTCTGCTCAGTTTTGAAGGAAATAAGGGACCTAAAGAGGTAGAGGTGAGGAAGGAGAGCACAGAATCTGAAGAGCACATTCTATTGACCTTCCCCCCTCACTACCCCAATGAAATCAACAAATAAAATAAGCTAATTGCCCAAACCCATTTCATCACACGCTGGTTTCCATAAACATCTGTGGGGATTCGGCTACAGGAATCTGTTGGGTTAGGTTCTGGAAACTAGTCATGGGCCTCTTTTGCATCTGAAGACACAGATGAGGGTAACAATAAAGTCAATACAAGGCAGACCTCCACATACTACAGGCAGTGGTTCTGAGTGACCCATTACAACATGTCGACAATGAGACCTCAGAAATTCCATCTAGCTGACATAATTTTAGATTTGGCCAAGGTGAAGCTCCCTTGGCACACGGATGTCTTTCCACACTTAAGTTGTCTGTGGGTGCTCAGAAAATGGGCATGGGAGAAGATAGCAATGTAGCTTAGACTGTACTGTGAATGTGTCTCCTTCTCTGGGGAAAGATAGTTTAACTTAGTGAGTTCACTTAATCCCTACTTTTCTCAATCTGGGCTGGCTGATGGTGACAGTTGAGGAAATAGTCCATTATGGACAAATGACTGCTAATAAGTGCTTTGATTTGGGGGGAAGAGGGAGGCAAAATCACAAGGACTACAGGGGAGGAAATGAGGAAAATCATTCTTTGTTATTACATTGAGACATTTCTAAAGTAAATGCCTTGCTGCTGGATAGGTTTGTCTCTTTTAGGAGAGGGAATCAATAGGTGAAGGAGATGCCCAGAGAACATCTCCTTTACCTGAACTCTCAATCTGTTGTTATTTTTGTTTGTCCTTCATTCTCAAAGGGGACCAATGACATCTGGAGGGTGATGTCTTGACTTACAAGTGAATTGGATTTAATCGAGGAAGAGAGGTACAAAGTCATCATCCCTGCTCTCTCCTCCAGAATCACTGGAGTCCAGTGGCAAGACATAGGTCAAGAGGAGCAGTGATGGCCCAGGATGCAGAGGGAGACCTTGGCCTTTTTAAGCAACGGATGGTCCCACGGCTCAGTTTGCCTGAGGCAGCACCCTTTCAGTAATTCAGTAATTAAAGGCTAGGTAAGAATGGAGGCAAAAGAGGGCCCAGTTTGCCTTCACAGAAGAATCAATCTGAGAGGGAGAGACCCTCAGTTTCTCACTCCCAATCTAACTTGAGGGAAAAGTACCCACACATACTAACATGGGCCCAGCTCCCATTAGAGTCACCTTTGATTCCAAGTTCTGATTTTCTTTTTCATTCATGTACATTTCATATCTCCTTCCTGTACCCTCCTTTACATCCTGGACTACAATCACACAGCCTCAAATGGTCTTTCCTATCCCAGCCTCCTCTATTCCAAATTACATTGCTTTCTGCCAAACTAATTTTCCTAAGATTCTTCTTTCATCCCTTACTCATTAACTTAACAATAGCTTCTTACCACCTACACCATCAAGCACAAACTCTACATGATATAACACTGAACTGAGAAATCTAGGTCTTATTCATTCATGTATTCAACAAATAAAATTAAGTCTCTACCAAATGCAAAGGCAGATATTATGGATCTGGAGGCTGAAAGACCTGGGTGCAAATCCTACCTTTAGCCTTTACTCACTGAGTGACTACAACCTAGTCACTTAACCTCTGTTCCTCAATTTCTTCATCTGCAAAATGGAGAACATAATACCCATAGTACTTTCCTTATTAGATTACTGTGAGAATCAAATGAGACAATATATGTAAGAAGCTTTGTATACTTTAAGATATAATATAATGATAATGGCAGCTAACATTTATATAGTGCTTACTATGTGCCAGGGATTGTGCTCAGAGCTTTACAATTATTATCTCATCTGATCCTCACATGATCCTGGGAAGTAGGTGCCATCTTTACCCTCATTTTAAAGATAAGAAAACTGAGGCAGAGGTGAAGTGATTTGCCCAGGGTCACACAGCTAGTAAGTGTCTGAGGCTGGATTTGAACTCATGTCTTCCTGACTCCAAAACCAGGGCTCTGTCCATCTATACAACCTAGCTATTGTTAGTTGTGCCTCCTAGGACCCCAAACTGCCCAACCTCCCTAGAGTAGTCTAGGTCTGGATTGTTTGGTCAAGAGGAAAGGCCACCTTGCCTTAGAATTCCACTCCACTAAAGTGGCCTCTGTCATCTCAGGCCTGATAACGGTAGAGTAGATTAGAGGCAGAAACTGCAGGTGTCCCAGATGTCACAGAGAGGACAGAAGGTGGCATCAACATAGATGAGAAATCAACCCATTTAGAAATAAAGAAACATCTGGTATCCTGAAAACCAAGGCTCTTGACTCCAACCCACTAACTAGCCTGACATCAAAAAGACATGCAAAGCCTACCTTGGGAGTGAAGGTGGGAGAATTGTCGTCCTAAACTACCTCTTTTGGTTTGGTAAGCTGCCTGGGACAATCACAATCATAATGCTAAAGACCCAGACAATGTAAGAGCCTTTTGGATTAATGTCTTCCACTGCCCAAGAGGTCTTCCCCTCAGGGCCAGAGTAGAAGCCTCAGGTCACAGCCATCCTTCAAATATACCTGGAAAGGGATCACTAAAACACTAGACGATGAAGTTGTGATCCAAAAGGATCTCATCAAGTTTGAACATTGGGCTGGATTTAATAAGACAAAATTCAATTGAGATAAGTGGGAAGTCTTACTCTTGGGTACAGAAAATAATCCATTTCACAAATGTAAGATGGCAAGGCATAGGCAGACAGTTATCATTTGAAAAAGATCTAGGGATTTTCCTGGACTTTAAGATCAGTATGAGCTAATAATATGATATGGAAGTCCAAAAGCTAAGGTGATCCTTACCCAGCTTTTTATTCAGTTGTTTTGCAGTCCCGTCTGACTCTTTGTGACCTCATTTGGGATTTTCTTGGCAAAGATACTGGAGTGGTTTGTCATTTCCTTTTCCAACTCATTTAGGAAACCGAGGCACACGGGGTTAAGTGACTTGCCCAGGGTCATACAGCTAGTAAGTATCTGAGGCCAAATTTTAACTCAGGTCTTCCTGACTCCAGGCCCATAGCTCTCTCCATTGTGCCACCCAGGTGGCCTTCATGTGCCTTAAGAGTTTCTAACAACAGAGGGAGTTCCCCTGTAACCTCATCAGTCCTTATCTGGCCTCTCGTTCTGATCACCACAGTTTAAGAAGGATATTATAAGCTGAGAGTGTCCAGAGTATCCTGAGCAGGGCAGCTGGATGGGAAAAGGCCATGAGTCTGTGTTTCAGGAGGACAGATGGACAGAACGGGTGATATTTAGTCTAAAGAAGAAAAGACTCCGGAAACATGAGAGCTGTCTTCAAGGCTGTCCTGGAGAAGAGGAACTAGATTGTTCCGCTTGGCCCCCAAAGGCAGAACCAAGGAGCAGTGGGAGGAAGTTGCAAAGGGGCCAATTTAAGCTGGATGTCAAGAAAAACTTCCTAACAATTAGAGCTGCACACAGTGGAGGTGGTGAGCTCCCTCCCTGGAGGGCTTTAAATGAGGCTGGACAACCATATGTCACAGTGGATCTTCTTTTGATGCACGACTTTGACTAAGTGGCCCCGAGGTCCTTTCCAGCTCCCAGATTCTGTGATTGTGGTATGTATGGTACCAGGACTGTGCATCACAGCTCCATGGGGCCCAATCTTCCAGAGAGGCAGCTACACCTCCAAGGTCACAAATCAGGCGGGAAGGGATCCCCTTCTCTCTTCCCTTCCTTTCTCCCTTCCCCTTTCCCTTCTCCTTCTCCTTTCTCCCTTCTCCTTCTCCTTTCTCCCTTCTCCTTCTCCTTTCTCCCTTCCCCCCTTCTCCTTCTCCTTTCTCCCTTCCCCTTCCCCCTTCCCTTTTCCTTTTACCCTTCCCTTTTCCCTTCACCTTTCCCTTCCCTTCTCCCTTCTCCCTTCTCTCATCTCCCTTCTCCCTTCTCCCTTCTCCCTTCTCTTCCCTTCTCCCTTCTCTTCCCTTCTCCTCCTGAGTTCTGACCTTGGAGGTACAGCTGCTTCTCTGGAAGATTGGGTCCCAAGGAGCTGTGATGCATAGCTCTGGTACCATACCACAATCATAGAATTTGGGAGTTGGAAACGACCTCCAGGACCATCTAGTCCAACCCATACATCAAAGAAATCTCCACTGTAACATACTGGCTGTCCAGTCTCTGCAGGAAAGGAAACCCCATCCAAACCATTCTAGTCATGAGGCAACTTAGACCAGAAGAAGAGGAAGGGCCAAAGCCCTTTTATGAGCAGGGCAGGAAGCTTGGTTTGAGGGCAGGGCCTTTGATTGGAGCTCCAGAATCAGAGAATGAGAATCAGGCTCTGGCCCCAGGAGCTAGAGGTCACCCGCCAAAGCGGATGCTTTGAATTTAGACCCAGGTTTATGAGCCACTGCTGCCAGCTGGGGGCCAGGGCCCAGGCTGGGGCCGCTAACTACACTCAGCAGGCACCTGGGATGATGGAGCATTTTTAACAGCGTTTCTGTTTCTACCAAATATTACGCCAGGCAGAGAATTTGGATCTGAATGAAAGTGGTAGATCTAATTTTAGACAGTACCTATGAATGAAACTTGACACAGGCTGGGGAGGAAATACCTTCCACCAGGCTAGTGCCAGAGAGAGCATGTGTGATTTTATGCTAAATTAGGCAGCGCCTGTGAACAGGTTACTGCAAGAATTTTTTTTTCCTTCTCTTGACTAAATTTGTGAAACTCTTTATTTCTAAATATACATCCCTCCCCCTCATCCCCTTCCTTTCACGAAAGCTGCGGGCCTTCCAGTTCCAGTCAGTTAATGGACCGCTCTTCCTTCCGCCGTTCTAACGCCACCGGTCATCAGTTCTCCATCATGGCAGTCTTTGTTTCCTATGACTGAGATCCCAGAGATACACTTGGTTTCAGTGTCTTTTGGTTCCAGAGATATTTGATTATTATAATGTCGGACTCCGGTGATCTTTGATTATGAGGCTATCTGATTTTAGTAGTGATTGAGGCTATGGACAATGGATTCTGGTGGCTAGGGATGCTCCACATTCAGCCTCAGGCCAGAGGAAGCCTTTGGAGTCAATGTTGCCACATCCCAGCACTGTGAGTGGGAGAACATGGCATATTTCTGCCCAAAATAATCAGTCTAAGTATTTTTTTTTAAATAACGATGCAGAAGATACTGAAATATAGTGAGGAGCAATACTGCTCCCTGGATAGGCTTTGGCCACAAAATTCAGCTGTTGCTTTGGGGCTTCATCCCAAGCCTGTTGAGCACCTCTCCTTTCCCCCCACCGCAGCACTCCCACCCTTCCTTGTGATTTGTCCAGTGCTGCTGGCCTAGCCAACAGCTGCCCAGCGACTTCTCTGTCTCCCTGCTCAGGACGGGAATGCTGCACACACTAGCATCTGTCTTTCACCAGAACTTCCTCTCTACTCCCCGGCCCTGGTCCTGGCCAGACTTGGGGGAGAAGCAGCAGAACAAAGCTAGCCGAGCAGGACTGAGTCTGGAGCTCAGCTCGGTTCACAGTCTGGGAAGGGGCCTGGCCCAGTTCCGGATCTAGTTCATCTGCTGCCAGCATCCTAGGCTTTGGAACCTGTGAAGCCGGTGACGTCTCCAGAGTCTGTCTCCTGGGACCGCCTGCCTCTTCAGACACACACAGTGGTGATGGCTGGCCAAAATTTAGGACACCCAAGGTGGTGAGGACTCTGCTGGCTCTAGGACATTAGGGCAACACCAACTTTGCCAACATTAGGCCTCACAAGTTAGTGATGACCGTGTCAGTGGCATGACACACACTGTGATGATTATGTCAACTCTAGGACAAGACACATGGTGATGATTTGTGCTGGTTTTAAGACAGGCAGTGCCAGGGATGTCCCCTAGGATGGTAGATTTTTGGATCTAGAAGTACTTAGGGACCATTTAGTCCAACAGTTCCATTTTACAGAAGAGGAAACTGAGACATAAAGGTGTCAAATGACTTTCCTAAGGTCACACAAAGAGTTAAATAGCAGAGTTGGGATTCAAACACAGATCCTCTGACTACAGGTTAAGTATTCTTTCCATCAAACCCCAACCTGTAGTACCTGAGCTTAAGGCAGAGGCTGTCTTGGGTAGAAGATGTGTGGAATAGTGACCCTGGTACGGACTTGTAGGGTGAAAGCGTTCATGATAGCATGTACTATCTGGTTCTCCCGTCCTTCACTGGCCCCTTCCCTGCTGAGAAGGCCATCTGCTTGGGGTATTTAAAATGATTCAGCCATTTGGGACCTGCTCCCTGGGGACACCATCCTAGAGACACTCATAGGCAGGTCCTTGGGAAAAGCTACCCCAGGACACACGTTTGTCTCCAAACATTTATTTACCTTTAGAGGGTTCACTTACTGCTCCAGGGAGAAACATTGACACACTCTAGCTATACTCACACTAGCACCTCAGCCAGTCTTTGAAAGGGAATTCTCTCTTCTCATCCTGTATAATATTAATAACTCCCATTTCTACAGTGCTTTAAGGTTTGCCAATCATTTTCTTCTCTGCTTCTCTCCCTTCTTTTCCTCTTCTTCTCCACCCACATCCACTTTACTCCCGTCTTCCATTCCTTCAGTCTGTCTCTTTCTCTACAGATTCCAGGTCATTCCCTTCTTGAAAATGGATCTGGGTAGAGATGGGTGCCCTCATACTTTCTCTGAGTTTCACCCACTGGCCACACCAGATCCTAGACCCTTTTTGGATTACGGGACATGGAAGCTGCTGGTTGTGGGAGAGTCAGGAGTGGGGCAAAGTTTGGGGAGAGGGGTGGAGGTGGAGGGAAAATGACGTGGCAAAGCAGAAAGAAGCTCCTGAAATTGGAGTACAAAGACCGGGATTTGAATCCTGCTTCTGCAGCTTCCTACCTGGCCACTTCATTTCAAATGACCTGTAGCAAGCACTCACAGTGAGTCAGTCAATAAACATGGATTAAGCACCTATTATGTGTTCTGAACTGTGGGATAGAAGAAGAGGCAAAAGACAGTTCCTGCCCTCAAGGAGCTCACAATTTAATGGGGAAAGCACTGTGCTAGGCTCTGGAGATACAAAGTCAAAAACTAAAGAGTCCCTGACCAATAGGAATTTGAAGTTCTGCTGGTAGAATACAATATATATAGGAGGCATTACAGTACAACAGAAAGTGCACTAGCTTTAGAACCAAAGGATCTGGATTCAGATTCCACCTTTTGATGATTACTATGTATATGCAGAGCATGTCATGTGAAATGCCAGGCTGGATGAGTCAAAAGCTGGCATCAAAGTAGCCGGGTGAAATATTATAATCTCAGACATGCAGATGATACCACTCTGATGGCAGAGGGTGAAGAAGAATTAAGCAGCCTCTTGATGAGGGCGAAAGAGGAGAATATACAAATTGGCTTGAAGTTTAACATCAAAAAAACTAAGATCTTAGCAACTGGTCCCATCACTTCCTGGCAAATAGAGGAAGGAGAAATAGAAGCAATGTCAGATTTTATATTCTTGGGCTCAAAGATCACTGCAGATGGTGACTGCAGCCATGAAATTAAAAGACGCTTGCTCCTTGGAAGGAAACTATGGCTAATCTGAACAGCATACTAGAAGGTAGAGACATCACCATGCCAACAAAGGATGGTATTGTCAAAGCTGTGGTTTTTTCAGTAGCTAGGTATGACTGTAAGAGTTAGACTATAAGGAAAGCCGAGTGCCACAGAATCAACACTTTCAAATTATGGTGCTGGAAAAGACTTTTGAGAGTCCCTTGGACAGCAAGGAGATCAAATCAGTCAATATTTTAAAAAATTAATTCAGGCTATTTATTGGAAGGTCAAATACTGAAGCTTGAACTTAAATGCTTTGGCCATGTGATGAGAAGATGAGAGTCATTGGAAAAGACCCTGATGTTGGGAAAGGTTGAAGGCAAAAGGAGAAGGGGATTGTATAGGATGAGATGGAGGGATAGTGTCATGGAAGCAACGAATGTGAGTTTGGACAGACTTCAGGAGATAGTGGAAGATAGAAGGGCTTGGCACACTGTGGTTTATGGGGTCACGAAGAGTCAGATATGACTGAATGACTGAACAATAACAACAAAAAAATGTATATGACCTTAGGCTACATACACTGGACCTCTGTAGAACTCCATTTCGTCACCTGTAAAATGAAGGAGTTAGATTAAATGGTTCTGAAGCTCCTTCCCACTCTAGAGCTTTAATCCTATGGCGGCTAAGCAGAATACAAGACCAATTCAGGAGGGAAAAAGCACCAACAACTAGACTGACTAAGGGAAGATCATAGATCGAGAGCTAGAAGGAACCTGAGAGATCAATTCGAGATCATCATTTTAATAGGGAAATTGAGGCACACAAAGGGTATGTAACTTGCCCAGGGTCATACAGCTAGTAAAAGTTTAAGGCTGGATTCAATGGCTTCATGGAAGAGATAGATGAGCAGAGGGATTATGAAAAATAAAAGTAAGAAAGAATAGGGGCAGCTAGGTGGTGAAGTGGATAGAGCACCGGCCCTGGAGTCAGGAGGACCTGAGTTCAAATCCGGCCTCAGACACATAGCACTTACTAGCTGTGTGACCCTGGGCAAGTCACTTAACCCCATTGTCTAGAAAGAAAGAAAGAAAGAAGAAAGGAAGGAAGGAAGGAAGGAAGAAAGAAAGAAAGAAAGAAAGAAAGAAAGAAAGAAAGAAAGAAAGAAAGAAAGAAAGAAAGAAAGAAAGAAAGAAAGAAAGAAAGAAAGAAAGAAAGAAAGAAAGAAAGAAAGAAAGAAAGAAAGAAAGAAAGGAAGGAAGAAAAAAAGAAAGAATGGATATTCCAGGCATGGGGGACATCCAAGTCCTAGTTCTATAGCCACTTTCAGAAGTTTCCCTCTTGGGTTGTGAAAAAACAGGTACACTGATACATTGTTGGTGAATCTGCAAATTAGTACAAGTATTCTAGAAAGCAGTTTGGAATTATGCAAATAAAGTAGCTCCAATGTCCATACCTTTTGACTCAGAGATTTCATTGCTAGTAATATAGCCTAAGGAGATCATTGACAAAAAGAAAAGCTCCATGCAATAAAATACTGACAGCAGCACTTTTATGATAGCAGAGAACCAGAAGCAAAGCAGATGCCCATTGACTGGGGAATGGATAAACGAATGGTCACACACAAACACAATGCAGTAATTACTGTGCAACACTCACAAAACAAGAAACATGAAAACACAGAGAAACACAGAAAGGTGAGAACTGATGCACAGTGAAATAAGTAGTATCAGAAAACAAGATGAACAATAACTATCACTATGCGAATAGAAGCTAGGTGATGCAGTGGGCAGAGTGCTGGACCTAGAGTCAGGAAGACCCAGGTTCAAATCAAGCCTCAGATGCTCAGTAGCTATGTGACCCTGGGCACATCAATTAATCCTGTCTGCCTCATTTTCCTCAACTGTAAAATGGGGCTAATAATAACACTTACCTCTGAGGGTTGCTGTAACATTAAATGATTTTTAATCATTTTGATCAATATTTGTAAATTGCTAAGCACAGTGTCTTGGACATAGAAGGTACTTAATAAATGCTTCTGTTCCTCTATATCGATCAATTTGGTGAATTTATTCTCTTCTTCCTCTTTTTCTTTTTTTTCAAAAAAAAAACCTTTTGCTATAAAAGATACATTTCTGGGAGTAGGAAGGAGGAGAAATACCAGGATATAACTCTAGGAAACATAAAAGCAAAAGATAATGATAAAAATCTATGGAAAAAAGAAACTTCCCTCCTACCACTAACTCTAGCTGCTGTATCTCCACTCCTGTGAGCGACCAGCCTACCCTCCTAATTTGAGTTTGCACTTTCATTTGTTTACAGAGCTACCCTGGGGTTATCTAGGTACTCACTCTAAAAGGTGACCAAATATTTCTAACTAATAAGGAGCATACATGGCTAGTGATTCAGCAAAAGATAATTCCTTTTTCTTTTTTAACATGTGTTTTTAAAACTTTGGGTTCCAAATGTTCTCCCTTCCTCCCTCCCTACTCACCCTCATTGAAAAGGCAAGCATCTCAATACAGGATATAGATGTGTGGTCATGCGAAACACTTCCACAGTAATCATATTGTGAAAAAGAGGATTCTTTTTGCAAAGCTTCTCTGAATGTCTACTTTTTTTCTTTAAATCTTGAACTATCTTGGAGCATCGTGGTTACCACACCCAGTGAACCCTGGCCACTTTTCCTCCTAGTCTAAATGCTTTCACCAGAAGTCACTTCGTCTTTCTGTCCCCCCAGTTTCCTTACTCATAAAATGAGGGGCCAGGGGCTAAATGCCTTCTAAGGTCCTTTCCAGGTCCCTCTGAGTTCAAACAAACACTGACAGCAGTTCTCTATTGGACCCACAAGCTCCCTGACCCTCCTTTTTTCTTCTCAGTCTCATGGAAAGGAGACACTAAAAGGCCACAGACCTTTCCCTAAAGGGGCCATAGCTAAATCCTGGGAATGTCTGGGAGGAGGAGAAGGAGAGGGGAGATGCTCTGAACCATTTGAGGGAGGTTACTCTCTATAAATTCCATTTCTGGCAATACCTACTCACTTGCCACAAGAGTTTACTGTTTTCTGAAATGATGCCCCATAAATGGCCTAAGATAACTGACTGCTTTCCATGGACAGTTACTGCAAACACTAACATGTGATTTCATAACTAAATAGATCAGAGCACCACACAAGGCTTCAAAGAGCAAAAATCAGAAAGAATCTCAGACTTCTTGCCGCCTGAGCCATCCACAACCCCAGGGGTTTAAATTTCTTGGTCCAGACACACAAGAATCATTTCTATGTCTCGTATATGGCCCATTCTTCTAAAACTTCAGGGAAAACATTGAAACCCCATATCTACAATTGCCTTACACACACACACACACACACACACACACACACACATACACATACATACATATACACACACATACATACACACAATGAGTTCAATGGACCTTGGTCTCCCTGTCACCAGATATTAAAGGTATTTGAGGTACGAAGTGACCCAAACAACTGTCACAGCCTAGGATCCAAAACATTAAGAAGGATTGACCTCGGCCTCCCAGGAAATGGCCCCCCTCACACTCTAAGGTTGGGAAAAGGGCGCTGTCTAGCCAAACACGAATGAATGGATGAAAAGGCCTTTAAGTATCTACTTTGTACTGAAGACTCAAAGATGGATTTATGAATATATCTCTGTGTGTATTGAGGGATGTAGGCATTTCTATCAGGCCAACAGAGAATAATGAGTCTTGGATGGTTGGGAAAGCTTCCAGAGAAGCTGGAAAGAGGGAGAAAAAAAAAGACAAGTATTGAGGGAAGTGGAGTATTTAGAGTAAGAACATAATATCTCATTAGGAGGGTGAAGTGTCTAAGACATACTTGCTTCCTTCACATGAGAACCTCTAGCTCTGACCTCTGACTTCCATCATCCCCACTGGCTACTCTAACCCTTTCCATCTCAGAGAAGGCAAGGCCAGATCCCCATTCTCACCCCTTCTTCCCATTTGTCAGTTCTCTACTTCCCTCATGCCTGTTCACTCTCAAGCCAAGTCCTTCCTGACTGTAGGGCCAGCACTCTCTATTCTTTGCTGCTCTGCTTCTTGAAAAAGAAAGAGGAAACTGGGCAAAAGAAAAGAGGAGAAGGAGGAGGAGGAGGAGGAAAAGGAAGAAGAAAAAGAAGAAAAAGAAGAAGAAGAAGAAGAGAAGAGGAAGAGGAAGAAGAAGAGGAAGAGGAAGAAGAAGAAGAAGAAGAAGAAGAGGAAGAGGAAGAGGAAGAAGAAGAAGAGGAAGAGGAAGGAGAAGGAGAAGGAGAAGGAGAAGGAGAAGGAGAAGGAGAAGGAGAAGGAGAAGGAGAAGGAGAAGGAGAAGGAGAAGGAGAAGGAGAAGGAGAAGGAGAAGGAGAAGGAGAAGGAGAAGGAGATCTGGTGACAAGCCTCTGGAGACAGAATCTGGCTCTGTCTTCCTGGGTGGGCATAACCCAGCCTTAGAAGGAGGAAGACTGGACATGAAAGAATCAACCTGCCAATGATAATTTATTAAGCACCTACTATGCACCAAGCACAGGTGGTTGCAATGGAGAGATAAAGTGCTGGGCCTGGAGTCAGGAAGACTCATTTCCCTGAGTTCAAATCCAGCCTCAGACACTTACTAGCTGTGTGACCCTGGGCAAGTTACTTCATCCTGTTTGCCTCAGTTCCTCATTTGTAAAATGAGCTGGAGAAAGAAATGGCAAACTGCTCCAGTATCTCTGCCAAGAAAACTCCAAATGGAGCCACAGAGAGTGAGACAGGACTGAAAACAACAGAACAACACGTGCTAAGTAAGCACTCTGTTGGGCACTAGGATTATAAAGTTAAAGAAAAAACAGAAACTGTCCCTGTCCTCAAGAAGCTTCCATTTTTTTCAGGGGAGACATATACATAATTATAAGCAGAATAAAAAAATGAAGAGGAGAATTCTGTCTGTAGTTCCTTTGCTGATCCAAGAACCCAGTTCCTTGGGCATGTTCCCACCTTCTATGTCTTCCCTCAAGTTTACCACTGACCCTCCTCACTACCTCAACATTCCCTCCTTTCCCCTGACCTTTCTGCCATCATCTCCCAGAACGAGGAATTCTGAACTCCTAAGAGAATGATTGCCACATTTTTAGAAACACTTTGGGATTCACTTTTCTAGGAGAAATACCTCAGTGATAAGTCTTATGAATAGGATAAATCAGAGCATGTCATCAGGTGCCCATGGATACTTCCTGGAGATCTCAGGCCAGCTTGGCAAAACTTCAGAGGGGTTTAGATACGGAAGGTCTTAATCCTTTATGTGTCAAGGACCCCTTGCGCAATCTGGTCAAGCCTATGGACCTCTTCTCAGAATAATCTTTGTTGCCTGCATTCATAATTGAAGGAAGTACCAAATTTCAGTTAGAGCTGAAAATAAAGATGTAATATTTTTGTTTTTATTTTGTTTTTCCCTACACATTCACATTCTGAACTTGACATTGCTTTATGAACTTCAGGCTAAGGACCTCTGGGAGTAAAGCATTGCATTCTTTTTAAAAATGTATATATATATTTTTCCCAATTACATGTAAAGACAACTTTTAACCTTCAATTTTTAAAAATTTTAAGTTCCAAATTTTCTCCCTCCCTCCCTCACCTCACCCATCCCTAAGATGGTAAGTAATTTTATATAGGTTATATATGAGCAATCATATGAAACATATTTCCATATTAATCATGTTGTTAAAGACAAAAGACCAAAATAAAAGAAAACCATGAAGAAATAAAGAAAATGAAAAAAGTATGCTTTTATCCACATTCAGACTTCATCAGTTCTTTCTCTAGAGGCTGATAGCATTTTTCATCATGAGTCCTTTAGGACTGGTTTGGATCCTCATATTGCTGAGAATAGCTAAGTCATTCATAGTTGATCATCATATAATAATGCTGCTACCGCATACAATGTTCTCCTGCTTACTTCACTTTGTGTTCATGTAAGCCTGTCTGAGTTTTTCTGAAATCAGTCCACTCATCATTTCTTATAGCACAATAGTATTCCATTACAACCATATACCACAACTTGTTTTCCAACTGATGGGCATCACCCCTCAATTTCCAATTCTTTGCCACCACAAGAAGAGTAGAGCATTGTATTCTAATGAAATTAAGTTCATGAGGTCAGTTGCCAAGTAGGCCAGTTAACTTCACTCTGTCCCCCAGCCATAAATAATATTCCTAACACTTTTTTTCTCACAAATGTGCTCCATTGGTCACAAGATGAATTGAGTTAGAAACTATAGTCAACATCAACCATCCCAACTCTAAGTAAAATGACTGAAAGTACATGCTCTAACAAAAGAGGATCTATCAGACCATCTGTGTAAGCAAAAGATGGTATATTATTACTATGGACTCTTTGGAGAGGAAGACCTAAGCCTTCCCAAAGACACCGTCGACCCCAGTGGGTGGATAGCTAAGCCAAGGTAAGATAGCCAGAATGGATGTGCCAGCCTTTGGCTAGAGAAGGAGACAGCATCTGGGAGAGAGTGCAAACACTTTCTGGAGGAGTGCGATGCCAATGAAACACAATTCCAGAATAGCTTCCCCCACGACTCCTGGCATGCCCTCATCCCATCTATGGATGGGACAGCAAGCAGAAGACGGAGTCACAGCTAATCCTGTGAAAGCAGCCTAACAGAGAAAGGGGAGGCAGGCTTAGACTCCTCTAGTGAAAGCAGAGCCCTTCCCTGGGTAAAAATGAATAGATCAGAGCCTGATATTGTATTATGATGACTTTGTATGATTTTTCCCCCTAAAATACCTTATATTTGCTTATGTCAAAGGCATCATGGTGAGTAAAAATCCAACCTTGGAGTCAGAAAGACCTGAGCTCAAGTCTGGTCTCAGATCCATGGTGGCTCCGTGACCTTGGGCAAGTCTCTTAAGGGGGCACCCTCAGCACCCCCAGGAACCCTTTAAGCCTATAAACTACAGGGTAAGTACTGATCCACACTGCTGTCATTCTGAATTCTCTGTTTCCATGAAATCACACATCTGATTCAAAATCAAAACTTCTTGTCTACATGGAGATTCATAGCATACTCTTCTGTCCAACCATAGACTCTTATGATACTTTTCCTTATCCTTACAGGTATGTTTCAGTTCCCTAGAAAAATAATAATTGAAATTCATACTGTACTTTACACTTTGTAAAGAGCTTCATATAAGTCTGAATGCAGACCAAAGCACACTTTTAAAAACTTTGTTTTTCTTGTTTGCGTGTTTGTTTGGTCTATGTTTTCTTTTACAACATGACTAATATGGAAATATGTTTCGCATGACTGCCCATGTATAATCAATATCAAATTGCTTGCTGTCTCAGGGAGGGGTAAGGGGAGAGAGCGAAAGAATTTGCAACTCAAAATTTTTAAAAACAAATATCAAAAATTGTTTTTACATGCAATTGGGGAAAATAAAGTATTAAAATTTTGAAAATTTTATATAAATTATCTCATTTGATCTCATTTATATCTCTGTAAACATGAAGATTTCACTATATACTTCCTTCTCTAGATCATTTATTAAAAAATGTTTAAATAATATCAACCCCAGAAGTTGATGATGTATAGAAGGCAACTCTGTCAACATTCACCAACCAGAAAAAAATCTTACTATGAGCCAAGTACTGTATTAAGATCTAGAGCTGGAAGGGACCTCAGAGACCTTGTGGTCCAAGCCTTCCATTTTACAGATGAGAAAATAGCCCAAGGAGATTAGGATCACACAGTTAATGAACAGCAGAGGGGAGATTTGAACCCTGATCTTCTTACTCCAAAGACAGTGTTCTTTCCATCATATTACACTGTCACTCTCTTCCTGAGGAGTGACCAAGCCTTTGTACCAGGGTGCCCAAATAAGGTGAGGGGGAAAGACACTTCCTTCCTATATGGAAGCAAACCTGTGATGACTATCATCCCTAAACCTCCCTTCAATTCGTTCAATGTCATCTCATTAAATTCCTAGATTGTCCCTGCCCAACCACACTTAGTGGGTTTATCTGTTCCCACTGAGTATTTCCATTTTTTAAGAGATGCTTTCCTCCCCCCAAACACCCTTCCCCTACAATGACTTTTTATCCATAGCACACATTTTTCCCTGGGCTTCCAACAAGGTATTTTTAAACAGATTCCAGGTTTCCTGTGGGTTATTGACTTTTTCAACTATTCCTTTAAATTTTTTCCTAACTAATGCCGCATTTTGTCGTACTTCTCTTTTATAAAATTGAGTAACCGCATGACAGATATTTTTGGTTTTCTCCCTCCAGCCAATAGGTTGAACTTCACCATATTGTGATCACTGTTCCATAATGGTTCACCCAAGGATACTTCCTGCTCCAGTTCCTGCTCCCAACTCAGCCACACCTAGGCTATCATCTCTAAATTCTAAAATCCCTTGTCTCAATTCTAGTCTACAGTGTATCTTGATCAGAGTTGTCACTAGCACACGATGCCAACATCAGGTGAGGGAAAGAATGCTTCCTCACCACAGGGACCACTGGCCCCAAGGTCCTCACCCAACCCATGCTAGACCCCACCCCACAGGGCTGTCTCTTATGGTAGCAAGACGCTCCAGAGACCCACCTTCCCCTATCAACCCAAGATGGGGTGGAGGGAGTCTCTCTCCTCACTCAGTTCAAGCACCTTTTTTTGCATGAAACCTTTCCTAATGCCTCAACTGCTAGTACCCTTCCTCCCAGACTACTTGTATTTAGCTACTTCCTATATATTTGTATTTGCTTTGTAGAATTCTAATTTTACAGGTGCTTGTTGCTTCCCCACTTACAGCGTAAGCTCATTTCGAATGAGGATCATTTCATTCTTCATACTTGTATCTCTAGTGCTTAGCACTGTGCCTACTTAGCATACAATAAGGACTTAATAGATGCATGTTGATTGCTTGATAGGCCCTCCCCTCTTCTGGCACAACTGGACCCACTATCAGACCATCCCCTGTACTGCTGCCTTCCCCTCACCAAATGAATTTGTTCTAGATGCAAGAATTCCTAGTTAGAGTTTTGAGGTAAATAACTGTATTTTTGTGATATAAGTACAGCATTTCTTCCCATAAGGATTCAGTATTTCTGAAGGAGCTTTGTCTAGGCATATTTTTGCAAATGTTGCCTGAGTAACAGGAGCTGGTAGGAGCAACTAGGATCCTGGAAGTACTATATTTATTGGTTTGTGAAACAATAAGGACAGGATGACCTGAGAATCAAAAGACCAGTGTTCAATAGAAAGAGAAGAGTTTAACATCATAGGCCATGAGTTCAAATCTTGGCTTTGACCATTCCTATGTAACCCTCTGGACTTCAGTTTCCTCATCTATAAAATGAGAGGGTTGGGCCAGATGGCCCCTAAGGCCCCTTCCAACTGTAAATCTATAATCAAATGATCTCAACTCTAACTCATGGGGTTCTGACCTTGGGCATCTGTTCAATTGAATTGAATATCACTTGACTTCTCAGCCCATGTCATCTATAAAGAGAAGCAGTATGTGCCCTCCAAGGTTCTCTCCAGCTTTAAAGTGCTAGGATTCCGCAGCAGTTAGAAGTTTCTATGGGGGTCAAGGCGAAGTTTTTGTTTGTTTTAGCTTTTAAGACAAGGGCAGATTTGAACATGTTTAGAGCAGAAAGGAAAGAAGGGATAGAGGAGCAAATGAAAATGGTAGAGAGGGGGAGAAAGTTTTGTGGAAGTCAAGTCCAAGAAGAAGGGAAAAGGGGTGGGGTCTTGAGTAGGGGAGAATCTTCGAATCATCTATGAGCCTTCAGCCCTCTCACAAAGTGGAAGACAGACAGGGACAGCATTAAAATACTGAGCAGCAGACCTCGTTGGCTCAGGTCACTTTGGCCTCAAGAGACCAGCACACAGATATGTACTGGAGCCAGTCCAAAGAGGAACTGGGAAAATGAATGAGGGGACAGAAATGGGGTGCAGGGCAGAGATGAGAGCTGCTAAATACTTCAGGACTCATGCCTTAGGGCGGTGACTATTTGGTAACAGTCTGTGAATGCTGAAAATGGGGTAAACACAATGGAGAGAAATGATTATTTAGTCTGCAAGAGAGAAGTAGAAAAAGAGACAGGACTGCATTGAGGAATCATATTCCTCTGGCGAGGTGAAGGGAACTGATGTTCACCAAGGTTATTTTGTTCTCTCTACTGGCTCTGAGAAGGATTATCTTGAATAGGGGGCGGGGGGGGGGGCGGCGAGAAGGAGGGAAATCTCTCCTATTCTTAAAACTCTAAAATGAAAACATAAATAATATTGTATAGTATATTAATTGATTAATATAAAATACTAATAGACACATATAGCACAGTGTTTATTAAGCGATTTCCTTATAATCCTCTAAAAAAGAGAACTCAAGTGTTATTAGTCCTACTTTTCCAGATTAGGAAGCTAAGGTTCAGAGAGAGGTACCCTTGATAAAGCCAAACATGGTACCTCATACACAAGAATACTTGGTAATAAGATGGAACATGCAGATCATAGGATTTTAGAGTTGAAATAGACCTCAGAGATCTGCTAATCCAACCCCTACATGCAAAAAAGAGAAACTGAGGCCAAGCGACTGACTTGCCTAGGACAGCTAAGCTAGTAAATGTCCAAGCAGGGATTGGAGTTGAGGGCTGTCCTGATTCCACACCCAGTATCTGAAAGGAACTTAGCCCAGGTCACAACACTTTTGCATCTCAGGCCCCACGTATGTCAGATGAGGGAGTTGAATGGGGTGTTTCATTAAGGTCTCTGTGGTTTTAAGTTGAAGGCTCCATTTTAAAGAGACATCACCAGGGGGCTCTGGCTGCCTCTTGGGAATGGCAGGGAGTTCTCTAGAGGGAGAAAGCTGGCTGTTTCCTTCTTCTATCTCCTCTATCCACTCTTACCATCATTGGACCTCAAAAGCCAGCTGGAGTGGGCAGGTCCCCAAAAGCACTGCTTATACTTCAGAGATGGGAGACAGGGAGAGGACCAAAAGTTAAATGACTTGCCCAAGGTCATGTAACCAGTAAAGAACAGAGCCAGGACTGAAGCTAGCTCTTCCTGACTCCAAAGTCAGCTTTCTCACTCCATTATACCATATCACTTAAAATAATCACATCATGTCAGAGCTAAAGGGATCTCAAAAAGCAACTAGATCAACATTATGATTTTGCATGTGAGGAAACTGAGGCCCAGGGAAAGGCAAAGCCCTTGTCAAAGTTATACAAGGGCTTAATGTTCTAGCTAGGACTAAAACCTAGTTCTTTCACTACGACAAATAAAAATCATGAAAAGATAACTGATTCAGAAGACTTGGGTTCAAATCCAAACTATGACAATCACTACCTGAGTGACCTTGGACAAGTCACTTAACCTTTATTTCTTTGTCTATGAGTGATTTCCATTAGATGGCCTCCAAGGTAGCTTCCATTTCTGGAACCATGATCCTCTCATATAAGACTTAGCATTTGTTAAGTGCCAAGCGAAGGGCACAAATGATGAGGCCACCAGAATTTAAAGAGAAGAGCAAGAACATTAGCATGGGCTGGAAGGCCAGGGCCAGCCAAAGGGAGGTGGTTGAATCTGACCTGGGCTTCGAAGGGTGGGTGGGATTCGCCAAGGCAAGGAGGAGGTCAGAATGGTAAAGGTAGAAGAGGTTGTAACTGAGGACACTTCAGGCAAGAGAAAAAGGTTTCCTGGAGGTGGGGCCTGTGAGCTGTGATTAAAAGGAAAGGAGAAATGTGGTGTGGCTGGCCAAAGGCCCTTTACTTGCTTACCAAATATTTATCAGGAGAGCAGCCTTGTATCCAATAGGGCAGCTGGTTACGAAAGACTCACAGGAAAGGCCCAGGGCCAGGGCTGGGAAAGCAAAGTAGGCTCTCCCTACTGAGCTTTGGACTCCTTCTTCAAGAAGAACCTGAAGCTTTGATGCTTGGAGCCGAAGGCTGTGGCCAAATGCACTTTCCGTATCTGCCCGATCTCCTGGGCCATCCAGAAGCAGGTCTCCAGCTGGCCCAGAGCATGTACAGGTCAAGCCTGCCCAGAGCTTGGCTCAGTGGGAGAGCTAGGGAGAGAGAGGGACTGAAGGCTGAGGGCTGGTTCCATCCAGCCCATGTTCAAAGGCATCTGCCTCAGTTAAAGGGTCTCCACTCCCATCCCCCTGGGGAGGATTTGGCCACAGGGCAGAGGCCTAAGTAACTAGTCAGGCAGCTCTTAGCCATGGGGACCTGGGGAACTTTCCATCAGCAGCACAGAGACTGGAAGAAAAGAAGAAAAAAAAATGTAAAAACCCTCATCCTTTGGACTAGGGGGAGAATATTCTTTTTATGTGAAGCTGGCGAGGGAAAAATTCAGGATTCCTGCTCATTCCTCTAATTGATATCAACATGAAATAGTCTCGTGTTGTTTTAATAATGGTTTGGTTTTCCAGAAAAAAAAATCTTCTCTTCCACTAGAATATTTTTAGCAAAAATATTTTGCTTTAACTTTTTTCCCCCCTTCTTCTGTTTCTCCTCTTGCTTCAAAGGCCTCCGCGCCATTCTCGGGTGCTAACTGCTGTGCTCAGTTCCACCG
>NW_027555625.1:406092355-406152355 GCF_003287225.1 Phascolarctos cinereus | reverse complement strand
AGGTCCCATGTGTTCTGATTTTGAGGTCCCAGCACCCCTTAAGCTCTAGACTGCAATATTTTGGTGGCACATATGGAGAAACTGCCTAACCCCAAGTTCTTCTCCAGCCAAGACTGGAAGGTATGTGAGCCTCCCTGCCTCCCTTTCTTGCTCTGCAGTTGGGGGTCACTCTCCAAACACCAAGACTTGGAGGTGCTTTTTGAGCAGACAGTTATGAGGCTGCCTCGGACTCAGCCTGGCACTCTCAGGCTCTTGGTCCATTGAGTTGGTTTAATGCCATGGACGTGGGTACACCTTCTGCAGCATAGAGGACAAGGACAGATCCAGGAAGTGTATGCCCAATTCTGTCAGTTCTCTTGGTGTTAGGGAATTGGGGAAAACTGCAGTTGCCTTTTGGTTCCCTGAGGCTTACTTACTCCCTTCCCTCTACACCTCTGAATCCTCCTTCATGGAGGTTACAGGGAAAAGTTAGAACAGCTAAAAATATCTTGGCAGATTCTAGAGATTTTGTGATTGATCATTAAGGAATTTTGAAACTCCTCCTTACAATCCTGGTCACTCTTTTCTCTCACTTCCTTCCCTTGAGTCAAAAGGGTATCTGTTAACCCCTCTCATAGGGGAAGAGAGTTTTACCCTTTACTCCTCACCTTTGCTTTTAACACCCCCCCTACCTGGGAAATGAAGGATGTGGGAGGGGCAGCAGCTACAGCATGCCCCCCCCCCCCCGCAATGACATTGGGCCCTATGGCAACCTTTGCCTGGAAGCATCACTCAGGTTCAGCACATCTTGCTCAAGTAATGAAGCTAGCCTCCGAACTTGGGTAAGCATGCTCTTTTAAATTTGTAGCTTTAACTGCTAGTGATGACATGTTGATTCTCTGTGTAAGGTAATTTGGAAATGCATTTAACAAAATTGAAGTCACCTGATTAGTAATGGGTTTGTTTCAAGTTTCAAATTGGTGAAATTTTTGTATCAGTTATGTCAAGCAAGTTTTCATAATTTGGTTAAAATAATTTGACTGTTTGTTGGTTATTGTTTTAATGTGTAAACTAGCCAAAAAGCTTGTTTGGGTTATGTATGGCTTGCTGAGAATTTGCAAGTATATAGAAATCTCTAATGATTGGCTTTTTATACCAGGATAAATTTAAGTTTGAGATGTAAATCCTGAAAAAGTTTTTCCTAAGCTGTGATTAATGAAACTTACTGTTTCAGGTAAAAGCTCCTAGGATTTTATTTTGAGGTGTCTGATAGGTAATAATCCATTGATAATCAATAATCCATCATCTGAGAGAAATGCCACAAGCTACTCAAAGAATGATACTGGTGGGAAGAGTGCATCAGGAAAAGCTGAGAGGACAATTTTAGCCTCAGTCTAAGATGGGGTCCTCCTGGCTCAGTTTTCCCATTATGTTCCTTTGAAAAGGAATGTTACCCACCTGGCTATTCCTGAGTCTGACTATGAGGTGGATTTGATGCTGCATGTTTGGAAAACTGAGTTAACTGAATCCAAACAGAGCTAAAGCTAAGGATGTTTTATCCTGTCATTTGGGCCCTGCAATCTTTTCTGTCAGATTTGTGTCTTACAGACTTCAGGCCATTCACCTGCAGCTGATAGCAAACAGCGGGTACCAGCAGTACTCCCCCATCATTCCCTGGATGCTCAGTTCCAAATTGGGCTATTTCCAAATTACTGCGAAGCAGTCTTATGCTAGTTTATAGTTAATAACTATACTCTAAATACTTTTCAGATTATGATAATAAAGTTACATTGAAAATTGAAAAAAAATTCAGTTTCACAATTTATTTAAATATTTTACGTGCATTTACAAAACACATGACATCTCTCTTTTTTTCATAAGCTTATTTGTGCTGTAACTTTCTATCCAGAAGATAGCCAACCAATTTAAATTATTGTCATAAACCCATCACAAATAGGTGTACATTTATAGAACCACTGCAATACTACAGGAGAAATGACTGTGTTAAAGACATTAGGTGGTGAAAAAGAAAAGAACACCAACAATAGCAATAACAATAATAATAATAATAAAAGCACCTTGGTATAGGAGGAAATAGCACTGGCCCTAGAATCAGAAGACCTGGGTTCAAATTCTGGCTCTATCACTTCCTTACTGTGTGACCATGTGCAAGCTAGCAGTCCTCTCTGAACCTCTGTTTCCTGATCTGTCCAAGGGGGGCACTCACTACCACTTGGCCTGCTTCCCCGCATGGGCTTTGTCATGAGGACCAAATGAGATTATGGATGCAGTGCTTTCAAAACTATCACTCAATAGACAAATGGAAGTCATTACTAACTTTTAAAGTCAAATGATTGGAAAATTTATTGTCTTCAAAGGTTTCATTATGCTATATTGAAAGTTTGACACAAGTCAATTTGGGGCTTTGAAGCAAGCTACTCACAAAAATAGACTCAAACATGCATGATTTTAGTATCTTCTTAAAACTTCTATAGTAAAAAATCAGTTTAATTTAAAATTCAGAATCCATTTCCAAAATACTAAATAGTAATTCTATGTTAAATATTGAGGATAAAATGAAAGTTAAATCTACTGAACAAACTTATTTTTAAAACATGCACCTGTTTACATTAAGTTTGACTAATTCATTTAACTAGGCCTCATATCTACAACTGGTATACTCACGGTCCATCCCACAGGCCTGCCATGCCAGTGAAATCATCTTCTCTAAGAGATTCCTTCTGGTCCTCTGATAAACAAACCAACCACATCAACACCAGGATCCACTGCAGATCAACCTCCAGTCACCCCCTTCTTTGGGAAGGGACTCAAGGCAAGGACAGCTCTATGCCCTTTGCCATCAGGAAACAGTTTCAGAAGCCAAGACCTTCACCCCTTACCCCAAAAGAATTTGGGTCCCATTTGGTTGAGGGGGGAATGATGAGCATGGGATCTAGACCCCCAAAAAGACCCCACATGGCCAAATCTCTGGTGTTCCCCTGAGGCTATAATCCCATCATCTGGCCTTTCATTGTGGCTACATCCAACCTCCCAATTCTGTTACCCTTAACCTAGCCTAGTCCTGCATTGTCTTATGTCCCTATGGCCCCTGGCCACTTCCCACTCTTAATTCTATCTAGGCCCCATTCTCCCTTGGCCACGTGGTCCATGTCCTTGGAGTTCTATTACCTCATTGACTACTTGGCCATTCCTAGATCCCTCCCATAGTCTCAAGGTCTATCTTTTCTCCATTAAGGTGCTTAGATTCTTATAATCTAGCCATTGCTCTGATTTTTATAATCAAGCCACTGCTCAGATTCTTACAATCTAGCCAATAACTCACTAATGTTCAGACTCCTTAAGAGTATGCCCAATATGACAGATGTTTTAATAAACCTTGTCTTTAGCTGAAAAAAAATCATAGTCAAACAAGACATAGCATATTTTATAATTGGTCCTCCAGAATTGTGGCAAGGCATTGCATTGAGAGGGTTCTTAAGTCTTTACAAGTTGTTTTTCTTTACAGCATTGTTGTTTCTGTATAAATTGTTCTCCTGGTTCTGCTCATTTCACTGTATCATTTCATACAATTCTTCCCAGGTTTCTTTGAAATCTTCCCTTTTATAATTTTTTATAGCACAATAATATTCCATTACATTTATATACCATAATTTGTTCAGACTATTTCCCAATTGATATTTAACCCTTTGCTTGCCCATTCTTTACTCCAACAAGAAAAGATGCTATGACTATTTTTGTATGGATATCTATATTTATATCTATTATAGATATAGAATATATTTATATAGATATATAGAATAGAGGGTACTGTGGAATTTAATTTTTTAACCATAGAGTTAAGATTGGGAAGAAAGGAAATTAAAATCAGAGTAGGGTCAAAGACTGAGAAAATACTGAAGGCTGGAGAGATTAGAGATCACAATGAGAATAAAAAATAGGTTTTGGAGGGGTGAGGCATAGGTGGGGAAATAATAATAGAAGGTTGTGATCAAGGAAAACAATGTCAGCTTTTGATCATTGACATTAGTTAATCTAGGTTTTAACCTTCTTTCTATGTGACTGAGATAGAGTGGAGGTGTAGAAAATGGCATATGAGGAGTTTAGGAAATTAGGAAGTTAGTGTTTGAGGGAGCATCAACCTGTGTGGATTTTGTGATAAATTTGCATAGAATAAATCTCAGAAGAAGGAAAGATGAAAACATTTCTCAGTGATGGTGGCAAAAAAGAGAGTTCATAAGTGGCAATGTGGAGCAAGAAGTATTTTAACTACACTCCCCCACCCCACCCTGAACCAGTGTAATGTGAGGAGTACATTACAGAATGTGCAGTAAGGGATGCAGTGTAATTTGAGGGAAGTCAGAAGATGGAAGGACCTTGAAGAACAGGTCCAAAGTGAAGGAAAATTTGGAATTTATTCATTATAAAATGTGAATTCCAAAGGGTATGATGGAAGGAGTAGGCAGAGTTGAAGTGACACATGGGGGAGGAAAATTTGGAATTTATTCATTATAAAATATGAATTCCAAAGGGTATGATGGAAGGAGTAGGCAGAGTTGAAGTGGGACATGGCGGAGGAAACGTTGAAGATAAGAGATGATGAGGATGAGAGAACAGCAGGTGAGAATTGGGAAAGAGGTAGTTTACATAGATGGCCATCTATGATTGTGTATCACAAGAGATTGGAAGAGTAACAGGTAATGAAGGTTTACTAATTTAAGGGGCAGCTGGGAATGGGAACTGCTCAGCTGAAGATGGCAGATAATTAGAAGACAGTGTTCAGAATCTTCATTTATCTATCTCCTGATCTTAAATGGGGGAGAGTCAACTCATAGTTCTGGGTGATCAGAGAAGGAGCTATAGGCAGGCTGCCCAGTGCAGGGCTAATGGTCAGGACAGTGGGAGAAGGCAAGCTCGTTGGATTTATCCATTTTAAAGTTAGGGATAGGGACTGCAATTTCACTGGGGTAGGGAGTTCCCAGTGAGGAAGTTCCTATATCAATGCTTGGTTTTTTTTTTGGTACCTTCTCTGCAACTTATGTTCTTGAGTTGCCTAATTTTGTAAAAGAGTTTGGAATTATGCCATGAAAGTGACTAAAACATTCATACCCTTTGACCCAGAGACTGCACTGCTGGCCACCCACCTAAAGGAGATCATTGTTGTTGTTGTTTGTTTGTGTGTCTTCCTTTGTTTTTTGAAGAGGACAAATGACATCATGAGAGTGATGTCTTGACTTGCACATAAATTGGATTTAAGTGAGGCTGGGCTATGCAAAGTCACCACCCTCACTGTCTCCTCCAGAGTCATCAGAATCTAGTGCAAGACAAAAGTCAAGATGAATGGCAATGGCCCAGGATGTACTGAGTGACCTTGACCTTTTTAAACTAAAGTCTTTCCCTGGTTTCAGTTTGTCTGAGGTAATGCCCAGTCAGTGATTAAGGACTAGGTAAAAATTGAGACAAAAAATGACCTCCTTTGCTATCACAAAAGAATCAGTCTTGGAGGGAAAGATCCTTAGAGTTTCTGGCCAGAACAGAAAACAATTGCTATTTACACTCTCTCTGAGCCATCAAAACACAAACAATGAGTGAGAGAGGCTTGGGCTGGGACCTATTCATTAGCCATTCCAAGAAAGAGTGATTTGGATTTAAAGGAGTAGTTAAGTAGCTCCATTTGTATCCCAATGGGCTTATCCAAAGCCTGTTTTTTCAGAGCTATATTTCAAGAAATCATAAATGAAAACTGCAAAACAAAGAGTTAAGTGGCCCAGCTTTTTGGAAGAAAAATAATGATGAAATAAGTAAAAAATACCCAGCTCCCAAACCCCAAGATATATAAGTGACTAAAAATTATATTCCTTGGAAAGAACACCCATATGTATGATGCCCCAAGTGGGGAGAGGGACCACATGTGGCAAGGGAAGAAGGAGAAGGAGGAGGAGAAAGAGAAAGAGAAGGAGAAGGAGGAGGAGGAGGAGGAGGAGGAGGAGGAGGAGGAGGAGGAGGAGGAGGAGAAGAAAGAAAGAAAGAAAGAAAGAAAGAAAGAAAAAGAAAGAAAGAAAGAGCGAGCAGCATTGCCCAACTTGAACAGCCAGGTCCCTAGAGGGTAGCTACTACTGTTTACAGCACAAGGGTGATGTCTGGACTTGTGCATTAACTGGATTTAAGTGAGGCAGAGCTGCACAAAGTCATCAGCCTCACTCTTTCCTCCAGAATCATTGGAGCCCAGTAGCAAGACAAAAGTAAAAACAACTGGCCTAAAAAGAAGATCAAAGACAAAAAGAAAGGTCTTGTACACACTAAATATTCATAGCAATACTTTGTGGTAGCAAAGAACTGAAAACAAAGTAGGTAGTGTCCATCTTTTGGGGGAATGGCTATATGATTGTGACACATGAATGTTATGGAATTTGCTGTGTCATAAGAAATGATGAATATGAAGGACTGAGAGAAGCATGGGAAGATAATGAATTGATACCAATCGATACAAAGTGAAGTAAGCAGAACCAGGAAAGCAATATATGCAATGAGTATAACAATGTAATGGGGGGGGGAGGAATCGATTTGCTGTAATAGTAATTACTAACCTTGGCTCTGCAGTAGAGATGAGACAATGTACCACCCTCAATTCTTTGTATAAGTGGAGGACTATGAGTATGGAACAATTGTATAGATGGTCACATTTGATTGATGTGTTTTTTAGTTTTGCTGAACTGTTGGGTTTTTTTTCTCTTTCTTTTTAAATTCTTTGTTACAAGGCATGGCTCACTAGGAAGGAATGGAATATATTCAGAAGTGAAGGTGAGCAATGAATTGAAAATAATAGTATTTCCATCTGATACCCTTTTAGGCCAACCTTTGATGAGATTTCCCCAGGGAACTGGGTGCAGGTTTGAGTCATACATAAAATGGAAAATGCCTCAAAAACACAATCGAGATTATTTGGGCTATACACATCTCAATACAAGAGTTACACATACTTTTAGGAAAGGCAGAAAGAACAATGCAAAACTAAGCAATAACATGGCTCTCCATAATGGTTAGAATTATGGCCATAATGTTCAGTCTTTTTAGCCTCAGAAACTAATTCATTCTTATTGAACGTTACATGCACTGGTTAGATAAAAGTACCATGAAAAAGGGATGCTGAGGGGATTTGTTATAAGTGTCTTAATTGCCTAAGTGTCTTAATTGAAGTAGTACCTTATTTTACATTAGAAAATAACAGACACTGGGAGAATAATTCTTCAAAAAATAATAACAATGCATCCTCATCATAGTAATGGCTTCAAAGTCAATATATTTAAGGTAAAGTTGGGCAAGTGGCCTTTTGATTTCACCGACATCTTCCAGTGCCAGAGTATACAGTGATATTTTGTTTTCAGGAAACTATATAGAGAATATTAATAATAGCCAGAATTTAATTTGAGCTTTGCCAAGTGCTTAATATCCATTATCTCATTTGATTCTCACAATAATTCTGGAAAGCAGGTGCTATTATAATCTTTTTAATAGATGAGGAAAGTGAGTCTGAAAAAGGTTTGGTGATTTGCCCAAGACTAAATAGCTTGTAAGTTTCTGAAGGATTCAAGTGCTTGTATATACTATCTTGCCTACCTGCCTCATTAGGAGATTTAAAATTTTGTTGGGAAACTGTAGAACATACTAAAAATGTTTCTCTTAGCCAGCTGCCAAAATGCCAAGTTTAGGCACTTTTGGCACACACCATCCCCACTTGTCTCATCTCAGTCTTTTGAACTCCTGAACATCCTATAAGAATCAGCTTAAATATTACCTCCTCCATTAAAGTCTTCCCTGATCCTTCCAAGTCAGAATAGATGTTGCCATTACATCAACCATCACAGAATTTTTTTTTTGGTACATCTCTTTGGCACTTAGACATATCTACCATGTATTATAATTCTTAGAGCATATTCTTATCTCCTCTACCAGATTTTAAGCTCCCTGAGATGAGGGCCTTGGTTTTATTTCACTTCTTATCTCCTCAGAGCCTAGCATCATATCTAGTACATAGTAGATTCTTCAGAAATAAATTTGTAATAAGTTAGTTAAATGTGCGCCTACCTCAGTGTTATAAGATTAAATGAGCATTTGTAGTTTTATAACAGAAAGTTCTATAAAACTGTTAAATATAATTATCATTATCTGTTATCTATAATACTGTTTTAGATAAAACAATAATGTTTTAGAAAATGCCAGCAAAAAATTATAATCTGAGATAGATAGCTGAGTTAAAGTTCCATTTTATCCTAGGAATCTGCTATTAAAAATTAGCAAATTTTCAACTGCTTGAGGAAAATATGGTAGGAAATTTTTTACTCAAATGCAAAGGAAGGGGAAATATCACATGTCATCATTTGTACATAGTATATGTGAACTAATACTGGTAGATTTCTAATACTCATGTAATAGCTGAGGTTTTTCCCCCACTCATTTCACTTCATGTCTTACTAAAAACTATATTTAAGCATTTCTGTGCGACTTGTAGCTCTGTAGAATGTGCTTTGGGACATTTGAACTCTAAAAATAGTACTACTAATTTTTAAAGGATGACTCGTATTGCTATCAGGCTATAAAACTATTTTGTGAAAGTGACTGACTTAATTGCCTGATTTTCCTTCATTTTGCTGATAGACTATACTGTGTTCATCAATTGGTTTCTTAATTTGCACAAAGAAAATGGAATCTCAGAAGTAATTGAAACTATTTCAGTCTGTTGCTGTAAGAAAAAATGCACATGATTTCCAATTATTTCTACTCATATGATATATGATTTTTTGTATAGCTTTTTCATCTATACACATGGCTTTTTAAGTTAAATGAATTTAAACCTTTATACTGAGAAGCGAATTTTAGCCAAATGGTCATTATAGATGCTGTGCTTATATTTTAGGAAAATGTTATTAGTTTGGGAGAATTCCTAAGAAATTCTATCACATAACATTTCTAATTATTATGACCATTTTACTTGCTATTCTCCCTTGATTTTTCTTTCTATTGGTCTTTTAAAAAATATTTTGGTATAGTTTATATCAATGAGGTATAGGAGCTAATTATTATTTTTATGAAACACAAATATATGTGTAGTAGTTTAATGCATTCACTGCATTTAAATATTTATATACTGTAGCTAATTTTTGACCTGTATCTGTTGGCCATTTAGAGGGGCAGGTAGATTGATTGGTTCCCAAATGCCATATAATTACTCTTTCTTCTTAAATTCGATTGACCCCTTTCTGCAGGTCTTAGCAAGGCAGACAATTCATGGATAACTTAGAAATTCAGTCAAACTGTGGTAAACTATTCCTCCAACCCTTTTATCATTCATCTAAATGCTTAAAGCCGGTATTATGATACTGATAACACAAAAAGAAAAACATGTTCAAAGATCAATATTCTTTCTTTCCAAATATATTGTTGAAAAATGTAGTGTATTATTTACCTGATTCACATGGTCCTTTGTGTTTTATGCTAACATTGGTTTTCTTCTGAGAATAAACCTCATTGAACTGGCAAATATTCTCATAGGTCTTCCCCTCAGGTCCACAGACACTTTCCTGGGATCCACAAACACACTGTGGTTCAGGAACTTCCCCATACTCCATCACCTCAGCGTCTAAAATGCACTCCAGGTTTTGCCCACACTGTCCATAGAAATGATTGCTGCCATCCAAGTCACAGATCTGCCCTTCTCTATTTCCGCATTCAGAGCAGCAGCCACAACGGTCTAACACAGTCCCAGCCAGGCAGTTTTCAGGCTGAGAACAAAGTTCTAAATCACATTTTCCACAGTTATCTCCTTCCGTTAATAATCTCAGCCAGCTTCCATGATACAAGGTGGGAAGACTCTGGAAAACTTGTATCAGGACCATCAGCATTGCTGTGCTTACTAGAGGCTTCATTTCTAAAATGAAATGAACACAAGCCTAGGATCTTTGGTTTCAAGCCAAAGAGGAGAAAAAAAAACACACATTCCTTCTTTTTCCTCCTTCTCAAAACAAATCTGCAGCAACATAGATTTAAAAACAAAATTAACATCAGATTTCAGGTCTGGAATAGATAAGTAAAATATCCAAATCTGCAAGTATTTTTCTGGGTTATAATTTTGAGAAAGACTTTGCTTTGTATATAAGACAAAACTCTTCTCTTGACAGCAGAAGTGTAGCTCTCTAAAATGCCTCTGACTTTTATGGGCTCTGTAAGGCTAATTTGGAAGCACTTGCTTTAATAGAATACAACTGTGTTGTGATTATTTAATATAAGCCTCAGTTTCCTTATCTGGGGTATAGTATAAAGAAGGCTTAGTTCTGAGTTGGGGACTGAGGTTTGTATCCTAGCTGCACTTGGCACATCCCTTAACTTCCTTGAATGAAGGTGTTGAACTAGATGAAATGGGCTTTAAGGTTTTTTTTTCCAGCTCAAATCTGTGATCCCATGATGGTATGATTAGCTGATCTCTAAAGTCCCTTATGAGTCTGTAATTATTAAGTATTAGTGTTGTGAGCATATATATCATGGAGCTTAGCTATAAGGGTTATTGCTAGAATACCAAAAGACTATAAACCAACCTAATTGACATGAAAGCACTAGGGGTCAAGTGGGATTTTCTACCATTGTTAATATACCATGAGGCCATAATAAACATTAAATAATAATCATTCATGATCATTATAACAATAACAGTGCATCTGTGAAATAAATTATTCTAAAAACAATTAATATATTTCAGCACTGTAACCTTTTGGCCATATATTGCTCTATTGGCCTGTCTGTGACTCTTGTTAAATCATGTAACTGCTGTCTGCAGAACAGTGATTTAAATTAGACATATAGATTTCCATCTAAGTAAGACAGATGAAGTGAGATAACAGAGAGGGAATAGCACCGCTTCGGGAGCATAGGGAATTGATTTTGGTTTTCTTTATACAACTGGGTTCATTTTTCTTAGATTCATAATCTGGTATTGATTGTTCTATTGAAAGCAAGGAGTAAGGTATAGGAGTAAGATACCAAAGAGGCCGATTATGAGGAGGATTTGGATGAGAAACAGCTGAGCTAGATGATGAAAAATGAAAGGGACAAATGCCAGACATGGGTTGCTATGTTGAATAAGAACTGCTGAAAGGTTAATTAATAATAACAATAATAACAGCAACCATTTACACAGCACTTAAAGGTTTTTGAAGCACTTTACATACATCATCTCATCTAATTTTCACAACAACCAAGAGAGGCAGGTGCTGTTATTCCCATTTTACAGAACAGGAAACCAAGGCACAGAGAAGTTAAGTGAAAAAGGATGAATTGTTGAAAGTAAAATAATAATCATAATCTAGCACTTCCATAGCACTTAAAGGTTTGCAAAGCAGACCTTTATGTGTTATTTCATTGATCTTCACAACAAGGTGCTGTAATTCCCATTTTACAGAATAGGAAACTGAAGCACAGAGAGGTTAAGTGACTTTTACAGTGTCATATGGCTTATAAGTGTCTGAGGCAAGTACAAACTCAGGTCTTTCTGATTTCAAGTCCAGTCTTCTATTAACTATACTACCTAGTGGCCAGGAAAAGGAATGATCTAGATAGAATGAGGAGGGTCGAATGGTAAAGTAAATAAGACGAAGTCTTGAGCCCTCTCTTCCCTTCCTTCCGCCCCCCAACCCATTCCAATTCTAAAGCAAGCTATTATATAAACCTCCCTATTCTGTACCAACAAATCTTGGAGAAACTCTCCCTGTCTCCCAGGGTGTTCTGGTTCGGAATCAGGATAAGATTATACTCATTTAGGAATGGGTGCTGAGATCAATCAGGCATTTATTAAGTACCCTTTTGTCTGCTGTATTCAAGCAACCTCAATGGTGGTAAGAGGCCTGTGCCTTCACTGGGGCTATTATTGGAAATCTCTTCCTCCTTCTTCCCCTCCCCCTTCCCATAACTCATTTATGGAAATGGTTGGAGCACTGAATAGGCATAATAGGGGAGCTACAAAATTCATAGACATTGTCTCTGTCCTAAAGGAGATTTCAATATAATGAATTCAATACTGCCAATAAATGAATTAATAATTTATGTTAAATACTTATTAAGAACACACAGTTGAAATCCACACTGGAGGTGACAAAATTTTTAAGACATTTAGGGATAAATTTTCAATATATTTTAATAAAATAATGCCCCCCCCAAAATGAAAAATAATCATGAATGGTATTATTATCCCAAAATGCAACTGAAATGACATCACATGGTCTCAGGAGAGGTAGAGAAGGAAGTGGTTCATAGGCCCTCTTTCCTTATTGCATGGTATGAATGAAGGAGTCTTTCAACCTCAAATGCAAATGCCACAAAAAGTCCCTAGTTGCTGAGCCAGGCTAATTTTAAAGATGCTAACAGTTCTGGGTTTGCAACCAATGGAAAAGGGCTGTTCTCAACTATGTGGTAAGCCAGTACAGAATGTCCACTCATATTCCAGTCTCCCAGAAGTAGATTCGTGATGTCTTCTATATATATGACACTATCTTAGGTAGTCTAGGCATGTACCAAGCCTCCATTACATATATAAAATCTGCAACAGATTTCACACGCTAGTGGGGAAGGAAACATTCAATGGACATCTCATTTTCTGAGGTGAGGAAGACTATCATGGTCCGAATACCTCCCTCTCACAGATCCATCTCCCAGTAATCATTTGCCCCAACTGCTTCTCTGTTTTGACTCTTGTGGCTTTCTTGGCATGGTATTGTAGCTCCCATTGTTCTGCCAATCCATATTGCCTTTGTAGCCACTGATTTCAACCTCCATAGCTCTTAATTGCTGATAAACCATTTTTCTTGAAGTAGTTTTGGAGATCTCATTTCTTTCTGTAAAATTACATCAGGTCAACAGTCTCAGGGGCTAGTTGGTACATTTTCAACCATTTTGTCAGTCAGGTCTCACTATATTTAGCTGATAAAAATGGGGTCAAGACTTTGCCTCTTTACACATGTTCTCTCCCTCATAGAAATGGAGTAGAACAAGGAGAACAATTTATACAATCATAGCAACATTATAAAGACAAACAGTTTTCAAAGACTTAAGAAATCTCACCAACATAGTGACCAGTCCTGATTTCAAAGAACCAGTGATAAAGCATGCTACCCATCCTCTGACAGAGAGGTGATGGATTCAAAATATGGAATGAGACATACATTGTTGGACAGGACCAATTAGTTTTGAATTAGTTTTTAATTAAATTAATTTTGAATTAGAATTAGTTTTGCTTGACTGTGCCTATTTCTATAAAGGTTTTGTTCTCATTTTTCAGTTTGGGATGGATAGGAGGGAGAGAAAATAAATGTTTGTTGATTTTTTTTTAAATAAAAGACACTGAAACCCCCCCCCCAAGTTTCTAATTCTTAGCTGTAATTGAGTTAAGGCACATCAATTCCTTATACCACTTCCCTATGTGCCCCACTTTCTTCTTCCTCTTCCTTCTCTCTCCTCCCCCCCCCAACATGATTCATAACTACTAGTGAGCTTTTCTGAGGTTGGATATAAACCATGCACTATTTTTCATCTGCTCTTTCATCCTCCATAATAGCTTTGGCAGCTAACACCCAGACTATACAGATTGCCTTGAAGTTTTGTCTTGATAAGCTTCAAAGTAATCAAGGAGGCACTTAGTCATACTGGAGGATGAGGGCAGAGCTGAGGACCTTTGCCCTGAATTCCTACTCTCATAGTAAAAATTCTTGCCTCTCTTACTTAAATATATCTTGAAGACCTACTATGTACCCATTACTATGTTAAGTACTGCAGAGAACTAGAAGGGAGGGTTAAGACACAATCCTTACTCTCTTTTAACTTAGAGTTGCATTTGGCTTCTAAGCAAAATGTAATTTTAGGCAAGGTGGGTGGAAGGTAGACTTGCTACATCTCTCTCAACACACAGTAAATCAGTTCCATTAAGGGATGGTCATTAATATGAAGAAATAGATGAGAAAAGAAATAAAGAGGGTGACTCTAACAGTATTATCTTTCCACAAAAAAGGAAATTCCTCAGAATCCTCACACTCCTTTTTTGTTGCTCATGTTGCAGGGGTAACTAAGGAGTTTTATTGAATTCAATCCCAGGACAGAAAAAGTGTGTTATTCACAACCCCTTTCTGGGAAAAATAGGGCATTTCAGAGCTCCTCACTGTAGGATGTGAGTGGGGAACATTCTTTGTAACCAAGTTGGAGTTTCTAAAAAAAAAAAAGGAGCTTTGCTAAATGTATCTAGCAAGCATTTCGTCTTCCCTTAAATAAAATAAATTCCCTTAATAAAGCCAATAGAGTCAGGGTTTGGGGAGGGGGTGGTGATGGTGAGGGTGTTTATGATTAATTACAGAAGAAGAAAGAAAGACTTTATGCTGCTGAACTATCTTCTGAGAACTGCTGGCTCTAAAGCCAAGCTGTACATTGGATTCCCTTTCTTGTGCCAATCTTACATTTTTAAAAAACATAACTTTTATGAATATCATCATTAGTGCTATAAGCACAGGGAAGTATAAGTTAATTCTACAGTAAAGTGATTATTAAATCCATTAGTCATATACAGGGGATCCATAATTAACTTATTCTCCAGCATCAAGTAAATGATTCTACTGTGTGCTTTAAGAAAGCAATTGTTCACTAATATGCAAAATACAGCAAGGCTATTAGATCATAAAACCATGCAATCTTATAATTAAATTATAAATTTTACATATTTTAATAATGTGCTTTATATATTTTAATTGTTTTCTACATAAGATTAAAAGGAGATGCCACGATTTTTCTAAGACATATTATATCTAGCCCTGAACAGTGCAATGCTTAATAATAAGTGATGAGTATCTACTGGGGATGACAGCAGTCTTTCAGGAATGCAGAATTTTTCTTTGGAATATTGCCGAGGATTAAAATGAGAATATGTATTAGTTCTAAGTAGTGTTAAGGCTATGCTCCTGGGCTTTCCTTTATTTTCTCCCCTGCTCCTTCATTAGTAACAACCATAGGCATTCAGAGTCACTATTCATATCAACCAGTTTGAGCTAGGCTCATGTCATAGGATTCAGAGCTAGAAAGTCATTTAGTCCAAACCTTTCATTTTACAAAAGAACATTCACAGAGAGGAAATGACATGCTCAAGGTTGTGCAGATATTAAGAGAGTTCCAAGATTCAAACGCAGGTTTTACTGCCAGCTTCTATTATCTTAGCTTTAAATTTTGAATGAATTCAATTAAACAAATTATTGATTATCATAGTAGGTACTGAAGAAATGAAGAGGAATAATAACACATTTATATGACACTTAAAAGTTTACAAAGCACTTTCCTTACAATAACCCTTTGAAGCAGGTAGTACAAATATTGTTATCTTCCTTTTTACAGATGAAGAAAATGAGCTTCAGAGTGGTTAAATGATTTGTTCATGACTGCAGAGCAAGTGGGTGTGGGAACCAGGATACAAACCGAGGTCTTTGGACCTCAAGTTCAATGCTTTTTCCTTTATGATAACAATAATAATTAGTATTTATACAACACCTACTATATGCCAGGTACTATGCTAAACATTTTATAAACATTATTTCAATTCTCACAACATTCCTGGGAGGTAGGGGCTATTATTATCCCCATTTTACAGATAAGGAAACTGAGGCAAAGAGGTTAAATGACTTGTCCAGGGTTACATAGCTAATAAGTATCTGTCTGGCACGTGCTGACTCTTGTCTCTTCCTCAGGATGCCATGCTTGCTTCAGCTAAGCTGCCTTTCCCACCTTGTAAATGGCTTTGTTGGCAGTTGGTGTGGAGGGCTGGTCCTTTCTTCACAATCATTATTAGATTGTGAGCTCCTTGAGGTCAGGGACTGTCATTTGCCTCTTTTTGTATCCTCCATGCTTAGCGCAGTAGCTGGCACATAGCAAAAGATTAATAAAATTTATTGACTGACTGAGCAGTCTCCATAGGAGTTTCTTTCCCAGGTGATGGCTCTTAGGGCTGGGCTGGAAGCAGGACCAGGAGGGGCTAGGACACCTGGGTCAGCCACAAAGTAGCCTTGTTCACTTACAGATAGAGCATATCATTTGCTTTCTTGGGGTTATGGGCTCAGCTGCCCTCCGCAATGTAAGAAATGGAATGTCCATATGAGCCAGGGACAGACAAGCTCAGAGCTAAATAATAGATCTTTACAGTGATTGAAGATTGTATAGGCATGAATAGCTTTCAAAATAAAGAGGCCTAGCAGAGGAGATGAAAAAAGGAGAGCATCTCATGGGAAGAACATGATTGCATATCGTCTCTGTTGTCTTGTCTGCTACCAGAGTAGTATCAAGGATGCTTTCAGTGAGCTTGCAGAAAAGAAGCTTATGTTAATTATTTTATTCAACTACAAAAGCTGACATTTTCCCCCTTCTCAGGTACCCAAACAGCTGGGTTGTGGCTACCAGAAGAATTGAAGAAGCTGACTGGCTAAAAGGGAAAGGCTCTCCTGCTGATAGAGACCCCCAGAAAGCAAGAATCCACTTGGCATTCAATGGAAGTGGAATATAATGTGGATAATTAGCAGTCCTCACAAAGAAACTGTTTACAAATGTTCCAATGAGGCTTAAATAACCCCCCCCCCAACTGATTGTACTCTTTGTAAAAAATGACTGCTTTCTGTACTAATCATTTTATGATTCTGGATTACTTAGCCTTTAGTCAATTAACTAGAATTTATAAATTACCTACTGTGTACCAAACACTATGCTAAATGGTGGGAATACAAAGACAGGCAAAAGGCAGTCCTTGCTTTCAAGGAGGAGTTTGTAGCCCATTTGACATGTAGACAACTATGTAGAAACAGAATATTCATGGGATAAATTGGGAGTAATCTCAGAGGGAAGGCACTAAGGTAAAAATATTTCTTGCAAAATGTGGAAATTTAGCTGAGACATGAAGGAGGAACCCAGGAGGCAGAAATAAGGAGGGAGAGCATTCCAGGCATGTGGAACAGCCAGTGAAAGTACACAGAAGATGAAGTGTCTTGACTGAAGAACAACATGGAGGCCAGTGTTACTGGATTAGGTGCTTGAAGAGGACCAAAATGACATCACGATGTTGGGGTCAAGGTACAGTGTGTCTGACTGTGGCTGATCAGACCAATCTGAGCTCAGAAGGCTGTCCCAGGGGTTAGGCACAGATAGTCGATATGAGTTCTTGGGGTGGAGAAGTCTCTGCATTCGTGCATCTGTGTTTAAGCAACAACAGCAACAAAAAAGGACGTCATCCTTTTCCATGTATGGGAATGAATGTTTTTGAAAGACCGGGGAGTGACCAACTGGTCACCTCTATAACCCTTTGCTTTTTGCATGCTGACTGCTAGGGTGCAGGAAAAAAAATCGAATGTGCTATTTTACAGCTGCTTACTGTTTCTATTTTCCAGTTTTCTATGGTAATGGAATATGAAAGGAACAGAGCATCACCTACCTGGTGTGATCTGAGAAGCTCCATTGAAAATCCACACCTGTATAAAACATCGAACTTTTGGGTATGTTGTGGACATCTTTGGCAGTCTGATAGTGCCTATGGACCCCTTCTCAGAAGAATGTTTTTAAATAATTGAAGGAAATGATAAAATTCAATTAGAAGTTAGTGAAAATAAAGATGAAATTTTTTTTTCCCCATCTAAAGTCATAAGTCTCCTGAAATATGGGGGTCTGTGGACCTCAGGCCAAGAATTACTGCTGTAGGCCATGGCCTTGCCCTGCATTCCTACAGTTAGAGATTCAATCCTTTGGGTTGTCTTCTCTTAAGATACAGCTACCAGCAAGGTCAGGCTGGGGGGGGGTGGGTATATTAGGTTGGGATAAACATAGGCAACAGATTCCTGTGGTAGTTACCTTTGGAGTGTAGATTTGCCCCAAACTGAAGAGGTATGCTTCATTATTCAGTTGTTCATGCTCTTCTTCACCTTACTGTCAGGATAACTGGAAAATAGTCATCGCTAATTCTACTCAGTGCAAATAAAAGTGTGGACTCTTGAGGAGATTCCTCATGCTTCTCACTCTCCAACTCCAGCTGAGGCTCTACTGTCTGCTCACACTGGAAGGAAGAGGAGGAAAGAGGAATGAATGGGAGAAGGAGGGGGGGAACATCGGCCTATGCGTATGTACAGCTCCCTCTCGGGAAGATCCTTTAACATTCTTTGATCTTAAGTTGAGTGAGGTCAAGCGCCAACATGCTTCCTTTCTGCCCCTATATTTTTCCTTTCCTTTAAAGCTAAAACATTCCTCTGACTCCTAAATATTAGAGCTGTCCTTATATTATGAAATAAATTTGTCTTATCTTACATTGAGGGTTATCAACCATTAGCATCATAGTGTGAATGAGTTTATCCAAGAGAGCCAGATCCCCAACAAGAAATGCTGAAGAGCTTTCATAGGATCAAAAGGGAAAGTAATACTCTAGGCAGGGGAGGAGAACCTGTGGCCTCGAGGGCACATGTGGCCCTCTAGGTCCTCAAGTGCAGCGCTTTGACTGAATACAAACTTCATGTAACAAATCCCCTTAATAAAAGGATTTGTTCCATAAAACTTGGACTCGGTCAAAAGGCCACACCCAAGGATTTAGAAGGCCACATGTGGCCTCAATGCCAAAGGTTCCCCACCCCTGCTAGAGCATAGGAAAGATCTGGAGAGGACAAGCTAGAGAAGGGTGCTGCGGTGGCAAGGCTCTGGATAGACAAGGGGGAGGGCATTGACTACCTGAGGGAGGACAGCAAACATAGACTACTATTTACTTCACCTAGGATACAGGACTGACTATGGTGACTTTCGCTTTTTCTGAAATGCCGAAAAATTTTTTGTTGCATGTATCTTTTGCTTTATTTGAGTATCATTTTCTCCCTCTGACCATTAGTAAAGGTCTTTTTTTCCCCTTTGTTTCTTTTGTTGGAGGCAAAATCTGGAGGTTAGTTATTAAGAGTATGTTGGATGATTCTTTTGTGAAGGGGCTGCCCTGATCATTCTCAGATTGTCTAACATGGAGGCACCCTCCTTCTCTATTCTCCCCTACAACATGGGTGGGAAGAGGCTGCATCTGTTTTTAAAATTGCAGGACACAGGAGCTGTCTCTGTGTCTCTTTGTCTCTATCTGTCACAGCTCATCTACAATGCCATGAATGGACCTAGGAGAGGGGATAGCTTCCCCTCCCTTTTCAACCCCATGTCAGACTTTTTTATCTTGTTGGGTTTGGTTTGTCCTCCTCAGCTTCTAGATGCAGGCTAATAAACCCCACTGGACTAAGGTATTGGAGCCACGGTGATCTTGGAGCCAGCATTCCAGGAGTGATATTGCAGCCAGCCAGCCCAGCCAAGAAAAGCCAGTGTGCCTGGAGCTCAAGCCTAAGGGAGATTTTGGACTTGGAATGTAGGACGAGGTTCTATAAGAACTAAACTGAACTAAGCTATGAACCTGGTTTCCTTCCCGGAGACTGGGGGGTAGAGTGGCCTGAGTGATTAAGTCACATATGTTGAGGGAGTATGCTGTTTGTATATTTGTTTATATATCTTTGAAGTAAATATTTCTTTGTGAAAGTCATTCCAACTGTAACTGGTTAAATGGAACTGGGGATGCAGGGGACCATCCCTATACTGGGGGAACAGCATTGGTGAAAGTAATTTGCAGAGAGCCTAGACACCCCCTCCCACTTAAAGGTACCTGAAAACCCTGGAGGGGTTCTGAGAAGAATTCTCATGTAACACATCTGGCCTTCAAGCAGTGGAGACAGGGCAGTCAGCATCACACACACACACACACACACACACACACACACACACACACACGGCATTGCATGGAGGATCCCTGGGCTAGGGCTGAGAGATGTGATACAGGGCCCCTGTGTGTGTAGTCTGATTGAGAGAAGGAAAATGTGCAGATGAAGTGTTTTAGGGACAATTGCAAAGAACATGTAACAAGTACAAACTATATTTATTAACATATTTCCTACTTTGAGATTTCTGTGTATTTTCCAAGCAGGGAATAGGTATTTTTCCCCTCCACATGGTTTAGCTCCTCACAGGCTGCTTTGGTTGTCAGCATCAGAAATCATTATGAAGGCTTAGTTAGAGTAGTTGTTAATGACTCTGTTTCTGGAAAATAAAAGGATGTTTTTAAAGGGGTGTTAATAATGGCTAACTGTTCTGATCAAGCCTTCTGAAAGGGAGGGACTATACAAAGAAGATGAAAGTGGCTCTCAAAGCTTCCTCACTTATCCACTCCTACCTTGTGGCTGCCTACATCAACACTTTGCTTCCCCAGAATGGGCCAAGGGAGCAGTAGCCTGTTTAATTTGTGAGTTCTGGACAGAAAGTCATTCTTTCTGGCAGCTTTGATATTGGCAGATGGGAGATTTAGCTCTGTCCTGTTTATATAAAAGCAGTTGATATATAGTGACTTCATAGTTGGATATTTATGAGAGGTTTCATTTCAAATAATATAGTTTTGGCCTGTGGCAATGCTGAGGCTTTTACCCATTATTACTGGAAAGCTAAATCTTTAGGATATTGTAACTATAACTGCAGGGTCCATTTGATCTGCCCAGAAGAAGTGGAAAAGTTAATATTTTTCAAAGGAATGAAAGTTTTATTATAAAAAGTCTCATTAGCAACTTACTTGTCCCTAAAACACACAGGCATCCAGAAGGTCAGGTATAAAGAGGCAACTCCTCATACTTTCCTTTCACCTCATGACTTCTATGGCATAACAAGGTAATTAAAAAACTCCCAGCTTCCGGTTACAGGAATGAAACTTAGCACTTGCCCTCCAGTAAGCTCTCAGATATGTAAGCTCACTTTTGAAGTCCATTTTCCCACTTTCCAGGGCAAACTTCTGAACTGTGATAGGCACCGGAAATCTCCATTGACCAGGGAGGGGGGGTGGAATTGTTTGGGGTTCACTTCAGTCCTTTAGAGAGTAGTTTCCAACCTTTTTAAGTATAATGACCTTTGTAAAGTGTGAGGGGGAAATAGTCTCATGTGCCTTCATGTGATAGTAGTTGTGCTATTATTTAGAGAATACATAATGACAAAAGGATAATGCCACTATAACAATACAGAACCAATACCCAGAGACTATGTTCTATCCTGGGGAATTCTGGCCCTAAAAGGCAGGAGGAATCAGGCTCCCTCTTCCTTGACCTTTGGCTCTGTATGTCTCCACCCTGGATCCCTAGGAAAAATCCCTTAAAATTTAGGTTTTGCTTATAACTATGGGTTACTCAAAAGGTAGGGTTTGGGGTGGAGTAGAAAGTGCTCAGTGTACAACACAGAGGAGGCATAGGACAGGTATTTATTTCCACTACATACAAAAGATGTGCAAGATCATATTAACAAAGACTTAAACAGGAAGCAGTAATTTATAGTGACTGTTATGCTCTCCTGGGAGGCTGATACTTAAAATATCAAAATATACAGTATTTTTGTGGGACTGATGAGTTATCATTTCACCTCTGACTGGCTCTTTACTGCTCCCCTTAAAGTTCATGTTTCTAACAAGCCAGCCCAGGGCTTGGGCTCTTCATCCTGTGGATGGTTATTTTCTCCTCCAAGAAGCAGCTTACTCTAAAGGGAACCTTCCATATTGCAGCTGGTACTTCCTGAGGGACCTAAGAACTCTTGGCCTCTCAAATCCACAAAGTTGCTTCTAAGTTCATATCAGAATCCCTCTTCACATATAGCAGCTAAAGCTGAGCTCCATTAGGTAGATTTGAGCCCAATCTCCTTCTGGCCATACAGGAAAGAAACACAGATATAGAAGAGCCAGTGGCCCAGGTTCAAGGCTCCCTCATGATCCATGGGATATATTCTAGTAAAGGTTTGAAGGGAAGGAGTTCTACCGATTACATTCATTATAGTTGGTGCATATATGGATTCAACCTCTTGTAATAAATTTCTCCCAGTGGTGGGAACCAATGTTGGGAACCAGTGCTTTAGAGTTTAATTGGGTGCCATAGTGATCAGAGAGCAGGACATGGATTCAACAAGACCTGAGCTACAATTAGAATCTTGCATCAGACGCTTACCAGTTATGTGGCCTTGAGCAAGTCATTTATCCTCCATCAACCTCAGTTTACTCATCTATAAATTGAGGATAATAGCACTTCTGTCCTCACCTTATACAGCACCTGCCATAGTGTTCATGAGGTCCTGGAGTTCCTCTTGCCTCTGCTGTTTTATTTTCACCTGTGTAGTTGCTATTCCCCTCTGCCTCCGAAGCTGTTGTTTCTTGCTTCTTCACCATGATGCGCTTGCCATCCACTGGATGGCTGCCATGGCTTCCTTCTTATGGCAGATGGGGGAGAGAAGGGAAAGAAAATGGGGCAGGCAGGAAGGAAAGAAATGGGATCTTTCTTTTGTGATGATGTGCATACCTTGGGGACTAATCAATGCAATTTTCCATTCCTTTGTTAGGCTTCACCAAATTTGCCTGACACACAAAGAGGTCAAGCCCTTGCCCAGCACTTCTCTGCTTCTGAAAGGTCCCTAGTCCTCATCCCTAGAAGGTGTTGAAGACCAGTAGGACATGATGCAGAAATATAAATAGTACTAAGACTTTGACCTGAACTTTCAGCTTAATGAACTGGGTTAAACACTGCCTTCAGAGCCATGGTTTCCAGGGTCAAACTAAGAGCTATTCTCTGCTGCTGTGGTTTCTCCTTCCTCTTTGTGGGGTAGGGTAGGGTGGGAAGGGAAGAAAAAGAGTGTTATCTAATAGAAGAAAAGGCTCAGAGATGAAGGAGGCAACATGATATAATAAAAAGAACACTGGACTTTCAGTCAAAAGACCTGGAATCAAATCCCAGAATAAACCTCTGACATGGTACGTAACTCCCCTCAAAACTTTCAGAAGCTGTGGCTAAACCTCTGGACTATTTGAATATTTGTCTTTTCAACCCCCCTGATGCCCCTGGCAGCTGATGTACAGGTCAACTCAGAGCTCCAGGAAGGCTCAAGGAAACAGTAACACTGGAAGGGAAGGGACAAAGTTGGCTTTGCCTGGCATTCCTGTCCTCCATAAGAAAAAAAATAACAACTCCCTGTACCCAATATGCGTAAATGAAATATGAAGGTATAGCTAGTCCTATTTAAAAATTATCCCATGGGCAGCTCCTGCTTTCTTAGGATTATGCATCCTTTTGAGATGTTGGGAGGCCCTATCCAGATTGAAAAGTCAACTGCATCTGAAAAAGATGGAGAGGTGAGAGTTTACAGAAAGACCCACTGGTGACACGTTCTGGGAATTAGTGGAGGAGAACAATGTGGCTGCAATGCAGATGAAATGGGAGCCAGAAGGCAAAGAGCAGGAGTGAAGAAGGCCTCTCCTGGGGGAGATGAACTTATAGCTAAGTTATAATGGGAGGAGGAGAAATTGGACAAGACAGAAGGATGACTGAATATTTGGCAATGAGGACTAATTTTTGTTTTGTTTTGCTGTGTGGTAATCCAGAAAGTCAAACACTTCTATCGTCTTAAAAACTCCCTGAGGAATACTCTGACATGTAAACGTGGCAGTGCTCTTTCTTTGTAGAAAGGCAATAAAAGGATAAGCTAAAGTTCTTTTTTATTTTTTAAAGGAAGGTAGAAATGCACAAGGGCATAATCAAATTAATTACTATATATGTCTATGTATATGATACATTTAATGTTTAATTGATGCTTTTGGCTTCTTTTACACTGATTTCATTTCTTAATGATGCCCTCTTCCTTAAAACTCTCTCTTGTAATAAAGAAGCACAATTAAGCTACCTAAATGACACATTGTTCTGATGACATATGTCTCATTCTCTAACTGTTGTGCACCATCTCTCTGGCAAGAAAAGGAATGGAAGTTTTTGTATGTATGCTCTAGCGCAGATGGGCTTAACCTGGGATCTGTGAACTTGTTTGTATTTTGTTAACTGTATTTCAATATAAACAACCATTTAAAAAACGTTTATGAATTGCCTGTAGTGTACCAGGCACAGCGTTGAATGCTGGGAGTACAAAGAAAGGCAACTGATAGTCCAAACTGGGAAGACAACATGAGAACAGCTATGTACAAACAAGATATAAGAAGGTGATTTAGACATAATCTGGGTGGGGGCGGGACATTAAGGGGGATCAGGAAAGGCTTCTTGTAGCACGTGAGATTTTAGCTAGGGCTTGAAGGAAGATAAGAGGTGGAGATGAGGAGGGAGATCATTCCAGGCATGGGGGACAGCTAGTGAAATACTTGAATTCTGGAAATAGAGTGTCCTGTTCCTTTTTAATACCATGTGTTTTATTTTATGCATCTAAAAATATTGTTCTGAGGAGAGCTCCATAGGTTTTACCAAGTTGCTAAAACCATCCATGACATAAAAAAAGGTTAAGAAACCCTGTTCTAAATTCTAAACTCTGTTCTAATTCTAAATAAATGCAGCTGCCACTGCATTGATATGAATTCTGATATCATTTAATGGTATTTTCCTTTCCATCATTCTGGTCAAATCACTAAACATTCTCTGGATCTCAGTTTGTATAAAATGAAGGGGTTTATTAGATGACCTCTAAGATCCCTTGTAGCTGAAGATCTTCAATCCTCTGGCTGTCTCGGTTCCAGCTTGCCCTGCTTGGTTCAAACAAGTTTTTCCAAATTGCTTGGATTTGCCCTTTCTTAGAGTGCAGTGATATTCTATGACATATACCATATACCATAATGTGCCCAGCCTGTCCTTCAATTGATGGGCACTCATTGTTTCTAGTGGGTTTTTGCGCATTTCTGCTAGATAACACTCTCCTTCACCCTTGCCCCTCCTCCAGACCCCCTCCCCACCCACCCTCCCCTCCCAAAAAAGCAGAGAAGCCAAACAGCAGAAGACTCTTCCCAGGTTGGCTCTGGCAACCATGGCTCAGAAGGCTCTGTCCAGCCCAGTCCATTAAGCTGAAAGCTCAGGTTACAATCTGGGCGCCATTTACATTTCCACACCATGTACCACTGGCTTTTCCACATCCAAGCTACTTAGTTCCACGCCGTTCTTATTGGACATACAGCTTCCAAGAGCAGGACTAGATTAGACATTCAGAGAATCTGAGAAGTGAGAGTTGGAAGGAACTGCGGAAATCATCTAATCTAACTCCTCAATCTTCCAAATGCATTAACCAAAACCCAGAAATGTTAAGTGACTTGTTTAGGGTCACACAGTTAATAAGCAGAAAAAATTTGACATCTGGTGTTCTAATTCCAAATCTAGGATGCATAATTCTAAAAGCTTAATATTAGAATATAGCCATTTATGGCTCAGTGTTTTGGGTGATATCCAGGGAAAATGCTCATCAAGAATACTTGGAATTTTATTTATGTTGAATCTGTTAGATTGAACCTAGTGTATGAAATTTCTATGGAAGGCTGGGCTTAGGTAACATTGTGAAGTTGGCACAGTTGAAACTGGTAGAATTTATGGAATCATAATCATAAGTGTTGGGAGGGGATTGTTTTGGGAACAATGAGCTTTCTAATTTGTTTGAACATATAGCCCAAGTGTATAAGACCCATATACATATAAGATCTAACCCTAACTTTATGTCATAGTTTCCATTTCTTTTAGGTCAATTTCTATAATAAAACAAACATTTATTAAACTCCTACTATGTGCAGACAGCACTGCTAGTTGCCAGGGGAGTTACAGAGCTTGGATAAGACAGAATCCCTGACTACATGCAATTTACACCTAAAGTGAGTGAGGAGAGAATAGTAATCTAAGAAATTTTTTATTTAGCATCTAAAAGCAAGAAAGAGCAGAGACACATATAATGATTAGAATAGCTAGACAATCAAGTCTTGATCTTTAAGTGAAATAAAATCTGAACATTGATTTCTTATTTACACGGGCATAGGGAAATTTACAAGATTTATGTCAGATTATCAGATTTCACTTTCATCCAAGAGTGTTGATAATATATTTGCTTTTCAAAAGAAACCTGACAATTCCCAATACAGAAAAACAAAACAAAACAAAGCAAGCAAAAATCCTTGCTAAGATCAGGAATTTTACCAGAGCCGTTTGTTATGTGCTATTGAAAACTAGTTAAATCACACACTGGGTTTCTATAAAAAACCAAACATCCACTTTAATTTCCTATGGCCACTTTATGAACAGAGCTTTCAGAGAAGAAAATCATGATTTTCCATGATATCTCTTCACTTTTCTTCCTGATAGAGGTAAGTAACTATGTCTGAAGATGAAAACCTTTTTGAGGGGAGTATAAGTGTCTGTAAAGTGGTAAGAATGTGAATAAGGTTCTTTGGCTTATATTACATGCAGTCATCCTGCCCAATGACATTAACAAGGTCTTTCTGACATTAATCCAGGGCCTTGCATATTGGAAGGACCTAATAAATGTTTGTTGAATGAATGAATCCAAAACAATCTATAAAATGACAAAATGAGAACACTGATGATTGATCATATGGTAATGATTATTGCAAAGGTTTCTGGGGAAACAAGAAGTCCATGTTCAGTTTGGAGAGAATTGTAACATTTTGGCCAGAGAACAATATTATGATGTGCTAGGCACTATGTGCGACTTTAATCAAGATCTAACTTTATTGCTCTTTCTATACTGTCTTGGTTAATACAGTAAGAAAATGAAAGGGAATGTGAAATACCTTTACTGCAGTTGAGATTGTTGGAACATACAGCTTGCCTTTAAAAATGCAAAAGATTCATTACAATCCATGGCAACACTTACACATACAAATGTATTTTTAAAGCAGTTATGTAATCTGCATGTGCAGTACAGAGGGGATTCATGGCCTGAGATCTTTCATTTCTGTGAAAATGAAATATGATTCTCTAGCTATGGTCTGGCAGCTGTTCCCAGAGTAGAGATATGCTACATGGGCAAAATGACAATGTTTGCTTTATCCCTTAGGGAAAGAAAAGGATGATTAAAAGGCAAAAAGGTAAGCTTATCCAGGCCAAATGAAATGGCCATTAAGAAAAAAAAAACACCTTCTGGAGATAGGGGTCTGATTTTGGAGATGTGTTCAGAGAATTTCTTCGTTCTTTGGATAGAAAAGTAGTGGAAGGTTGGGAAAGCTTGGTTTTCATAGAATCTCAGAGTCTGAAGTCTGGCCGGTCTAACATCTACACGCACAGCTATTCCTTCTGTGGTGTACCAAAGAGTTCATCCAGCTGGAAGACCTCAGTTGAGGAGGAAACCACCACCTTCTGAGGCCCTCAGTTCCACTTTTGGATAGCTCTCATTGCTGGGAAATATTTCTCTTCCATCAAGTTTAAATTCCGCTTTTTGATAGCTCTAATTGTTAGGAAATGTATCTGTTCCATTAAGTTGAAATGCACCTCTTTGTAGTTCAGTTGCCTTTTGAATTCTGTCTTCTTGACCAAATGTAACAATTCAATTAAACAATAAGCATTTATTAAGCACATGCTGTATGCTAGACACATGCTAGGAGCTGAGGACACAAAAGCAAAAATGAGATAGTCTCTGCCCTCGAGGACCTTCTCCTCTACTAGAGTGGTACATCATATACTCAGATAAGCACATACAATACACGCGCAAAGTAATTTTGGGGTGGGCACTAACGAATAAGGAAATCAGGAAAGATTTCTAGTAAGAAGTCGCACTTGAGGGGCAGCTAGGTGGCTGGAGTCAGGAGGACCTGAGTTCAAATCCAGCCTCAGACACATAATACTTACTAGCTGTGTGACCCTGGGCAAGTCACTTAACCCCATTGCCTAGCCAAAAAAAAAAACCTCACAAAAAAACAAACCAAAAAAAAAAAGGAAAAGAAAAAAAAAAGAAGTGGCACTTAAGCTGAGTCTTGAAAGGAATTAAGGTTCCAAGAGGCAGTGGTGACATAGGAGAACATTCTAACAAGGGAGGATATTTAAACATGGGGGACACCCTGTGCAAAGGCCTGGAGGTGAGAAATGGGGTATGGAGAATAGTAAGTGGGCCAATTGGATAGAATGCAGAGTATATAAAGGGGAATAACATGTAATAAGCCCAGAAATTTCAAGTGGAGCCAGGATTAAATTTATTTGTTTATTTTTTTAAGAGGCAATTGGGGTTAAGTGACTTGCCCAGAGTTACACAGTTAGTGCTTATCTGAGGTTGAATTTGAACTCAGGTCCTCCTGAATCCAGGGCCAGTGTTCTATCCATTGAGCCACCTAGCTGCTCCCTAGGATTGAATTTAAATGCCAATCATTTTGGCATTTGGAGAATGGCTCTTGGTGTGTTAATTTTCTATATATCTGGTATAGACTGCCTCTCTATTAGCCCCTCCCACAAGCTTCCAAGGACTAATGAGTTTCCTGGGGAGCAGAAGTTGACTATTGCAGCTGTGCAGAGTTTTAAAAGAAAAGAGTATGAGGTCATGTGGTGACTCCAAGTTTGAGAACACTGAGAGATGGGCCATGAGAGAGCAGAAGGGCTGTTATCAGATTGCAATAGGAATTTCATTTTATCTTAGAGGCAATAAGGAGCCACTGAAGCCTCATGAGTTGGAAAGTGACATAGTCATATCTGTGCTTTGGGAAGATCAGTTTGATAGGGTTGAGGATGATCTATTGGAAAAGAAGGAGGCAGATGCAAGGACAGTCATCTTGTCTTGGGGCCACCATTTTATTGAATTCAAATGTTTAGCATGGAGAAAATAAGTCTGTGATTGATCCAGCACTCTGCACCTCACCTTTGTCACTCTCACATCCTGCTGTCTCTTCTTACAATAACTAGTCTATTAAATGCCAGTGCTTGCTGCCACAGTACATCCGTGATATTTTATTGTATTTAGGTAAATGGAAGACAGTGTTGGTGATGAGAAGGGCATGAGACACACAGGTCTTTAGTATAAGTAACTGCTGCTTTTGCTATTTTCTGCTCTGTTCCTCCCAAGGACTCCCTGTCATAGCTGATAGTCTGTGCCTGATCTGTCATTAAAATCACCCCAAATTACAAGCTGGTCCTCTTTTGGCACATTCATAATGAGGATCTCCTGGTTTTCGTAAATGTTTTCTTTGGCCTCTTTAGGTCATGAGGGGAGGGAGCATACACACTGATGAGGTGGCGTGGCAATTTCCCGCCAATGGCAGTTGCATTGTTATGAGCCTGCTATTCACTCCTTTTGGAAGGCATATAAGCTTGCTGACTAGATTAGATCTGATTGCAAAATCTATACCAGCCTCATGGTATTACTCATCACAATGGCCACTCCAGAAAATCGTGTATCCAGCTCCAACTTCAGTGAGCTGCCCTTCATTTGCCAGCCTTATTTTACTCAGGGCTGCTATTTGCATATGGAACCAGCTGAGTTCCTTCTTACAAAATGAGCTGTTCATCTTTCAGATCTCCTGGAGTTCATGTTGTCCATGAGTGTATGCATATTCCATGTACCCATGAGAAGTAGAATTATCTGTGCAAAATTTTTTTGTATTTCAACAGCAGGGTGGGATCCCTGCCTGCCACAGTAAGCAGACCAGGGTTGAGTGAAGCAGACTATTTTTAGGGCACCTTTTCTAGCCCCTTCCTCACTTCAGAAGCTGAGCAGTGCATTCCTTTAAAAAAAAACAGCTGCTCAGACATCTACTCAGAGGGTTGCCAAACCCTACTACTGCTTCAGTCCAGGGAGAAGATGACCTTATGGCCTTGGTCGCCTGTGTGCAGGGCTGTGACTCCAGCTCCCATTGTTTCTGCACCTGCTGCTTTGTCACTTGCCTGTAGCCACAGGACTTTAAGGTAGGTTAAGTAGTAAAATAATAAAATAGTAAAAATAGTGGATGATGGGTGATGTCTTGACTTAGGCTGAGTTGAGTTTAAATGAGGCAGAGTTGCATGAAGTCATCAGCCTCACCCCCTCTTTCAGAGTCATCAAAATCCAGTGGCAAGACAAAAGTCAAGACATGATGATGGCCTGGGATGCAGTGGATGACCTTGGCATCTGTGATGTCTAACCAAGCTCTAAACACTCTATACCTCCTGCTTCCACCATTTTCATGGCCCATTGGAACAAATTGTTCTCGTCCACCAATTCTGCCAGAGCAAGTCTTCACATGCTTGGGGTAGACATCCGCTTAACTCACCAATGAGTTTGAGGCCCAGCATTCAGTTCCTCTCAAACTGGTGTAGACTGTCTAGTGAGATGGTTTTATTGGGGTATGGCCAATGTGCATGCTACAGATTCTTGGAGCCACAGGTGAGAAGTGGGTGACAGGTGGACACCAAAGGTAGATGAGTAGCCAGAGGTGCTAATCCACCCTGAATACAACCCAAATGCAAGGCCTACAGAAAGATAGACAGACTGATATAGTTTAAAGATGGTGAACTTTTTCCAAACATTTTGGTAAGCACTTGGGGATTATGTCAGAAAATTGACTATACCACTTCACTTGGTGATCTCTTCAGCTCCCATGGATTTAATTGCCATCTCTATGCTGATGATTCTCAAATCTACCTTTCCTGCCTCAAAGTCTCTGATGAGCTTCAATTTCACATCTCCAACTGCCTTTCACACATGTCAAACCAGATGTCCTGTAGACATCTTAAACTCAACAGAACTCATTATCTTTCCTCCTAAACCCTCCCTCCATACCTTCCTTATTAGTGTAGAGGGTAACATCATCCTCTAACTCCCCTCAGGATTACAACCTAGAAGCCATCCTGGACTCCTCCCTACCTCACAACTCCTCCCCTCCTTATACCCAAGCATTTTCTCTGGCTGTTCCCCATCCTGAGACATTCTCTCTCTTTTGCTCCACCTGCTGACTTCTCTGGCTTCCTTTAAGTCCCAATTAAATTCCCATCTTTTATTGGAAATCTTCCTAACCCCTTTTAATTCTAGTGTCTTCCTTCTGTTAATTATTTCCTATTTATTTTGTATGTAGTTTTCTTTGTATATATTTGCTTGCATGTTGTCTTCCATTAGTTGTAAGCTCCTTGAAAATAGAGATTTTGCCTCTTTTTGTATTCTCAGCACTTAGCATAGTGTCTGGCACACAGTAGGCACTTAACAAATGTTTATTGATGGATTTCTTGAGTAAAATATCCACATCCTGGGATCCAGAAATAATACTGCTAGCATCATGCCCCAAGGAGGTAAAAGATAGAAAAATTTGACATACACCAAAAAATTCATAATAATACTTTTTTTTTGTGGTAGCAAAGAACTGGAAATACCATACATGGTCATTTATTAAGAAACGGCTAAACAAATTGTGGTACATGAATGTGATGGAAAATTAATATGCCATATGAAATGACAAATATGAAGAAAACAGAAAAGCGTGGGAAGACAGTATGAACTGACACACAACGAAATCAGCAGAGTCAGGAAAACAAAACAATGTAAGTGGAAAGAACAACAAAAACAAATGAAATGAAACATTGCATACTTATAATGACCAAGTTTGGTATTTATTGGAGAAGAAATGAGGAAATGCACCCCCTTCCTATCTTTGCAAAGGCTGGGGAACTAGGGTGTGAAGCCTTGCATATACCATCAGACCTGACTGACATGTTGGTTAGTCCAAAAGCTTTCTTTCTTTTTTATTCATTGATACAAGGGATGGCTCACAGGGTAAGGGATAGGGAAGGACATATTTGGAAATGAAGATGACATAAAAACCAAAACAAAGCAAAAAAAAAAAAAGTGAATTGCTCATTCATCACTTATCCCAAGCATCTGTTTCCTGAGGAACAAATACTAGCTTCTAGCAGCTTGAGGGATATTTTTAAATTTCTTTATTTCAGTTTGCTTGTAAAACTATTTAGGTCTAAAAAGCCTCACTTAAGCCTTCCTTTAAGATCAGGAAATTAAACTAGTCTCTGAGCTCACAGGAAAAGGAAGTCAAATGTAATTTAGCCTCTGGATAAAATGTGCAAAACACATTATATGCTATACAGATACAAAGCAAGGAGGTAATTCATGAGAGGTGAATTACAGTGATAGGAAAGATGTTCCTTAAAGAAGGTTTATTTAGCTTTGAGATGAGAAGACTAAAAAAATAATGATCACTGTTTTTAAGATTTTTATAAGAGAGATGTTGATCAGGTTTCTAGGGCCATGGATAATTGAGTATGAATACAATGAACAGACTTAAATACAAGTTGGAAGAATTAGGAAAAAGTACTAGTTTGGCAAAATACATTTATTGATACAATTTCACTTTTCCCAAAATGCCTTTTGAGTCATTTCTTTGCCTTTTTCTGAGTCTCTAAGATTATGTACCTGTCCCCCTTCAATATTTCCTGCATGAAGTCCTGCAAACCCACTTTTGCTCCTACCTGTTCCAAACCAAAAAAAATTCCTCTAGTACATTGGGGCTGTATTTAGACTTTGTGTTTGGTATCCTACTTCTTAAATTCCCAAGCAGTGACTGAATTCTGTGCTGGCTGTATTGGCTGTATTATTATGGCTAACCTTTGTTGTTTCAGGAATCACCAGTTAGAATGAAGTACTGCAACATCCTTATATCCTTTCCTGATCACAAAACTGTACACTTATCTTTCCTCTCTTTCCATCCCAACATTGGGCATGATGTCATACAATGGAGCTACTTGCCCAATAGTAGACATCACACCTATCATGTACCAGGTTTAGTCAGTCAAGGCCAGATATTGGAAGAGCCTTACGTAGGAGGTTGAACCGGGCAAGCACAACATAGGAACTGAGATAGCTACAAGGGTGTGGAATGCTGCATATACTATGAGACCTGACTGACATCCCACTTTTTACTATTTGAGGGTATTTATCCCTCATCCTGTCTCCCACTGAAATCCTGCTGTGGGACAGTATTAGGTACTTTACCCATTGCAGCCCAGATGCTATAATTTAGCTGCCTTCAGTTCTGCATAAGTGTCTGGGTTCTGAATCCCTTCCTATACTGTAATTCTTGGGTGGGGAGGTGCTTGAGACGAGGCTCTGCCTCCTTCCACTGCCCTGGCCAGTGACTGGTATTTGAACCTCTATCTGCTACAGCCTGCCACTTCAGTCTATCTTCTAGAGCATGCTCCAGCCCTTATTCACTCTAGCCTTAGCCTCATTTCTGTATTTAGTCAACTGGGAGGGCCTGGCACATAGTAGATGCAATATAAATACGTATTCCTTCCCTTACCCTGCACTTTCCTCAGGGACTGGGACTGTCTTTGTAAGGGGAGGTGGTGGTGGCTATTTGCCTTGTCTGGCACATATTGTATCTTGTGTCTCCCTTAGGATGACTTGCTGCTTCTACTAGGCTGGCTTATCTGTCCTGCTGTGGGTATGTGGTTAAGACAGTGGGTTCCTTTTTCACAGGGCTTGCTTTCCTAAATGACGATTGTACAGCCTGGGCTGGAAAAAGGTCTAGTGATATGGGCATTAGGGATGTTGAGGTACGGCTATTTCCAGAGCTCTTGTATTTACCTGTCTGTTGATGGCAATTATTTAATCGTATAATATATAAAAAATATATAATGGTATAGTTGGTAGTGAGAATATTGGGTCCATTCACCACAGGGATTGTTCCCCTCAATGATGCCTTTGGAGACCATAAAGCAAGACCAGTGTTAACAAGAGGTGTGGTTATTCCTGGGGCTCTTGAGAGCAAGGTCCTGGGCTGTCTCCACTGAGGTCTGAGGGGAGGTAGTGGTGGTTGAACTCCTTTTGGACATGCTACCTCTTATCCCTCTCCCAGAGTGTCTTGTTGCTTCAGGTAGGCTGGCTTGCTTATCTGCCCTTTACGTGACAGTTGATGGAGATGGCTGGAGGAAGGAATTAAAAAAGATTTGGCTATATAGGTGGAGAATGACAAGCCAAGGATAATGCCAAGATTGCGAACCTAGGTGAATAGAAAGATGATGGTGCCCTTTATAGAAACAAGAAGTTTAGAATGAAGATAAGAAGGTAAGTAAGAGATGAATTCAGTCTTAGCCGTGTTGAGTTTGGGATGCCTATCATACCTCCATTTTGAAATAATCAATAAGCAATCAGAGGTGTAGAAATGGAGCTCAACAGAAGGAATGGGAGTCATCTGCCTACATGTTAATAAATATGTAGAATGAATAAACAAATAATATATGCAGCTGGTGCCTGAATTCTGTAAGAATACCAGAGGAGAAAGAAAAACACTCGGAAATATTTTTTTTCTTGAATCTTTGGCTTTCAGAGAATCCACAAGCTTCTAGAACAGGTTAAACAAACTGCTATATCTACTCACTACAATTTCCAGATAGAAAAGTCATATATCACCTTACCACCCCCCACCATAGGTATTTTATTATCCTACTTTCAATTTTTTTTCTCTACATTCAATTCAACTCAATAAACACATATCAAGCACCTGCTATATTGCAGGCATTGTGCTAGACACTGTGGATATAAACGAAGAAGATAGTCCCTGCCCTCAAGGAACTTACTATCTAATAGAGGAAGACAACATGCAAATGGAAGTTGGAAAGCAGGGATGGGGGAGACACTAGGGGGCACAGGGTATCTTGTCCTATGAAATTGAAACCAAGTTGAGCTGCAGATACAAAGTGAAGTACAATGAAAATTTCTCCTAAGTAATTTTAAGCCATTTTATTCTTGTTGGGCACTCTGAATATGAACAAAAGATCAGCAACCCCTCAGAAAAACCATTCATGACTTAAAGATGTCCTTTGTCTTGCCACTACTTCTTTTCTTTGAGAGCACAACCAACTCTTCCTTATATTAGATTATTTCAATTATTTTGATCCCCTTTGTCATGCTTCTCTGAATCCATTCCAATGTTTACACATCCTTTGAAAATTATGGTGGACCAAATTGAACTTTAATAATGAAATGGCTACCACTCACCAGAATTATTATAATAATTGCCTTTTATCTAGTCTCTCTCCTTCAAGTCTCCCATTAATCCATCCTCCACTTCACCACTGAGTTGATTTTTCTAAAGCATAAGTCTGACTTTGTTACCCCCTGTACCCTTGCACATTGAACGCCAGTAGCTCCATATTACCTCAAGGATCAAATTGAAACTCCTCTGTTGAACACTGAAAGCTCTTCAGAACCTAGTCACTTCCTACCTTTTGTCTTCTTGCATTTTATTCCTCTCCATGCGGCCACATTGGTCTACCTGCAGCTCTTGGATAGGATACACCATCTCCTGTCTCCATAACTCAGTATTTACTGTACATGCCTAGAATATGGTGTCCCATCACTTCCGTCTCTTATCTTCTCTGGCTTCCTTTAAGATTCAGTTCAAATATAATCCTTTGCAGACCTTCCTCCCTCTGACTTCCTCCCTCTTCTTCTCCCCCTTTCTGCCAGCTACTAATGCCTTTCCTACTAAATTATTCCTTTCTATTTTCTGCATATATCTTGTCCGTCTTCAGAATGTACATCATTAAGGGCAGGGACTACTTTTGTCCTCTTTTGTATCCATAGTACTTATCACACTGCCTGGCACATAGCAAGTGCTTAACAAATCCTTGTTCACTGATTGACTAGATAAAGTAGGGTTATTGCTATATTCCTTATAACACATCTGAATATCATGTTAGTTTTTTATGATGACATATTCATTCAGCTATGATCCCTATGTCATCATTGTCATCATTACCACAATTTTCTTCTTCTTCATTCTTCCCCTGCTTTTCCTTCCCTTTCTCTTCTTCCTTCTTTTTTGTCTCTGGCATTTCTCTCTATTGAGTTTTATCCTGGTTTTTTTCCCCAGGATGATTTTTCTCCCCATTTTATCAAAACCTTTTGAATTTTATTCCTGTGTCCTGTGGTATTACCACCTTGTTTGCATGACTTAAAATGTGATAAACATAAGCTTGATTTCTATAACCAGAACATTAAAAATATTCAATAAAATGGACCTTGGCATATGTTGCATTGGGCTAACTTTCTGCATGTATTCAGGCATTGCTATTGTAACCCTATTATATGAGAAGGTACTTTCATAAACTATTCAATTTTAGAACTCATGCAAAAATACAGGATACTAAATAAAGGAATGGTATCTTTTGCCAAAAAGTATTTGCAAATTGTAAGAAAATACAGTGCAATGAGACCAGAGTAATAAAGAAATGAAGCTATGCCATTCTCCAAGAATCTGATCTCCTATGATTCCATCTCAGCTACCTATTTGCAAGGGAAATGTCATAATCAATTGGTACCAATGAAAATAGTAATGGTGACTTTGTCTCTGACATTAGCTATTTGTGCTGGTAAATAGTTGCTATTTTTTTTTTTAATGTATCGAGATATTTCTCTCAGTGCTAATTCTATTGATGAACACAGATAAAATCTGGCATTTTATCTCTTTATTTCACATTGTTATGGTTTCTTTATGTGATATATGAATGATGTGGTAGGGCAGTAGTACCATTCTACTTGAGTTTTTCTTATTATAAACAGAATTGGACTGTACAACCACATTCTATCTTCTTAATCCTTCCATTTGTTTTTTAGTATTATAAAAACTTGTTGGCAATTAAATCCATAGAAATGTAATTATAGGAAGTATTAGCTAAAAATGAATGTATATCCCTGTTGGTGCAGATGATTTTGGAAGAACACAAGTGATCTCAATTGATGCCTTGTTTGTTTCTGGAAGGAAGAATAATAGCATGTATTAATTTTAAAAAAGAAAAGCAGGGAGGTTAAGGGAAGATTCTTTAAGAAGACTAGGCTGAACTCAAAGGCCTTCTAACCTGATATATTTTCTTCCTTACAGTACAACGAGACTGCCTTGACCTGGCTATTCTAATTTAGACAGAATGGAAGGTGCTGTAATAGTAGAGTATGCCTCTTGTGGCAAGAAATTATCTTAATTAACATTTTCTATTATACATAAAATGATAGACCATATCAAACAAACCAGGTAGAAGAAGCAAATACATCATAACTTCCACAGATATTTGAATGTAAGGGATGTGCCCAGGAAAAGCCCTCTCCAGGGTACTCTCCCTGGATCCTTCCCTTTCCCCTTTAATATTCCAACATGGATGGATGATTACGACTGATTTATCTCATTGCTCATGCACCTGAGTTACACCCATGGACTTTGCCTTAAAAGGGAAACAGAGCAAAAGTGAGACGAGAAAGAGCTACACACAGACCCCTAGACTTGGTTTACAGAAGGGAAAATTTATACCTCTACAAGGCCCTACCAGGTAAACATGAGGCCCCAGAGTGGTAGTGGATCCAGGCAGTAGAGAGTGTCACGGAGTACCTGGAACAAGCTAGAAGTTATAGGAATGCAAGCCAGAAACAGTAGGGATGCAATAGTGGAATTCTTGCACCCATCAGAGGGGTTCTTGAACCAAGCCTCCAGTACTCAGCTGTAGTTCTTTCTGTGAATCAATCATCCTCATACAGTGTTAAAGGGGCAAGAGCAGTACCAAGGGTCAAAGCTTCACCTAAGTTTCTCAAGGGTATTGAACACCTCATTAAGGAGACAATAAAAGGATAAATAAAAATACTTTATCAATGTCCTGAACATACCCTCTACATGAGTAACACAGCACCAACATTTCTAGGCATTTGAATTCTGGTAACAGCCTCCTTTTGGATGGCTCAAAGGACAAGAGCACTTAGCTGGATGGGACTTTAGAGACCATTTAATCCAATTCTTCCCTCTTTCATTTTTTTTTTCAGGTAAGGAAATAAAGGCCTAGAGGAATTAGGTAACTTACTCAAGATTACACAGGTAGTAAGTAACAGAGCCAGGATTCAAATACAGGTCCTATGATTGGTTTGATTCTGGAAAACAATTTTAAATTAAATTTTTAAAAAGTCACTGCAGTTTTTCATACCCTTTCACTCAGTGACCCAACCAAAGTGCATATATCCCAAGGACTCAGAAAAACAAACACACCAGAAAGTTACAATATATACAAAAAAATTGTAATAGAATTTTTTTCTGTTAGCAAAAACTGGAAACAAAATGGGTACCCATTAATTGGGAAATGGCAGATAGTTGTATACAAATAGTTGTATAAAAATGTTTTAAAGTATCATAACACTATAAGAAACAACAAATAGAAAGAATTCCAGAGAAACATGGAAAGACTTATATGAACTGATGTAGAGCAAAGTAATAAAACTGGGAGAAGAAATATACAGTGACCTCAATCACGTAAATGAAAACAATCCCCAAAGGCCAATGAACTCAGATTAATTGCAATGACAATTCCTGCTTCTGGAAAATAGGTGATGAAATATACTTTTCTCCTTGAGGTAGAGTGGTAGGGAACTTTGGATGTGGACTGTTGTATATACTGTCAAATGTGATTTTTTTTTGCTGATTGGATTTGGTTAACTTTTTCTTTATTAAAAGAGTACCATGAAGGGAGGATATATATTTTGGAAAGTGACTATAGTAAAGTGACTATAATAAAACTTAAAAACTAAATATAATTCATAGGCTTTCTGATTCCAAATTCTCTGTTCTTTTTCGACTGGGGGAAAGTATTGTGTTTAAGGAGACAACTTATTGAGTAGAAGATGCCGTTTGTTACATTGGTACTCCTTTCACTTATCAATATGTAAATAAAGGTAGTTAGAAATTTACACTGTATCTCTTACAAAAATGTTTCTTGAGATTTCTGGAATATATGAACTATTTCCATATTTACCATAGATATTGGGGAGAAGATAGTTGCTTTGTTTTGGGGGTGAGATATGTGTGCTATATTTTCCTTTTGAGAAATGATAAGGTCCATGGATGATAAGATGCTCTTGAAATATGGACCCAAATGTCATTCCAATTTGGAGGATTCACTGTTACCATACCAATACAAAGAGACTCAAGAGAATCTTAATGTTTTAAACATTTTTCTTCACTAATAGGTGAAGTTCAAATGGAAAGAACTATTAAAACGTGACAAATTTGTTTTACTCTTCTTAGTGGAAAGTACTTTAGAGAGATCATTTTAACTTTGTTTTGGCACAGTTATTCTGAGAAGGGCTGCCTATAAACTTCCGAAGTATAGTACACTGTTTTCCAGAAGTTCTGAGAATATATTATATATAGACAATAATGAACTCTAGAATGTTAGCAAATAATATGTTTCTCCAATGTAGAAACCTTTCTCACTTGGGTTATTTAAAAGTGGTGTATATGGGGAAGGGGGAAGCACTTGGCAAACTTCAAAGCTCGACGGCACAGTGGATGAAGCATTGAGCCTTGGAGTCAAGAAGACCTGAGTTCAAATTTGGCCTCAGATGCTTACAAGCATTGTGACTCTGGGCAAGTCATTTAACTTCTTTTGCCTCAGTTTCCTCATCTGTAAAATGAGGATAATAATAGCATCTTCTTCCTAGGGTTGTTGTGAGGATCAAATGACATAATATTATCAGATGCTTAGCCCAGTGCCCACCTCATAGTTAAGTGCTACATAAATGTTAGCCACTATTATTAAACACCAGTGGTATATAAGAGTTGAAGGCAGCCTATTGACATCCATCACATAGACAACTGTGGCGTGGAGTCTCAGGGCACTGGGAAGATGCCCTTCAAAAGAAAAGGAGAGAAATAAGTTGGTGTAATCATCACAAGATATTAGATACTACCAGAAGGGGCATGGCACACTAGAGTACATACAAGGGCCACTTTTCAAGGATGACTACTCAAATGTTATATCTTGGCTACTTGTAGCACCACAGAGCTATTGCGCATGTTAGGACTCAAATGCCAATTGTATCATTACTCATGACAAAGATTTTCAAGGCATTTGGTTCTCAAAAATACAAGTAATATGCCCAGTAAAATACATTGACCAGCATGAAAACCAAAGGAAATAATAGTTTGGAGTAACGGTCTACATTACTAGGGTTTTGAATTGTGAAGTAATCAACAATTCTACCCATTTTATCCCTGAAAACAAACTTGAACTTGTCACTGGTTTTCATTGTCAGGTCACTATAGTTGACGTTATCGCTGGAGATTTCAATACTGGCAAAGCTGATCTTTCTCTTGAAGCTGGAGATGGAGCTGTTGATGATGTTAGTAATATTGACTTCTTCTACTTCTTTAGAACTCCCCTAGTTTATAGAGAAAGAAGTTAACTTATAAGTACTTGACTCAAAAAAATATTAAGTGGATAATTAAATAAGGAAGAACTTAAAGGTCATAAATGTTGAGGCATAGTGCTTATATACAAGTTTAATAAATAAAATGGCATCTAGTGCTAAGAAATCTGTTGTGAAATTCAGATTTTAGGGTGCCGTGACTTATTTGCTACATAGTCAATTACTCATCTCTACTCTGTTGGCATAAAAAAGGGGAATGATGTTTGCCTACATTAAGGAAGATAAGGTAATTAATTAAGAGGGCTACAATATCAGGAAGCAGGCCATGTGGTTGACTTCTGACCTGAGTAAAACTCTGTAATGAGTAATACCTTTCTTGGGCCACATGGCAGGGAAGGTCAAGGATGGGGGGCGGGCAATTGGGCAGAAAGCATCTTTCAAATTGTTGATCTCATTAACAATTTATTAAGATTAAAATAAAGCTCTGGATTTGCAAGGTTCACATGATGTGAGCATCAAAATGCAAACCCAGAAATTTATTTTAATCATTATATACCTTTTTTAACTTGAACAGATGTAGTAAAAGTGATCAAATCAGTATTCTTGGTCTTTCATATATAGAATCATCTTCTTTGTTAGGCAGCATGGTGTAGTGGATTTAAAGCTTGCATACCAACCATGAAGATGTGGGTTCAAGTGCCTGCTCTGACATACACTGTCTGTGTGACCCTGGGCAAGTCACTGAATCTCTCAGTGCTCTAGGCAAATTTCTAAGACTCTAAGTTGAAAAGAAGGTACCATTTTGCATTAGTAAAGGTGGTTTCCTCATCCTGGAGCTTCCTCTGGGTTCAATCCCTATCATTGTCCTTCCTTCTTTGTTAATGGATAATGGCTCCCCTCTGTTAATTATGTCCTATTTATCCTGTATATAGCTTGCTTTGTATATATTTGTTTGCGTGTTGTCTACCTCATTAGACTGTAAGCTACATGAGTTATTTGCCCACTCTTGTTCACCATTTTCCCCACCTGGATATAATCTGAGGAGTCAACTTCGATATTTTTCCAATGCAAGCCTAGATCTGGGGATCATTTATATTTTTACATCCCTGTCAGGGGCTGATTGTTAAACTCACAATTCTTACCTTGTCTTTGGCTGCCAGCTTCTGTAAGGAGCTATAATGGGCAACTGCATATTCCAACAGAGCCCCAAAAACAAAGCTAAAGCAGATCCCAAGGTATACATCAATGGCCTTTATAAAGCAGTTGGTGTTAGGCAGAGATGTACGGGAGCCAATCATCAGTGTTGTCATTGATAATACAGTGGTGACTCCTGAGAAATGAAAGTGGAAAAATATTCTCATACCATTGAAAGAGACTTAGATTTTTTTCTTTCTCTCCATATAAATAGAGTTGAGTTCCTTTCTGAAAAAATCCAGTAACAAGTAAAACAGGTCTACAATTGATTTCTTTTGTACAAGGAGAGGCCACTTATTTAAAAACAAATTTTTATTTTGAAACATGTTACCCACCTTCTCACAGAGAAGTAATGGACTCAGATTTCATATTGAGACACATTTTTTGGGGGGTAGGATGGCACATGGCCAATGTAGGAATTTGTTTTGCTCGACTATACATGTTTGTTATAAGGGTTTTGTTTTTATTTCTTGATGTGGGCGTGGGGGGGTAGTATAAAAGGGAGAAAAGGTGAATTTTCTTTAATTGAAAAAAAATTAATTTTAAAAAAAATTAACGTTTTTATCTTGGAGGGCAGAGGGAGCATTCAATACATGAAATACCAAAAATGGAAGATCTAATATTTTCCCCTACATTTAGGGCTTCATTGTTGCAAATATACAATACCATCCTATGATCTAAACCTACGAGGAAACCACCCCATGAGACCAATGTAATAATAATGGGAATGATATTGACGATGTTAGTGTTGACTAGTCAGTTGAGAGATCCTTCTTGAACCATCATTTCCATGGTAGAAACTTACCAATGCAGGTTCTTGCAGGTACTGAATCAAGGGAAATCCAGAAGGAAACCCAGGATAAGATGACTAAAAAAGTAGAAGGAACATAGGTTTCCAAAATAAAGTACAGGACATTTCTCCTAAGTTCAAATTGCAAGACCAGTCGGGTGTAATTTCCTAGAGTACAGAAAACAAGAGATATAAAATAATATCAGCTCACTTAGAAATCGAGTGAGTCATATATTAGGAGGATTGCAATATATGAAATTGCATTTTGCAACACATTCATTAAATTCTTTGACATAGTTGGAAAAAACCCAGTGTTTTGGCTAGCCAAATAGGTTAATAGAGATTCATCATGTATGGCATAATCAATAACCAATTTCCAAAAGAAGATGGTGTAGCAAAATATAGTTGGCACAAAGATTATACTTGCCATAATTCAACATTTTTGACTGTGACAATAATAGCTAGAATTTACATAGGGCTTTAAGGTTTACAAGGTGCTTTATAAATATTACCTTATTCTGTCCTCACAACAACTGTGCTATTATCCCCATTTTACAAGTAAGGAAACTAAGGTAGACAGAAGTGATTTGTTCAGAGTCACACAATAAACGTCTGAGACTAGATTTGAACTCTTGTCTTCACGACTCCAAGACTAGCTCTCCATCCACTGTACCACCTAGCTGCTTCTAGGCCTGCCTCTTTGGTGATTCAAAAAGCACTAATATTAACCCTGATGACTATCTTGAATAATTATTGCATTCTAACCACAAAAGTTAGTTAATTTTGAATAAAGGAATGCTGAATAACAGAGTTATCTGGAAGATATCTGCCTGTACATTGTAGTAGATGGGTCTAGCCTAAGCACTGGCGTACATCGTGCCTAAGTAGGTAGAGCTAGGAAAGGTGTGGCGTGGTGGCCAGACGAGAGGCTCTGCAAAAAGTTAAATCTGAGCTTTTAACTCGGATCAAGTATCTAAATTAACTGAAAAGTCAGCGAAGACGCAGAAGCTCCTTTTATGGGAAATAAAGTCTCTCAATTGAATCAAGTGGCCTCAGAGGGCATTGACCTTCTTATGTTATTAGGAAGGAAATCGAGGCCAGGACTCACCCTCTGGTCACACAGAGAATGGTAGAATTAGGATGAGAACCACTGACTTCTAGTCCAGCGTTCTGTCTATTATACCACACTGCCTCTTGATGTTTGGTCCTTTCACCTGACTTAGAAGGGAACCTTAAGGAACATTTAACCTCCACAACTTTACATGAAATACTGGACCTTTTATGACTTTAATTAATAATTCCAATCTTTATTAAATTAGCTGCCAATAATTATTTGTGGTTTTTAAAACTGAAATAACCTTGGCTTATATTGAAACTTGAAAAGCTACAAAAAACGAATGGATCCCAGATCTGGAAAATGCTATTTGTCCAATATACTATAGTTCCCATTCTAAGAAAGTAATTGTGATATATGTTTTTGAAGTTCATAAACATTGATTGTAGTAAGTATCTTTGATGTTACCATAAACTACTGAGGGTAAAAAATGCTACATTCCTATTTTATACCTGAAAAATCATGTGTATATTTAAGGAAAGATTACTGACAAACCTGAGACTGATACGGTATCTAATTATTGAAACACTATGAAACAAACAATTTCTTCCTTTTCAAGTGTGAAAGTAACCCCGCTGATGTTGTGAATTTCTGATACCTTCCTCACTTATCAATGCAGTATTAATTTTTGTTGTGGCAGAGAACCAATCTCGCAGTAAAACATAGAAGAAATATCATTTCAACAAAGTGATTTCAAGGTGAATTTTATGCATGTGAGAGCCTCAGGGTTTCACTGACTATTAGAAAATGACTTGGATAAATGTCACTTTGCCTCGGAATTGGCCTAGAAATGTCTTCTATTCCTTACAGAGTTATTCCACTTCAGTGTTTTAAATGTAAAGGGACAGGCCCAATTGTCTTTTTTCTCAGGACTTTTCTATCCAGAAGGGCAGTGAAAAAAGTAAAAAGGAGAATTGAAGATACATCTAAATTCAGTAATCCTACCCTACCTCCACCATCCCTCCTCATTTCAGTTACCTCTCCTTTTATTGAATTTCATCTCCCTCATTTACCTGTTTCCTGTTGGGATGTAGTGACTAAGGTGAAATACCTCTGCACAGTATACTGAGCCAGTCGTAAATTTTCAAGACCTCGGACAGAGTCATTGCCCCTCAACCATGAAAACTCCACATCGCTTCCATCATAACCCCCTGGGAAAAAAGAATCAGTTTCAGTGGGGTGCTGTCATATAAGTCACATCCTATTTATGATTAAGCAGGTCAGAGAATGAATTAACTTATATGGAAGAGGAGTAATGTGGGGCTGGTCCTCAAAAGTGTACCTTGGTGGAATAAAACAAAATAAGCACAAGGATTCTTCCTTGATAATCCTTGAACCATTTTTGGAGTGAAATTCCTGTGCTGAGTTAAAAACGAAGTGATATTTTTGGAAAACCTTTCTCTTTGACTATTTAACGTCAGTTGAAGACCCACAATGTGCTTATCACTATATAGACCTATGTGGTTCCTTTGAGAGGTGACATGTAGCTATTCATATATTTATTTGCTATGGATTTTTTTTTTTAATTTTTAGAAGGAAGAAGTATAGTCATGGTTTTCCTTTGAAAGTCTGGGGTAAGGGTTTCTAGGTCATGTAACCAGCAACATGGAGGACCAGACATTTTCCCTGATTCTTGCAACCTTTCATACTTTTCCTAAATAGGAATTATGGGCAAGAGATAAAACCATTTCAATTGTTCCCATTGTCTATGATATCAAGAACTTTATCAAGGTAATAATCCAATGAACTAACAACAGATAGGCCTGATCCTTAATCCATGATAGACTCATTCATCATTCGCTCCCCTAATGGTCACCCTGCTATGGCAAGGCTACATAAGCAAACGTATGAGCTTGCAGTAGAACTCTCCCTATTCCCTCACCCTCTGCTGTGGAAAGTGGGAAGTATGGGGGGCAGCTAGGTGGCACGGTGGATAGAGCGCCGGTCCTGAAGTTAGGAGGACCTGGGTTCAAATCCAGCCTCAGACCAAACACTTGACACATACTAGTTGGGTGACCTTGGGCAAGTCACTAAACCCTAATTGCCTAAAAAAAAAAGAAAGTGGGAAGTATGTTCTGCCTGGGACTGCTGGGTAGCAGCATGCTGTGCTGTGATTATGTTCAACCAGAGAATGAAGATCAAGAACTGGAGCAGAAAACCAGTGTATGTAGAAGACTTTGGCAGGTGTGAAGGAAAAAGATCTGGCATCTAGATGAGGTCAATTCTAACCCCCCAGAAGTCTTGTGATGTAGAGGCTGAAAAGTGGGTTACTCCCCAGCATGGGAGAAAGCTGAGACAGCTTTCAGGTCTAGTCCCTGTGGAAACTGACATCAAAGGGGAAGGAGACAGAAAATGATGATGGGGGTATAAGGACAAAAGGATTGAAATTACCAAAGATTTGGAGAGAAAGAAAACTCCAAGACCTCAAACAGATTAATAAACAGAGAAGATATTATTAAAAGAAAGGAATAATATGGTCTCCAGATCATCTAAACCAGTCCAAATATTTCTGAACAAATATTTCAGGGCGAGTGAAAATGAATCAATACCTGATGAGGCAGAAGATCCTATGGCTTCCCAAGGCAGCTTAGAACAATAGCAGGATGTTCCCAAATGTTTCAAGAGAGAAAAATAGTAATCATTTATGGCTTACATAGCAGAAATAATCAGTAGAATAGAAAGAATTGAAACCATGGTGGCAAATCTCACCAAAATAACAAGAGAGAGGACAGTTAATTGAGAATGCATAGACACAGAAGTGAAAGACAATCTGGAAGAAGAGGAGGACATTTCAGTTAGGAATAAGGGTGGCAGCTATCTATAAATTCCACCAACCCAACTCCCAATATCGATAAAAGCTGTTGAGGTATAAGGCATCTTCACTAAGACCGTGGTAGGATGTCATTTGGGGATATACACAGAGAACACTCCAAAGGGCAGTCCTGACTGTGCCACTCAAAAATAATCACACTTGGGGCAGCTAGCTGGCACAGTGTATAGAGCACTGGCCCTGGATTCAGGAGGACCTGAGTTCAAATCCAGCCTCAGACACATAACACTTACTAGCTGTGTGACCCTGGGCAAGTCACTTAACCCCATTGCCTATGCTTAAAAAAAAATAATCACACTTGCCCCTTTTGACATTTGCTCCAGAGGTTGTCAACCCTGAAACACCACACAGGGCATGCTCCCTCCTTTTTGTTTATTTAACAAATATTTATTATGCTTCTACTATATTCATGCTATGATGTTAGGCACTATTCCTTTAGGACTCTCACATTCTGACTCTCTGATGATGGGTCACTACCCAAATGAGTGGGTCATAACCCACTCATGAGCCTACATGCAAGCAAGTCCTCTGACTGCTTTTGATGCCTGTACAACATACGTCATTATTCCAGCTAAAAACCATTCTACTCTCACAAAATTATAGATCCATTGTTAAAGGCTGACAGATTCTAATTTATATGCATTGGCTGTGGGAGATACCTTGCAAGGAAAATTGAAGTGTCTTTCCAGCAGAGGGAATAAAAATCAACTTGCTCAATCTCCGAGAATTTCCTGATACAAGTTCCATTTGTACTTTTCTTTACAGCATCCCTGGTACATTGTCATCTAGTGATATAAGTGGCCAAAGGGTCTCAAAGAAACCAAGGAAGAAAGTCAGAATATAAGTAAAACAGAAGACTTAAACCCTACTCTGGAATTAAACTTTTTTGCCCTGCAGATGGTCAAAACCATCAAATAAACCCATGTGATGACACTATGAGATGTTGAAAGGCTCAGGGGGATATTTGTGGGGTGGTAAAAATGTTTCCCGATGGATAGATTTTTAAAAAAAAATCTTCTTGGCAAACTTCTCATTAACCAGCTGCCTGCTGTTGAACATTTAGTGAGTAGTTCTTTCCCACATTGGGGAGGCACAGGTAGTATTTAAGCAGGCAGGCCATGGAGTTTGTATTAAGAATCCAGCCTCAGGGATTTGAGACAAGCTGAAGTAGAACACATCAAGGGCAATTACTTTTTCCATGTGGGGAAAAAATGAGTTATCTTTTTGATAACCTGAAGTTTGGCTTAGCCACCAAACAGCTGCACTGCATCAAGAAGGCTATTGCATTAATTTAATAAACAGGATAATTAATCTGTCTGTCTGAGTCTTTAATTAAATGTCTACCTTTGAAAAATGATGGCTGCTTCATAATGATTCTGTTACTCGAACGTTTGCCCATTTGTGCCCTTACATAAAGAATACTCAGTGGCCTCCAGTGTTTGACTAATTTTTCATCTCTTACATGTGCCGTATCTGATACCCTGAGAAATTATCTCTGTTGAGCGGCTGCCCCTCGACGCCAATCACAAATGCCACTCTCCGAAGTTTCTGCAGTTCAGTGGTAACTTCCACTGTGGTTGCTTAGGGATGTTTATGCTAAATGAAAGATTGAGGTTAATTCTTTTCATATACAATCTCTGGTGTTCATCATGAGAATATCACAGTGTCCATTTAAATGCAGTTTCATTAGAATTATGTGTAGCAGAACTTTAAGTATGGCAAGCATTCTTAGAAATGTAGAAATCCACCACATGCTCATGTCTAGTGACTATTTCAAGAGATAATAAAGCCACTAAGAGTGAAATTCCAACTTCGCAAAATGACAATGACTCTCCAGGGTACTTATGTCCACATGATGGAATAAAGTGTTGAAAGGCCTCAACAACTGCATGAGTGGACAGCAGATTGGCAAGTAAGTTTCATCATTGGGCTTCTAGCACGTAGGACAGTGCCTGGCACCTAATAGGTTCTTAATAAATGTTTACTGATTGGCTGATGTATGAGGTAATGAATTAATTTAGAGAAAAATAAGCCAAACAATACTTATGATGATCTACTCAGGGTTAGCAGTTATGAAGCTGGAAAAGTTTCTTGGATTCACTATAGATTACCAGGCATACCTGAGAAAACATCTTAGGGACAAAGACGTTACCAACTTTTTGATGTCATCGTAGCTTATTCCTTTGGTGTATGTACATCGTACCTAAGACCTCTGGCAGCTTGCAACACAATCTAATTCATAAAACTTTTCCAAGGGCACACAGGAATACAAATGTAGAGATGGAGAAAATCACCCAGGCAAAAGGAAGCCATAAAGATGAAAACTAACATTTATAGTGACTCCTACAATAGAAAGACTTTAGAAATAAAACAGAATTCCTAATGTTACACTTGTGCTATGTCCACACTTGAAATACTACGTACAATTTTAGTTGCTGCATATCAGCATAGTTCAACTGAGAAAAATCTTAGAGAAAGGAAACTCAAATGACCAAAGAAATGGAGTAAATTTGGAATGAGAATAAACTAAACAGGATTGGATATTGTGGTCAACAAAGATGAAGGCCTAGGGCAAATATGCAACATTTTAAAGGGTGTGGGAATGGTAAGCATAGGACTATCTATTGTCCCATGTTAACAGCTGTGTCTAGCTGTGTCTGTGATTGCCTTGAGAATGAGGTAATCTAGTTTAACTCACCTAGGAAGATTGGGAAAAAAAATCACGGTAAGAGTGATTGACTCTTGTTAAAACTAATGTAAGCAAGCATCCTGACAAGTCTCAGAGCAGAAACTTTTAAAAAATTTGGTTGAAAATGGAATGGAGACAAAGACAGGGACCCCAGTAAAGATAAGGACCCCAATAATGATCTGGAAACTCCAGTAAAAGAGTTCAAGAACCAAGAATTTTCGTTCAACAATGTATGAAATTCTAGGAAGTACTGGTGGAGTTTTGTCCAAAAGGGCCAACCTGTAGACAGAAAGGCCTGAGCTTCACTCTTAACTTTTACCACTTCCTTCTACTTGCTCTCCATGCCTGTTTCCTAAATGTACCATGGCTGACTTCTGCCTTCATATCTTTGCTTACATTCTTCCCAATGCCTGCAATACCCTGACTTTTCTCTTGTATCTCACAAAGCACATTGTTTTATAATTCCCTAGTTCATTTATCATGTAATGTTGTACAGTAATTACTTGTAAGCTCCTTAAAGGCAGGGACCATGGGTTATCTAATCTTTGTATCTTTCTAAGTGTAGCACATTGCTTTGAACATATCAGGTACTTAATATTTATTGAATGAATGAGTGAGTGAATCTATCAGATTCCAGAAAGCAGAGACCATATCTCGATTATCTTTTTATCTCCCCCAGTACCTAGTGTAGTATTTTTCACTTATTTAAATGCTTAAAAAGCTGTGATTTCATCTGTTGGGGCACTTTCTCCATAAAATACCCCTGATATGCCTTAGTAGCCATTTTCATGAGTTCATAGGGCCAGAAAAATCCTGAGGACTGAGTAGCCAGTCTTTTTGGGTTAAACCTCCAAGAACTTAGCTATACTGGATCCTTGGATCAGACACACCATCCATAGTCATTTCTAGCTTGGTAAGACCTTCTGAGGTTTTTACTTGCACATCCTTTGTCAACTCCAGGGGCACCTCCATATCAGGATGCAGCATTGAATGGTAATTTACATGTAGCAGATGCTAACAAATGGTTATTGAATTAAAGTGTTCACCAAATCTTACTGTAGAGAGGAGGGTGGGAAACTGGAGGAGTAAAGGTGGAGCAGGAAAAATCAGTACAGCCCAGTTATCCTCACAATTACTCCAACAAAGATCTAAAAGAGTGTCAGACTAAGCTGTGAAATCTAAGGAGTGGGTTAATCCAAAAGGTATGTCATTTTTCCAGGCTACCTCAGCCTAGGGAGATGAATAGAAGTCAGGAGGCACCTGAGGTGAGTCTGGCCAGGAGTGTGCTATGTGGATCCTTCCTACCCAGGGGCGGGTACTGGGTCCTGAGGCTGTGTACTACAGTCAAGAGCAATTGTTGATACAGCAGAGACTGGCCCGGGCAGCTTTGTAAGAAGTAGGAACAGGTGAACCTACTGGCAACTCTGTCACTTTGACCCTAGAACTAAGTCATAGACCCGTTGTTGGCCAAGGAGGGGAACTGAGTCTAGGGATGGCAAAAACAGCTGAGGACTGGGGCAAGAGCAGTAGCAAGCCCAGGCTCAATTCCAAGAGAGGAGTAGGAACAGAAGTGAGCAGCAGCTGGATCACTCTAAGCCCAGGATAGTCTTGGATTCCACCCACATTCTAGTCTGAGGCCTGCAGCGAATTAGCTAAGGCAGGAGACTAAGACCAAGGAGTGAGCTGGCATTTCTGCGAACACACAGAGCCTTTTAGCTAGCTGACAGTTTACCAAAAGTCCCATCAGGCAAGTTTATGATAGTATCACCCAGACCCAAACTGAGGTCAAGAGCTTACAAGGCTCAGACCAGGAAGGTAATGATTAGATTTCACCCTGTTATCAGACCACTTTAGGTGCACTAAAATTGTGTTAGACCTTAGACTGAGCCACCCCCAAGATGTTTGAAGAATTCCCCATCAAATGTGGAATGGCTGAACAAATTATGGCATATAATTGTAGGGGAATGCTGTTGTACCATAAGAAATGATGAAAGGATCAGTTTCAAAAAAAACTGGAAAGATTTATATGAACTGATACAAAGTGAAGTCAGCAGGACCAGGAGAATAACTTATGTCATCACAATGACACTGGAAAAAAAACCAAACCAAAGAATTTCAAAAGAATTAAGAATTCTTTATCAATGCAATAATCAACCATGATATAAGAGGACTAGTGATGTGGCATGCTGCCCACTTCCTGACAGACAGGTGATAAGACTCCAGACATAAAATGAGAAAAATACTTTTCTAGGTACAAAATGTAACAAATATTTTTTAGACACAGACAGTGTGGGGATTTGTCTATATTTGTTATAAGGGTTTTTCTTTCTTTTATTTGTCATTGGGCAAGTGGGAGTTGGGAGGGAAAGAAAACAGATTTTTCTTAGCTAAAAAAATAAAATTTAATTAAAAAGGAAAACAAATGAAAGGAAATTCTGTCATCCACGGAAATGTAAACTTATGGCAACTGAGAGACCATAAATGGGAAAATATAATAATAATAGCTAATATTTATGTTGGGCTTTAAGATGTTTAAAGCATTGTCATATATTATCTAATCTGATCTTCACAACCATGGAAGTTTGATACTTCAGATATTGTCTGTATTTAACAATGACATAACTGGCTTGTACAAGGTCATGCATCTCTGAAGTGGTAGAATTTGAACATAGTTCTTCATAAATCCTAATATTCTTTCCACTATACTACACTGAAGGAATAGGTAAAGTCATAAGAATGGTCAAACAAATGTATGGATTTATAAGTAAAGTTGTGGATGTTCAGTACCCTAGACATAGGCAACTATTATACTATCTCCCAAAATATCTTTTGGAGAGCTGGTTGTTAAATATTTACTAGCACACCACTGTAGAAGCCTTTATAGCTCCTCTTCCTCCCCATGATGATAATTATAGCTAGCCTTTACATAAAGCTTTAAAGTTTGCAAAGTGCTTTATAAATATATTATTATTATTATCAGTTGTTAGAGGCAGTTAAGTGGGGCAGTAGATGGTATGCTGGGCCTGGAGTCAGGAAGACCTGTGTTCAAATACAGCCTCAGACACTTACTAGGTGTGTGACCCTAGGCCAGTCACTTAACTTTGTTTGCCTCAGTTGTCTCATCTATAAAATGAGGATAATAGTAGCAGCCACCTTTCAGGGTTGTTGTGAGGACAAATGAGATGATAATTGTAAAGCATTAGCATGGTACCCAGCACATAGTGTATGCTATATAAATGTTAGCCATTATCATCATGTTTGGTCCCCTCCCAGAACTCTGTTTTATTCTCACTCCATTCTAATTCATTTCACCCTCTTTGAATCTCACCCACTTTTCTCATTTTATTTCTTTCCTTCTCTCTAGCTGATAGAGATACTATGTGGGAAAATTGTTGATTGGGGCTTTCGATCACACCCTGTCTCCTTCAGTTTCCTATTTTAAAAGTACCATGGTTCTACAAACAGGTAAAGAAGTAAAGATTGCTAGTGGTCTGTCACAGGAAAGGAACTGCATTAAAAACATTTCCTTTGCCTGTGAGGACTGAAAAACTTAGTACCAACCCATGACTGTGCTCCAAAGAAGGTCTAACAGTCAAAGACTGTTGTTTCTTTTGTGGCACTTACCCAAATCTCTTGGTGAGAGCAGTCAAAGGAGCTCTCGTCATCCTGGATTAATATCAAGAGCAGACACCATATAGAGCTGATGTTCTTTTTCTGCTATTAAACAGATTTAAAGTCAGCTATGAAAACAATCTCAAGGGCACACAGGATATTATACTCACAGCTCTCCAGCTGTAACTTGCACGTCTGTGTGTCCATGGGATATTTAGATAGGTCCATGTTACATGCAACAGTAGTAGTAATTCTGGGGGAAAGAAAGAGCCCGAGCTTCAGAAAGCATGTCCTAAGAGGATGCCTTATAAAGAATGTTTTCTCTTCCAGTAGTGAGGCCCTGAGGACTTTTTGCTTGCTTCTTGAAGTGAACATGTGGTTTGGACCCTGCATTGAAAGCACCACTAGGCCTGGGGTGACAAATGACATTTCAATGCCTCTGCTTGAAGCTTAGATACTGTTAAAGGAGTGTCAAGAGAAACAAGTCCCAATAGGGGAAATTGCAGTGCTTCTAATTTAGAAGCAAAGCATTTACTAATATCTTCCATTTGTATAATGGTTTAAAGTTTTTCAAGGCATTTCTCCATCAGCTGTGGCAGTAAGGAAAATTATTATTGCCTCTATTTGACAGAAGAGGAAAATGAGGCTCAGAGAGGTTAGTTCAGTTGTTTTTTTGGTCATGCCTGACTCCACGTGACACCATTTGGGGTTTTCTTGGCAGAGATACTGGAGTAGTTTGCCACTTCCTTCTAGCCCTGGGTGACACAGCTAGTAGGTTTCTGAGGCCAGATTTGAACTCAGGAAGATGAGTCTTCCTGATTCCAGACCTGGCTCTATATCCACTGTGCCACCTAGTTGTCCCCAGAGAGGTTAAAGGAATTGTTTAAGGTCACAGAGCTGGTTGGCAGCAGAGTTAGGACAAGAGCCCAAATTAACTACGTCCCAAACCATGCTTCTTCCACTGGACCATGTTGCCTCACTAAAAGTGACTCCAAAGTGAGTTAGCCATCTTGGGTTGTAAGGCCCAAGGCTCACAATTATTATTGTTTATATCATTTCACCTGTTTTAGTTTCTATAGAGGGGTGGAACTCAGTGGAATGTTACAAATTCTTACCTCCTCTCTTTTTTCCCCTATTTCTACTGGAAAGAAGGAAATGGAGGGTTCTTGGTTCTCTGCACCACGTTAGACTGATACTTCCTATGAAATTCCAGCTTTAATGTCTCCTTTCTAGAACTTGAACTCAGAGGCAAGAAGGGTCTGTTTTCTGTCTTACTTTTCCATAATATCTAGACTGAGAGTCAGTATACCTTGGTTCTAGTCCTGCCTTCACTATTAAAAGAATTGTATAACCCTGAGATTGCTGCTTAATTTCTCTGAGCCTCAGTTTCCTCATCTGTAAAATGGCTCTGATCTCTTTCAGTGCTAGTAGTTTCAAACTGTAGATAACATTGGCCTTAGGTCAGTGGATATCTGATTACATGTCTATACAAAGGTGCCTTTGGAAAGGACAAATAGCCATCATACAAAAGGGGATGACTGGATTCCTCCCCTAAGCCCACAGAAATCTGTATATTTTGGTGAACTTAAGTTACATGGGAGGACTCAATTGCCGTAGGGAATAAGGGCATGAACAGAATTGGCAAGGAAAGTGACTGCCTCCTTAGAGAAAAATAGGGTCCTGTAAGACTGATTCATTTTTAAATTTGCTGGGAAAACATCTAAGCCTGCTCTGGCCCTTGATCCATTGATTGTCACCTGCCTGTTTCTACCTACAGACAGATTTACCTGAGAGCATACAAGACAGTGCCATTGGAGAATAATCGAATCAGTCGGTTCCCCACAGTGACGTCATGTAGAAAAGACTTTTTAGATTCCACAATATAGGTGTCGGGCACCCAGAGAAACTCAACAAGGCGAGCGTCCAGAGTAAAGCTCTTGTTGCCTTCAAACACCAGCCGCTGGTCGGTCCATCGCTGCCTCAGGTAGATGGTCGCAGTGTAGTCCTAAGGAGATGGTTTTTTAAGGGTGAAGGTGGGTAGATCATTGTCTGGGTTGAGATGTGGAAGGGTGGGGGGAGAGGGGAGGGGAACTTTTGGAGGAGTGGGTAGGATGGGGAATGGGAGGGTGGGGGAGAAGATAAGGTAACAGGGATAGGGTGAAAAGACTGAGAAAGAAATTAGTGAGTAAACATAAGATGGGGGAAATTCACAAATAGTAATTATAACTCTGAATGTGAATGGGATGTTTATAGCAGCTCTTTTTGTGGTGGCAAAGAACTGGAAACTGTAGGGATCTGCATCAGCTGCGGAATGGCCGTACAAGTTGTGGTGTAGGGTTGTGATGGAATACTACTGTGCTGTAAGAAATGACGAGCTGCATGACCTTAGACAGGCATGGAAAGACTTGCACAAAACGGTGAAGAGTGACGTGAGCAGAACCGAGAGAACACTGTATACAGTAACAGCAATATTGTTTTAAGAATGACTTTGAGCAAATAAGTTATTTTGTCTATTATAAATACCCAAATTAAAAATAAAGGATGTATGAAGAAGAAGAAAGAAGAAAGGAACCTGGCTAGGAAACTTAGAGAAAAACCTCAACTTCTTACACGTTGCCCCAAAGTTGAGATCAAGGGAAAGAACGAGAGAGAGACATTTATCAATAAAGTTGTTCCAGAGCCCTGGCTGTGGCAGCCAGTGTCAACAAGAGGACAAACTGACCTTAGTTATTTGGGGTAGTAACTTGAAGAGGTAAGCAAAGGCCTTTTTCTTCATAATACTCAAGCCTTTCAACTTGTCCTTTGAATAGAACTTTTATTTCTCTAGTCTAGCTCCAGTGTCTTTTTTAAATACAAACACCAACTTACTAAGTTTGCCCATAGGTTGGGTGCTTGAGATGCTCATAGTTAGTCCACGATGCACCCTGGGCCTTCTCCAGGACGCCAGCTCACATTTAAATAGCACATTAAGGTTTACGAGGTGCTTTCCGCACTACAACCCTGTGATGTAGGTAGTGGCAGGCAGTGCCACTATTACCGCTATTTTGCCCAAGGTTAATATTTGCACTCCATTCTCCTGATTCAAGTCTATCACTTTTTCTACTATACCACTAAATGAACTAATTTCATCTAGTTTTTTTTTTTAGCTATTTATCCTCAATTACACAACTATTGAAAGATATTCGTTGTAAATCTTTACCTAATTTTCCCCACTCTCAGGGGTTATACGATGTCAAGTATTCCCCAATGTATTTTCCCCTCCCCTCCAAATTTCTCTCTCTTAAAATACTAAGTTTTTATGTTTTGGGTCTTTGAAGCTTTGCCTTCTTTCCCCTACCATTCTCAAAATCTGCTTTGTAATGTATCTTTGACTATCCTGGGTCCCTTGATAAAGCCTCTGGCTTAAACTGAGTTTAGGTATTGATGTTTAAATCTTTTTTGTATTACTGGAGATCATGTCCCTGTGAGCCATGAAAAAAAGTCAATCTGTTGTGGTATAGGGGAGAAAGAAAGGCACTCACCATGTTACTTTCTGAAATGCTAGAAATACTGGCAATGTCGAGTGTCAATGCTATTTGAACAGGCTCCCCTATGAAGAAGAAAGAGATAGAAGAGGATGACGTGAGGACCAAAGTACGAGGGTTTTTTTTTTAATCAATACGTGAGCATCTGCTATTTAAAGACCAAGGGATAATGAATGACTACACCTGTGATTTCACTGGTAGAGGTAAACTGCTCATCGCCAGCTTTGCAACCGAAGGCCCAGCAGAGCTGCCTAGAGCACTGAGCACTTAGGGAAGCCAAGGTCACACAAATGAGGGCGTGCCCAAGGCGGGGCTTGAACTAAGGTCTTCCTCACTTGTAGGCCTGCTTTCTGTGATGAGGTATTTGTAAACCTCTTGCCAGAAAAGGTTTGCACAGAAAAGCATCTACATGTAGTAGAGAGCTAGATCAATGGTGGCCAAAGTGAGAGCCTTGGAATAATAATAATAATAATAGCTAATGTATTGCACCTGCTATGTGTCAGACAGTGCTGAGTGCTTCACAAATCTCATTTGATCCTCACAGCAACCTGGGTTATTATCCCCATTTTGCAGGTGAGGAAACTGAGGCAAACAGAGGTTAAGTCACTTGTCCAAGGTCACATAGCTAGTAAGTATCTGAGGCTGGATTTGAATTCAGGTCTTCCTGATTCCAGGCCTGGCATTCTTATCCACTGTACAAACCAGCTCTCTCAAAGCACCGGCTATAAGTGCTGGGGATACAAAAATAGGCAAAAGATGGTTCCTGCTGTATTCTATCTACTTTGACACCTAGCTGCCCCCAATAGACCCTGAAGGACCTTGGCTTGACCTCCAAGAGCTCTATCGATTGCACCACCTAGCTGCCCCAAAATACATGATTTTAAAAAGCCTGAAGACTACTACTTTAGAGATTTAGCAGAAATTTGTACCATCATGGCTTTTCTAGTAAAATAAAGATTATCATTATTTTTAGATCACAAAATGTGAGAGCTAGAACTGAAATTGACATAATGCAATGGAAAGAATGCAGGATTTGGTGTCAAAATATCTGGGTAGTAAATTTAGTTTCTCTATTTTCTTTCAACCTCCATGACCATGGACAAGTGAATTCACCTGTCTCGGCCTCAGTTATCTCGTCCATAAAATGAATCCTTTCTGGCTTTCATCCTAAGACCGCTTCATTTTTTAGACATAGGAACGGAGGTCCAGAGGAGTGACATGTTTTCCTGAGGTTGTCACTCAGCTAGTTGGGAAGGGCTGAGATGAATCTCCATTTCCTTCCTGTCTTCTTCTGGGAGAGAAAGACAAGGATCTAAAATTCTACGTGGGGACCCTTACCTGATATAGGCCATCTCTATTGCATCAACTTTATTCAGGTCAATTCTACAAACGAGCATTAAGTGGTAGAGGGTGAGAGGCAATCTTTTGAAGTAGGGCAGGCCTTCAAATCAAGAAGCCGTGGCTTCAAGTCTTGTCCCTGACATAAACTAGCTATGTGACTGTAGGCAGGTCACTCAACATCTCAGTCTCCCAGGCAATCTCTGATTTGTTTCAGAGTAGAGAATTTCCACACTGGGATTTCACCACACAAGGGAAATCACAGGTCTGCATCACTTCCCCTGCCACCTCCCAAGATGTGCAGGGTACTGAATTAAGTATAATGGCATATAAAGACAAAGAAGGTCTCATTCTACTGGTCTAATTTTTGTATTTGTTTCATTATGAGAGTTTTCAGTTGGTTGGCACTGATAAATTAATATGTTAGGAAAGGAAAATATGGACACTATTCTATTGCCCATTGTGATACTCTTCCTTAGGGACTAGAGGATAATGTTTGTTGAAGTCAATAATAATGATAATAATAACAATAACAATAATAACATGTCATCTTAAGGTTGGCAAGGCACTTTGCATACAAGTTTCTTTCTCACTTTACCCTTATGACACTTGACAAATACAATAGGTATCATTATTCCCATTTCACAGATGAGGAAGCTGTAGTTCTGAGAAAGTAAGTAACTTGTCCATGGTCACACAGATTGTAAAGTTGGGTTCATTCTTAAGTCTTTCCTGAGTACAAGTCTGGTTCTTTTATCATTGCACCAAGGGTCCAAGATTGTCACCAGATATGCTCTAAGAGGTGTTTGTCAGTGCTTTTCCTCAAGGTCCTTCAGATCCTAATTCTGCCAGTACTTAGTAATAGGACATGGGGCTTTAAGACCCCTTCTCTTCTCTGGATCTCAATTTCCTCATCTATAAAATGAGTTGGTTCAACATAGTCCAATGGAAAGAGCAATGGCCTTGGAGGGAGAAGACTAGGTTCATATTTCACTTCTGCCCCTTAGTAACTGTGTGACTTTGTACAAATCCTCTCATTCATCTGGCCTTTGATTTTCTCATTTTGAAAATGAGGGAGTTGGATGAGGTGACTTCTAAGGTCCCTTGAAGCTTTAAATCTATGACTAGATGACTATGATTAACATGAGAGAATTCAATGAGATCAATGACTTTTTGGCCATTAGGTGAAGCCTACAGACCTCTTCTCATATGTTTTTGCTTTAAATTTATAATGAAAGAAAATGCTAAATGCAGTGAGTGAAAACACTAGTGAAAAATAGAGATACAATTGTTTTTCCCCATTGGAGTTCATGTATCCTCCACAATCTATTCATGCAACCCAGAGGAAGAACCCTTGGAATAGATAATTTTTAAATCCTTTGAAAAAAAAATACATACATATGTATGTATTCCATTGAAAGTGTGCTCCCTAGATAGTGGCTGAGCCTTGGGGCCCAAGTATTCTGACTTCTTACTGATACATTTTCCAATGGAAACCACTACCTCCCTAATTCACCTTGGAGTTAGTCAACTTGGATCCTAAGGCCTAAAATACACATTAACTGCTATTGATATTTAATACATTTAAAATGCCAAAATGAGGATTGGAAAGAATAGAGAGTATTTTAGATGTTTTGTTAAACTTAAATAAAAATGTAGATTGACAGAAAATGCAACACTGAATAAAGCGCTTTGGAAAAACTTGGTGAAGTATAGCCTCAATTTTAAGAACTCTGCAGACCAGCTGGGGGAATGAATATCCCAGCTTTGGAGATAAATGGATCCGTACAGATCAGGGCACCCCACCTCAGCCTGTGAAGCAGATTTCTAGAGGACAGTCTAGAGGAAGACTTCTTAAACTTATTCCACTCAGGACTGAGGGCATGCACAGTACAAAGCATGCATGCTTTGTGTTCAGAACCAAGGCTGGGGTGAAGCGCGATGGGCAAGCACTTGCAGAAACACCTCAGGCTCATTACGCATTTGATTTTGAATTAATTTTTGGTCATTGCATGTTTAGAAATTTTTTACTGTTGTCAGATTTTTTGGAACCCCATATGGAATCATGACCCACAGTTTAAGAAGTGCTGGTCTAGGAGAAGCTGACTCTTCTTGTGTCTTGGCAGTTTTTGGAAAGAAAACAAAGTAGATTCCAAGTAAATCCTACTGAATACTATTTACTCAGAGTAAAGGAACTGATGGTTCCTCCCCTAGCAGACAGATAATCATCAATGGCCACAGCAGTGTGATAATTAGGGGAAGGTGAGGGAGAAGGAAGAGAATCTTTTTTTGGCAAGAACCCTTTGAACAATTTACTAAGTGCTGAACAAGCAAAGCAATCTGATTAATCTAATAAAAGCAGTAATAGCTAGCATTTATATAGTGCTTTAAAGTTTGCAAATGTTACTTATGTTAAACCATTTGATCCTCACAAAAAACCCTTTGAAGTAGGTGCTGTTATGATTATTCACATTTTACAGATGAGGAAAATGAGGCAGACTTGCCCAGGATCACACAGCTAGTATCTGAGGCAAGAGTTCAGAGTTTAGATCTTTCTGACTCCAGGTCCTATCTTTTATTCACTGTGCCACTGGTTGTCAGTGTCTAAGAAAACTGAGCAATAAATTTTTATATAGAAATAAACTGGGAAATAAGCCTTCTGTTCCAATGAGGTGAAAAAGTAGTTAAATGTTAATCTCTAGGAAAGGAAATTTTGTATGTCAGAATGCCAGCGAGTGAGAGTGGGGTGAAGCATTCCTACCCCCTGAAAATGCAGAGCATGTGTAGTAAATGCCCTGGGAGCTCCAGGCTCACTGTGTCTTGGAGTGTGTTTCTAAACAGCTGATGATGGTTTCTTTTGTTCTTTCCGTCCCC
>NW_027555625.1:406029855-406087355 GCF_003287225.1 Phascolarctos cinereus | reverse complement strand
GTTGCCTTTCACTCCTACCTTTATCGCTTTTTCCATCATGCCTCCATCAGAGGCAGATAGGTGACTCAGTGGAGAGAGCCCTGGGTCTGGATTCAGGAAGACCTCAGTTCAAATCCAACCTCAGATATTTACTACCTGTGTGACTCTAGGCAAGTCATGTAACCGTTATGTGCCTCAGTTTCCTCAGCTGTAATATGAGGATTATAAGAGCACCTACTTTGCAGGCTTAATATAAGGATCTTTGTAAAGAGCTTAGCACAGTGCCTGGCACATAATTAGGTACTTAATAAATACTTTTTTCCTTCCTTCCTTCCATCTGTCACAAACCTGAAATAACCTTCCACTTCCAATTTACAAAGTCACTCCCCTAATTCTAAATTTCAAGACTTTCCCCAAATCTATTCCCTTTGGGAAGGCTGACCCAGAGAACTCTCTAATAGGGCATGGTTATTTTATTCTTCCTTTACTTGCCTACCTCTACCTTCTTTTCCCAGAGTCCTTAAAGATTACAAGTTGCTAGAGTTAGAAGGGACCTTAAAGTTCATTTTACAGATGAGGAAAATGGGCCCATAAAGGTGAACCAACTTTCTTAAGACCAGGGAGAAAGGCAATGGCAAAGCTGATACCTTAACCCAGGTGTCCTGAATCCAGGCCATCTTCTATCCCATCAACTGCCTCCTGACTTAACAGTCCTCCCTCCACTTGTGTAAATCTGGGTTCATACAGTTGTTGGGGGTGACCGCTGAGATCATGAGGACAAAAGGGAGAGTGGGATCTGGATGTGGCCTCCTGGTAAAAGGGTATCTGCCCCAACTCCCTGAACACTTAGAAAAGGATGAATGGCTCATAAAATCGTAGATTTAGAGTTTGAAGAGTCCACAGAAGCCATGAAGTCCAATATTCCCTTTTATAGATAAGGAAACTAGTCTCAAAGAAGTTCAGTGACTTGCCCTGTGTCACACAGCTAGTAAGTGTCAAGATCATCAAGAAGTAGGGTCAGCTAAGATGCTCAGCACTCTCTTGTCTAGGTTTGCTTGGTTTTGTTTTCTTTTTTTCTAAGAAGCAGAGATAGCTCTCATGGGAAAAGGGAAGATGGTTTCCATCCTCCCTCCCTGTTTCCCTAATTCTTCCTAACATAGACACAGAAGGCATCCTAATCTTCTAAGTTTCCAACTTCAATGAAAAAAAAACCAGGAGGAAAAAGTTTTCCCAGTTCCCAGTTATCTATCAAAAAGAACCAGCATGAAACTATTCAATAAAAAGTAGCAGCTGAGCTTAGATGAGGTTGAGGTTAAAAACAAAGTATTTTTACCTCTGTATGTATCATTGAGAAAAAAAGATAGAAGATAAAGTAATATAAAGCTGGTGCTCTACTTCTGGTGTGGTCTGTCCATATGTCCTCTTAAGTTCTGGGTCACATGTTTGTATGTGAAATATTCTAGTTCCTAATCTCTCAGAAAGCAGGGAAGTGAACTAGAAAGATGGGGAATTAGGAGCTCTGGGTGATCTAGATCAAGCACTGTGTGACCTTAGGCAAGCTACTCCACCTCTCCTGGTCCCAGTTTCGTTTTCTGTAAAATGAAGGTGGGGGGGGGGGGACTTGACCTCTTCTAGATTTGACATTCCAGAGCTTCTTTCCCTAAACAGGAAGAGTTGACAGTTGTGTCACTTACCGAAAAGCTGCAAGGAGCTCCTTTCAGGCGGCACACAAGAGCACTGCATGGACTTCCTGAGACCCCAGAACCCTCTCCATTTTCAAGGACTCTCCTCTTTGCTCTCAGCTGTTCCCTACTGGAACGGACACCAGTGTAGAAGAGCTGCTAAGCTGGTGTACTGTGCTGGGGTGGAGAGGGACATAGGTTTGAGCCTCTGAGGGCTCCTCCCTTAAGAGAAGAGTGGGTGGAGTTATGAGAGGTTCCTTCTTGTCAAAGACACCTGCTCATCTTAAGCTACCCCAATGGGAATCCAGGGCAATGGCTTGTGGGCTTGGGTTTTAAGTCATTCTTCCCTTGAACTAACCAAGAAATGAGACTAGCCATCAATAAACAGAGTAGTACCAGTAAGCATTGAATAGGGGACCGACTTACTACGCAGACCAGTGCACAAAGGCTTTCTAGGGACAAAGAGCCAAAGAGACTGGACTTAGAGCCCAGGACAGTAAATACGGTAGAGTAGAAAAGAATGCCATATGAAAGCCGAGAACCTCAGATTCTAATCCCGGCTGAGCCACTAGCCAGACCTTCTGTTGGAAATCCTGCAAGTCGCGGTGCCCTCTCAGGCAAATCTCTTGACTTCCCGGGACTTCACTTTCCTCATCTCCAAAATGAGAGGCGAACTCAATGATTCCTACAACAACCTTTAAACCACCTTAATTCACAAGTCAGCAAGGAACCTAAAATAAACAAAAATTAATTGCTTGACCTAAGGGCCTTGTGTTTCCCAAATTAAGAGAATTCTAGAAGACTCGGATAAAGGAGGCTCAAGGACAGACACTTGGTGAGAAAGGCCCAGGAACAAATGTAACCATTAAAGGCCTCTCTCTTTTAAAAAAAAGAATTTCATTTTTAATTTATGGAATAAAGCAAGTATTTCCATAACATAGTATAATAAAAAAAGATAACTGCATATGAAACTGTAAATCTATTATGTACAACTTGCTATTCCTTTTGAATATATAATAAAGTTATCATGTAAATTTCTTTTTTCCTTTTTCTTTCTTCCCTCCCTCCTCTCACCCTAGAGATGGCTGCCATTAGACAAAAATACGTATGTATGTATGTATGTATGTATATATGCATATATATAAGCATTCTATATGTACTTCCACTTATCAGTACTTTTTCTGGATACAAATAGTGTCTTCCTTCATTTATCCTCTGTAGTTAATTGGGGTATTTATAAAAGCCAAAATGACTTAGTTGCTCAATACTGCTGTTACTGTCAGCAGTGTTCTCTTGGTTTTGCTCATTTTGCCCTTCCTTGTTGTGTTCAACTCTATCCATGTTTTTCTAAGATCATTGAACTCATAATTTCTTATAGCATAATAGCATTCCATCACAATCATATATCACAACCTTTTCAGCCATTCTTCAATTGATGGGCATACCTATGATCTCCAGTTCTTTACCACTGCAAAAAGAGTTGCTATCAATATTTTAGAACATACAGGTTCTTTCCTTTTCCCCTAATCATCTTTGGAAATAGACCTACTAGGGGTATCGTTGGGCCAAAGGGTATATGTAGGTTGATAACTCTTTGGGCATAATTCCAGATAGAAAGGTCTCCCTGTACCTCCCACCAAGGAGCTTTTCAAGTGATCTCCCAAGTTCCACGCTTCTTGCATCTTTTTGTGCAGAATCTCTGAAAGAGCAGAAGGTTCTTTAGGGCAACAACTATTTGTGGTTTTCCTCCCTAGTATCCAGCACATAGCAGGCACTCAGTAAATTCTTGCTCAATAAAACTTACTAAAACTTCAGAGATGAAAAAGACCTCACAGGTCATCTTGTCCAAACCATGCCTGAATAGGAATTCTCTCTGCACAAATAATAAAGTTATCATGTAAATTTCTTTTTTCCCATCTGGTCATCCGTTCTCTACGTGGATATCTCCAATGATGAGGAACTCATTCGTTGATGAGACAGCCCATTCCACTTTTGGACAGTTCTAATTTTTAGGAAAAATTTCCTTCTATCCAGTTACAGTTGGACTCTCTGTGATTTAGTCATAGGATCATAGGATTTGGAGCTAGAAGAGGTCCTAGAGATCATCTGGTCCAATCTCCTGATTTTACAGATCAGGAAATAACCTGAAAAGTTAAGTGACTTTTCAAGGGTGCAGACGTAATGAGCATCAGCATCAGGATTCACACCCATGTCCTTTTGATCCAAGGTTTGTTTGTTTGTTTGCTATATCTTTTTACTCCCTCTTCTGCTCTCCAGGGCTAAGCAAAACAAATGTAATCCTTCTTCTAAATATGCCAATCTTTCAAATACTTAAGGATGTACTTAATATGTACTCTCAAATACTTAAGTATGTATTTAAAATACTGCTTTCGTCTTTCCTTGTCTACCTATGTTATCCTCAGCCCATTAGATGTGAGCAGAGGATTCCCAGAGACTGGGACTATGTATAAAAAGCTCCCCATTCACTATCCCTCTACCCTAGAAAGAGAGACTAGGGGTGAGTGAAGGAGCCAAAAGGCTGGAAAAGCAGTTGAGACCATTTGACCCAGCAGGTTGGCTGACCTGTTTCCACACGTTCTATCTCAGCTTTACCTGCACAGACTCAGGAACCACAGTCTGTGCTATATTCCCAGGGTAGACAGAGTTGGCCTCAGGGTTCAGGTGGAGGGAAGAAGGAAAGGGAGGGTGGAGATTGAGGGGAGCAAAAAAAGGTGGAGTGAAACTCCTCTGGTTACAAGAAACCAAAGGTGTTCTGTCCACTGTGCCAGGAATAGGGGCTGGCTTCCAACCAACTTCCTTAGCACTCCTCTGGACTCTGGCCAACCTCAAAAACATTTTTGTGCTGGTGGGCAGTGGGTGTCTAAAAAGAACTGATTTATTTCTCACCCCCTCAGCCTAGAAGGCCTTACTTTGAACTAGAAACCTTTAAGACAGCTGGAACTGAAATGCCTGAGGGGAGAATTTCAGACTCTGAACCAGACAGAGATGGTTTTCTCTATCCCTTATGGTTTCCAGAGATCTTTACCTGAGACAAAAGGTTTATGAAGACTATACAGCTCTGTTCTTCCAGGAGGGTGCCTTTGACCCCACAGAAAATCTGAAGAAAAGGCTCCTGAAGGTGATTTAAATTCTTATCGAGAGGGACCTGAGACATTGTTGGGAAAGGGGAAAGATTATAGCATCAGCATGTCTGCCTTTAGAATTTTAGTCCCCTTTTTTCACTGCCAGAGACAGATGTCCTGTCTCACAATGGGAACTTTTCAGCTCTGATTCTACAATACCCTTTCTAATCCCCAAAGATCACCCTGAGGTCAGATTGCATTTCATGCCAATGTCTAATAAAACACTACTGCTGATTTACAGACAACCTTCAGGAGTTGGACCTGTGCCAATAATATTTCTGACTTGAATTATTTATCTAATACGTCCTGTCTCCCCAGCTAAACTGTAGGTGTCATGAGGGCATACATAAGTTGTGTCTCTTACTCCTCTGGACCCAGAGCACAGAGTAGGTACTCAGCAAATAACTATTGGTAAGTTGGGCACATGGGTGGTGCAGCAGACGGAGTACTAGATCTGGAGTCAGGAAGACTCATCTTTCTGAGCTCAAATCTGGCTGTGTAACCCTGGAGAAGTCACTTAACCCTCTTTGCCTCAGTTTCCTCATTTGTAAAATGATCTGGAAAAGGAAATGGCAAACCACTCCAGTATCTTTGCCAAGAAAACTCCAGTGGGGTCAAGGAAGAGTTGGGGTCCAAGAGAATGAACAACAAAAGTTGATTGGTTACAATTTGTAGGACCTGAGGCACCTAGTGATTCACATATTGTCTCCCCTTAGGATGTAAGCTCCTTGAGGACAGAGACTGTGGGCTTTTTTCTTTCTTTTCACTGTAGCCCCAGCACTTAGCATAATGTTTGGTACATAATAAATGCTTCCTAAGTGCTTGTTGATATACTAAATGGCTTATCAGATGGCAGAGGGAAGGCTCATGTAGTAGCCACGAGCTTGGCCATCATCACTCTGGTTTTGGTCAGATACAAGCCTCTTTTCTGATTTCATTCAAATCCTGGAGATCAACAGACAAAGAGGGAGAGACCTCCATCTTCCAGTGTTGGCACAACAGTATCGGCACTATCCCAGCCTAGTTTCTTGAGGGATTGCTCTATAGTCTCTAGGACCTTGGGACCAAGGACATGGAGAGCCCTCACGCTCACACAGAGACATGAGGCCCTAAATTTTGCTTTCTTTCCATCCATAACACTCATTCAAAGCAAAGGCCAGAGGCAGGGGATGCATACTGCCCTTTGTACCAAGACACCCACAATGGCAGGCTGTGTGAGGGAGCAAAGGCCCAACCTGAGGGAAAACATATTAGAAATGGTAACCCAGCGTCCCAGAATTTAGAGGAAGGGCTGCCTGTCAGGACTGAACACGGTACAGGGCTCACATTGGTCTTTTTGACAGCAGCTATATGACTGGATATCAGGGCAATAGCATTTGCAGCAAATGTAAATGATCTAAGATTAAAGACGATTCACTCTCCCTTTATCCCTTTCCCTCTGGTCTCTGTCTCTCTCTATAGACATATGCACACAATCATATCATTATTATGTGTGCTCTTAAAGGAAACAAAAGAAATAAAAGTGAGAGCTATTGAAATGGGTAGCCACAGGAGGTGAAATATGATTCCCTATAGATCTCTGAATAGGAGACATCCTACTTGGTCCTGACTGGAGGGAAACTATGTATATGTGTGGGGATGGGCAATAAAAGAAAGGTTTTCAGATCTTTTCATTGTATTGATCAGTTTTGCTAATTTTAGGGGGCGTAGTTTTTTCTTCCTCTTTTTTCTTCTTTAAAATTTTTTTAAAATAACATTACAATGTTATTTGTTTTATGAGGTGGTGCTCTGGGAGGAGGATAGACGGGAAACTGGAAGAAATTCTAGTGAGGTAAAAAAGCCAAAAACAAAATATGTCAATATTTTATTTAAAGGGCAAGAAAGTGGTTTGAAATAATCCTTTGATGACCTTGCCGGTTCAAGTCGTCTGAGACTAATAATCAGCTCTTCACCTTGGATTAGACTTTACACTCTTCACTGTTCTATTAAAACCAAAACAATCTTTAAACCTTGTAAGTCCTAATGCCAGAAGAAGGGAGGGTCCACCCACTCCCTCATGGAATGCTGCCAGCCCTTCCTTAGGGTTTGCTACTTGGGTTTCTTTCTTCCAACCAGTTATTTCTTCAGGGTGGCACCAATGTTGACTCTCTAAGAACATACCCTGTAAGAAGTACAGTTATCACTTCCATATGGAGGGTGGGGAGAGGGGCTGAGGGGAATTAGGTTAGGGGTGTGGCATCCCCACAATCTGGAAAAGCCTCAAAATGTTTTGGCCTTCCCTTCATACCAGAGAAGAAGTTTGAATTATTATGGTATTAAAGAATAAAATATGTTGATAATAATATATATATATTACTATAATATATATAATATAATACATATATATTATATATATAATACTATACACATATTTTATGCATTTTTGAATTTCTAAATTTTTTCCTCTGTCATCTGCTGGCCTTAGGGTGTTGTCTGCAGCTTCCACAAAAACTCTAAAAAAATTCCCATGTAGTTTCTTACGCCCCCCCCCGCAACATATGGAGACTGTGATGGGGAAAGTCAAGATTTGGAAGGGATAAATACAGATTATTTAAGGCTCTAGAGATCATCCATAAGTAATCAGTCACAGGGCACGTGAAGAGGCGGATTATGATGGAAGGACTTGGAGGGGACTTTGGAAGCCTGAGTTCGGGTCTTGGCCCCATCATTACCAGCCCTATGACCTTGGACCAAACCACTTCCTCTGTCACAGTTTCCTCATCTATAAAATGGTTGGAATAGATTATCTCTAGGATCCCCTCTGGCCTTGAAAATCCATGATCCGTAAAGTCATTTCTAGCCCTAGCCATCTCTCTTTCATCTTTAAGGTCCTATCTAGGTAGAATTCTAGATTCGTATGGCTAGGTGGTACAGATAATAGAGCACCTGACCTGGAGTCAGGAAGACCTGAGTTCAAATCTGACCTCAGACACTTATTTACTAGCTGTGTTGACCATGGGCAAGTTACCTAACCACTGGCTGCCTCAGTTTCCCCATATATAAAATAGAGATAATGATAGCACCTATCAAAGTGCTTTGCAAACCCTAAAGGGCTGTTTAACTGTTCTGTTCCTCAGTTTCCTTATCTGTAAGATGAGGGAATTGTGCTCACTGGCCTCTAAGACTCCTTCCCAATTCTAAATCTATAATCCTATGAGAAGGCCTACAAGCATTCCAGGGCTATGGACCTTATTGGATGAAATAGTTTGAATGACAGCTGGGCATCTTGAGAATTGCAGTTTTCCTTCTCCTGAGAGTAAAATAAATTAGAGGAAACATTGCATAAGGTTTGGGATTGGGGATATAAGATCTGGCAGCACTCAGACCTTGAGTGTAAGAGGGCCCAAGGTGGAACCAATCTGACTAGGAAAGCGGGAGCCTCAGTCTTGAAGATGGATAAATAAGGCAGAGATTGTTCAGCGGGATGGAAAGCAACTACCTTCCCCTTGGAGAGGCTGCTGTCAGGGACTCAAGAGGAAGAAAGGTCTGAGCAGTAGTGAGTGTCCCCTCTCCACCCCTTAACTGCTGCTTCTTTCTCCTCCTCTCCTTCCTGGGCCCATTTAGATGTAGATTTAAAAAAAATCTATGTGTCCTGTTTTCCTATTCCCCCACCCCCAGTTGCTGATGGTAATTTGTCAACCTGATTCTTTTTTTATAAATGAGTTTATTCCCATTACCTGCAGAAGTATTATTACTTGAGATCCCAGTGTGCATGGGGAGAGGGGCTTGTATTTGACATACTGTCTACATACAGTAAGACCCTGTAGTTCTTTTGGTGGCTAATGAATCACAATTTAGGTTTCTGAATTATGCTATAACTCTCCTAAACTTGAACTCTAAAATTTGGAGTTGGGATTTGCTTAAATTTTCACTAGAAGAATGAGCTGATTGGAGCTATGGTGCTGTTAAGTGTGTCTAGATGGGCTTTGGGGGCTAAACACTGCCCCTTTTACCCAAAGAGAGTGAGAACGCTAGAAAGGAGTAGAGGAGAAAGTCTCATCTTAGAGCATGCCCAATAGTCATGGTCTATGAGGATTTCAACTCTACCCCTTTTGGTTTGGGAGGGGAACACAGACTCCTCATGCTTCACAGTGTTGCCTAATGTTACTTTATGATTCTTTGAGAATCAATTCTTTAAAAAGTATTTATTAAGCGCTCACTTTGTGCCAAGAGTTGTGTAAAATGCTTAGGATACAAAGTAAAATCAAAACCAGTCCCTGTCCTCATGAAGCTTTTATTCTAATGGGGAAGGCAACATATATAAATCAGAAAATACAAGATAAATACAAAATAGATGAAAAGTGACATTAGAGGGGCTGATACTATCATCAACCGTAGACGATTTCAGACAGTATGAAGAGGGAGGTATTTTGGTGCAGTGACGCCTTCCTTGGTTCCCTCAAATAGTACATACAAGTGACTCTGTTTACTTCCTGTGCAAGCTTGGGCTGATAAAGATAAAGAGGCAGAAGCCTACTCCCCCATTCTGTGGTCATGCTGGTGTGCTTCTCTTGACATGGTACCCAATGTATCACACATAGAAGGCACCTAGTAAAATTTGTTGAATAAATGAGAGTTAGCACTGTTTGATCTTTCCTTATGTCTTTTTTAGAGCAAAAAAGACTTGGTCAGTGATATTGTAGCTATCTGAAAGACCCATCCTTGTAACAGAATAATTATACACCCTGTCAAGTTTTTAGTTCTTCCTCTAAAGGTATTTCTTGCCAAATGATGATATTGCCAAAAAAATAGTAGTTTGCTAGATGATAATGATGATGATGATGATGATGATGACAATAATAATATTGATGTAGCACTTTTGGGTTTACAAAGCACTTTCTTTGCAATAACCCCACAAACTAGGCAGGAACACCATGTTCCTTTCTTCCCTCAACACATTCCTTTTCCTCTGTGGCTGCTACTACTGGCTACCTCCTTGAAGTAAGTAGCAAATGTGATCTCCAAGTGAGATAATAACCTCCAGGTCAGGCTCAGAGAGGTTAAATGATTTTTCTGTGGGCATACAACTAACTGCTATCAGTCAGGATTTGAACCAAGGTCTTTCGACTCATAGAACCATAGCATCTGTTGAAAGGGGCTCCAGATGTCAACGAGTTCAACCCACAGGACCTACCTCTACTATATCCCTAACAAATGATCACATAGTTTTCACTTGAAGTCCTCTTTACTTTGTGAGTAATTCTATTCCACTTTGAGTCAGCTCTATTAGCAAGTTCTCCTGAGGTTGACCTCAAATTTGCCCCTCCCCAACTTCTACTCACTGCCACAAGCTCTGCCTTGTGAGGCCAAGCAAAACAAATTGAATCCCTTGTCCCCATGACAACTTTTTAAATGCTTGAAGCCAGATCCTATTCTACCTATGACTTTTATTCTTTGGGGTAAACATTCCCAGCTCCTTCAACTAACCCTGGACCCTCTTGGCAAGGTTTTTAGCCCCCTTACCGTCTTGGTCACCCTCCAAGGCTAACACTCTCTCCACTGTTACTTGACGCTACTCTTTCCCAGTTCTTTTGGGCAGGGCTGACTACCTCCCTACATTGAAGGCATACAGGATATGAGCCCTGCCCCACCTGAAACAGGAAACTAGACTATGATTGACTGAGCTCATTTGTGTATTTGCCTCTCTGTAATGTTAACCCTCTGTAACACCCTATGGATTGGCTTATGCTTTAGGAAAGCATATTCCCACACCTGTCAATTCACCAGTATGTCCTGATGAAACCTCAGCTAGTTAATTATAAGGTATAAGTTTACACGTCTGGGTCTGTTTCTCATCTCAGATCTGGTGTGTTGTTAGGTCAGCACATTCCTTAATGCTTCCAACCTCCCACTCCTCTCACCCCCTCCACCCCTGGCCCCCAACCACGAACCAGCTACCTCTAATTGTAAAGTATTCAGATTTATATGGGGGGAAATAATGCTAGATGATAATCCCCTCCCACTTTTTTTTAGTTTATAGGGATTACTTCCAACCTTCCAACTCTGTCTTTGCTCCTAATAGTTCTTTCTCCTTTTTTTTTGTTTCTTCATCCTACTCATGCTTTTAAGACCCAGCTAAAGAAAGTCTGATGCACACATAAAATTTGGAGTCAGCTCTTTTCTACTCTATAGACACAGCTTGTGGTGCCATCAGATCTCTCAAGGAAGAACTAAGATTTATTCAGGAGTAAAGCCTTGCATGCAATTCTCCTTCTAAGTGTAGAGGACCAAAGCCTCAACCAGAAGTTATTCCTACCTATACTTGGGGGAAGAAACAACTTGTCTCACTATTTTAAACAAGGGAAACATTTAGATTTGCTGTTCTCTGGAATGGCATCACTTTCTGGTCCAAATACCACTGCTTCTGATCTGAGGTGTGGCATGTACTTATCACAGGCTCCTCCCAGGGATGCAATGAGACCACTAATACCAAGGACCAGGAAAAACTCAGTCCTTCCACAAAGGCAAGCCTGGAACTAAATACAGACATAGTGCAAAGTTGGGAGGAAGAGAAGACAGTGACTAAAGCAAAGACGTGGATCTGAAGATGTGCCTCCCCAGCTCAAAAACTGCTGTGGCTGCCCGTTCCCTTTAGGAAATTATACCAACTTCTCAGCCTGGCATTTAAGGTCTCCTACAGTTTGGTGCCTACTTACTTCTCCAACCTTATTTCCCATTGCTCCTCTTTACACATTCCACATTTCCATTCCAGCCAAACTGGACAGCAGGCTGTTCCCTGAACCTTAAATGTCATCTCTTACCTCTGTACATTCTCGCATACCATCAGTCATACCTGGAATGCATCCAGTCTTTCAGATTCCTTGTCTTCTTTCCAGGCCTAGCTCAGATTCTGCCTTCTTCTTGTAGCATTCCCTGATTTCCTCCAGCTTTCAACGTTCTTTCCCTCCTCAAATATTCTTAGAGCTCTTTATTTGATCTCTTATTTACCTTCCTTGCTCTCTGTGTTGCATTATAATTATTTCCAATCCCCTGATACCCTTCTCCCAAGAGAATGTCTCTGGGAAGAATAGATGTGTTTAAAATCTTCAGATGGATTCTTCTCCATCCCTCCAGCAGTGACTTAGCTGTGTCTGTCTTCCCCCAGCCCTGTCAAAATATTTATGTTTCAACTATAGCTAACAAATTAAATTTATAAAAGAGAAACTCCCCTATGAGAAAGGAACTTAGGGGTCAGGATGTAGACAAATTATAAAGCCTGGTATAGTTTTCTGTTGAATGTTTCCAGTTTATTATGCATATAGCATGCTGCTTCATGGCTGTTAACATATTGTCTCCCCTCTTAAACTGTGAGCTCCTTTAAAGGAGGGACTGTCTTTTGCCCTTCTTTGTATCCCTAGAGCTTAGCACTTGCCTGGCACATAGTAGGCACTTCATCTTAAATCACTGACTACTGAAATGAACATTTTGTTTTTTACAAGTAAGGAAACTTTGGTCTGAAGAGAAGGAATTTGCCCACCGAGTATCAGAGATAGACTAGAAGCTACTGACTTTTGTTCCCTTGTTCTTTAGGTAGTTCCAGAGCACCTTTGGGAAAGCCAAATCAGAAAATCGTTCTAGGAAAAGAGCTGCTTTCCTCAATGTGTCCCCTGAGTAGAGAGAGATCTCATAGATCATGTAGGTGAGCCTGTACCTGAAGAGGAAACTCTGAAATGCCATGACCCTAAGAAGTAACCATCTGTATACAGTAACAGCAACAGCGTTTTAAGGATAATTTTGACTATTATAAATACCCAAATTAACTACAGAGGACCTATGAAAGAAGATACTATTTGCATCTAGAGAAAGAACTGATAAGTAGAAGTATGTATATAATGATTTTACATACATACATATACATACACACACTTACGTCTAATGGTAGCTATGTCTAGGATGGGGTGGGGGGAGGGAAGAAAAAAGTTACATAATAACACATATATGTACATATATATACACACACACATGTATACACAATACTGTATTTCCCCCAATTACATGTGAAAAGAATTTTTAACATTTTAAAGAAGTTTTGAGTTCCAAATTCTGTTCTTCCCTCCCTACCTTTCTCCATTTCCACTTCCCTGAGATGGTAACTAATCTGATATAGGTTATACATGTGCAATCATGTGAAACGTTTCCATATTAGTCATTTTGTACAAGAAGACTTGAATAAAAGAGAAAGAAGGAAATAAAAAGTGAAAAATAGCATGCTTCAGTCTGTTTTCTGACAATATCAGTTCTTTCTTTGGAAACTTTAATATATATTTAAAAGGAATGGCAGGTTGTACATAACAGATTTGCAGCTTCATGTGCAATCATCTTTTTTCCCCCTAGTCTACTATGTTATAGAAATGCTCGTTGTATTTCTTAAGTTGAGAACAAAATTAGTTAATTAGTCTTTTTTTTTAAGTAACTTCTAGTGATGATGAACTTTCTAGGAAGAAGCTCATTCTGCTTAATGGCCCTCACTGTGAAAGCTTTCTCCACTTAATGCTATGTTTCTATTAAGCTAAAATCTATCCCTCTGCAACATTCACCTAATGCTCCTGATTCTACTCTTTGAGGCCAAGAAAAACGAGTTCAGATGCTACTCTACATGACAGCCCGTGTGAATTATCCCACCAAACCATAAGGCAATGGTGCCCAGCCCCCCCCCCTGCAAAAAAAAGTTCTCTTGATGCTAACTTAAGTTCATCCCTGCCTCTGCCACACACTGGCCGTGTGACCCTGGGCAGGTCATTGTAGAATGCCTCAATGCCTCAGGGCAAGCTCTCTCAAACTGTAGCCAGTCAGTCAATAAGTATTAATCAAGGAAGTAATATGTGCCTGGCATTGTGCTAAGCGCTGGAGATACAAAGAAAGGCAGAAGACAACTGTTGTCAAAGAGTTCACAGTCTAATGGGGAAAAAAACAGGAAAACAACCATGTACAAACAAGACATATACAGGATAAGTTAAAGATAATCAATAGAGGGAAGGGGGATCAGGAAAGATGCCTTATAGAAGGTGGGATTTCATCCGGTACTTGAAGGAAGTCAGGGGAGTCTGGAGGTAGAAATGAGGAGGGAGAACATTGTAGACATGGGGGATAGCCAGAGAAAAGGCCTCGAGTTAGGAGATGGAGGGCCTTGGTGGAGAAGGAGCCAGAAGGCCGTGTCTCTGGAATAATGGTACACGGAGAGGACTAAGGTGGCAGAACCATCATCCTGCACTGATGGAGGGGATTTCCTCAGCAGCAGCAGCTCTTTATTTCAATAAAATCAAAGGTCGAAACCAAAAATAAAATAAAATAAAATAAATGAAGTTTTTCTGCAGTGAAACATTTCCAATTTTAAGTAAGGCAATGTGGTGTAGTGGAAAGAGTGGTGGACTTGGGGCCGAAGGGGCCTGGCTGTGATTCTAGCACCTGTCATTCACTAGTCATATGACCTTGGGCAAGTCACTGAACAAGGCTATTCAATTGTGGAGAAGTAGAAGGGTTGAATGTCTGCAGAAGGAGTGACCACAGTGATGAAACCACAGATTCCTCAAGTACTGAAGAAATGTTAGTATGCAACCAGGTCTCATTGAGTATGTTTCTGGTCGCCTTCTCCTAGACATGCTCTACCGTGTCAATGTCCTTCGAAAATGTATTGCCCAGACCTCCAAGTGATATTCTAAATGTGGCAGGGCTAGGACAGAGGGAGAAAAAGGGAACAAGTATTTACCTAGGGCTTACTGTGTGCCAAGTGCTGAGCTAAGCGTGTTACGAGTAGTGCCTCCTTTGTTCCTTACAAACCCCTCAGGATCCTCATTTTACAGCTGAGGAAACTGAGAAAAACAGAAGTTAAATATCCAGAGTCCAGAGTCAGCTGGACAGCTACGAAGAGTCTGGGGCTAGATTTGAACTCAGGTCTTCTTGATTCCAGGCCCAGGGCTCTATCCACTGTACCGCTTCTTTTTCCAGTCATTTTCCAGTTGTATCCAACTCTTCCTGACTCCATTTTGTGTTCTCTTACTGGAGTGATTTGCCATTTCTTTCTGTAGCTCACTTTACGGATGAGGAAACTGAGGCAAATAGGGGACAAGTGACTTTCCCAGGGTCACCTAGCTAGTAAGTATCTGAGGCCGGATTTAAACTCAGGAAGATGAGTCTACCTGACTCCAGGCCTCGTGCTGTATCTACTGCATCACCTTATTCTACTGCTCAGATGCCAGAATAGCCAGAGTCTATTCAAGCTGCCCCTCCTAGGACCATCACTTCCTTCACTCTGACCTTGTAGCTAGATTAACAAAGCCCAAGACGGCACTTGCTGCCCTGTCTCACTATTGCCTCACGTTGTATCACCAACCCCTTTTTCAACATCTTTTTCAACAGGACCTCTTGTCTAACTGTACCTCCTCAAATCCTGTCCCTGGGCGTTGATTTCTTTCGGTCCAAATGTCGGATTTTACCTTGGCCTCCCTTAAATGTTACTTTATGAGATCTGGCCCATCCTCCTAGCCCCTGCCCTCCAGTGTGCTCTGCCAGCTTCATGCCATCTGCAAATCTGTCAAACCTGCCACTTCTGCCTTCTCTTGCCCGTCCTTTGCCTGGCTGCCCAATCTCCTACCCCCGATTTTGGGGGATAGTCAGAGGCCCAGTCTTTTCTCTGTTACCTTCCCTGGCTGGAAGCTTTCCCTCTCTCCAGTTAGACCTCTGGTGGGAGTAGGGAGCTAGAGTCAGTTCTGATAGTTAAATCCTTTTCTTCCTGGAGGCTAATGAGATCCCTGATGTTAAAAAGTCACTTGGGAGTGGGTGAGGAAGTCAAGAGAGTCTGTCCCTTAGGATTCCACCACCCTTCCCCCATCCCTGATAGCTCCCTAAGCCCATATTAACAGCATCTCACTGTCCTTTTCCCTATGGAACTCATGATCAGCATTCCCTCCTCCCTGGGCCTGGAGTCAGGAAAACATGAGTTCAAATTCAGCTTCAGATATTTACTAGCTTTGTAACCCTGGGCAAGTCGCTTATCCCCTGTTTGCCTTAGTTTCCTCATTGGTAAAATAGGGATAATAATAGCACCTACCTTGTAGGGCTGTAGTAATAATAATTGTAAAGCACTTAGCACCCTTCCTGGCACATAATTAGCATTATAGAAATGTTAACTCTTCTTCTTCTCCACCTCTCCTTATTCTCGGTTTCTGAAACCTCCCAGCTTCGCTGCTGTTTCTTTTTATTTCCCCTACAAGTGCATGGCATGACCTGATTCCTCCTAGCCTCAGCCAGATCTGAGCACACACATGGATTGATCCAACCTTCTTCCTCTTCTCCCTTGTGAGACTCACAATGCAGCTCCAGGCCCATTTTGTGGGTATGATTATTCAGTCCCATGGAATGTGCCTGAGCTGTCATCTTCTGGTTTGTTTCTAAAAAAAAAATGTCCCCCCTTTCTATCCCACCCCCCCTTTCTTCCCTGCCTAGTCCAGGTTTCAGGTGAACCTGCCATCATTGTATTAAAAAATGGCAGTGAATTCTGACAGCATTTTGCAGAGAATAGGGGGCTCATTAGGGACCTAGGCTGATGCTACCAGCTCAGAACCTCTGTAGGCATAGCACTCTAGGCATTAGTATCCTTTCCTCGCCCAGCCACCACCACATTATAAATTAAATCAGATGAATTAGAAAGCCACTAAGTCATCCACACAAAGGGCTCAACTGTGAGATAAGAAACTGGGGGCTTGGCCTTGGACCCCAAAGCCAGTAAAGGCAACCATAATCAGGTCCTCTTGTCACCACTGAGCTTTACTCACGTGAAATCAGCTCTTCCTCAATGTGGGTTCAGGTAAGGCCACCGGCTGCACCTGCTGATACAGAATAGCAGTGCAGTGGTTTTTGGCTGTCCAGGATCCCCTCTCACTGCAGCCTGTTAGCCAGACCTGGCAGCACTGTTTGTCCTGCCACACAGAGACTCTGTTCCCCTGGAAGATGTCTGTGCTGTTTAGCTCACAGTCATGTTCCAAGGCCAGCGGTGTCATTGACTTGGCAAACCTGCGGACACAGTTCTGGGCAATCACTACTGACCCCTAGCTTCAGGTAACAGGAGAGTTTTGGGGCTTTTGTAGTCTTTCCACCAATACCCTCAGTTCTCCTCCCCTGAGAGTCCCTCCCATTTGAAAAGACCCTCCTCCCACACAGGGAGCCCTCTAACTTAGTTTAGTCAGACTGGGAGTCCTCTAGGCAAGTTGACTTAACTGTGTTGAAGGATGCAGAGGTCAGAAAGTGGAACAATTTTTAAGATATTTTCAAAGCCAATGTGGTAACTAAAAAAACCTGAAATGAACCTATGGAATGTTTTGGCTGGAAGCCTTCTGTTGAGGTCACACAGTTTGTCCCTCCAGCCTTTAGATAAGGTTGCCAGCTGTTTTCGTCCTTCTCAAAGAGGACCATGACATCAGGAAGATGATGCAGTTACTTGCAAGTGAATTGGATTGAAGTGAGGGAGGGAGTTCTAGGAGTCAGAAGACCTGAATTGTAGCTCTGGCTTTGGGTGATCTTTGACTATTCATTTAACCTTTTCAATGCTCAGTTTTGTTACAGAGATTGGAATAATCATAATTCACATCCCACTCATCTCACAGGTTTTTGTAAGGATCAGATAAGATGGTGGAAATAAAAGCACTCTGTAAATCGCCAAGTTCTGAGCAGATGTCAGGGTCTGTTATTATTATTATGTATAGGATAAAGGTGGGGAGCCTGAAATACCCCCAGAACTCAGAACCGAGACAGGGAGGACAGAAAAGTTGGACCAAGGCCAGCAGACAAAGGCCAAACTGTGAGACGCTGACTGTGTGTAGAATTTCCCGGACGTGCACATGCAAAGGACTAGAACAGGCTTCAGCTTCAAGGACAGGCGACTGTGTCTGAGGTATGTGTAAAATGGAAGAGTATTGGAGAGACAGTGAGCGACAAGAGCGAAATCCTAAGATGACAGTCTTATAGAGTTGGAAGTGGAAGGGGACCTAATAATTATAGAATCCATCCCCTCCCCCAATTTTCCAGATGATTTCCCCAGCTAGTTAAGTGTCTAAAGCAAGATTTGAACTCAAGTTTATCCATTATGTTATCAACTGTCTCAGGAAAGAGAAGGTAATAAAAATCTCAAAGCACAGTCTGAAAATGGCAAACTACTTTTTTAGAGGCAGCTGGGTAGTTCAGTGGATAGAGCACTGGATCTGGGGTCAGGAAGATGTGAGTTCAAATTTGGCCTTAGACAACTCACTAGCTGGGTGACCCTGGGCAAGTCACTTAACCTCTGTTTGCCTTAATCCACTGGAGAAGGAAATGGCGAACTGCTCCCGTATCTTTGCTAAGAAAACCCCATGGTAATAAATTAATTATCATTAAACCAAAAAAAAGAAACCCCCCCATGGTCAGTACTGGCATGCTGTGGTCCACTAGGTCACAAACAGTCAGGAACTACTGAACAACACAGTCTGAAAATGCTCAAAGTCTTATTTATTTATTTTTTTCTGAAAGATTCTTGGATTCTAGAGGAAGGGACTGTGTAAAGTGGAATGCCCTACAAAAACAGGTCAGATTCTCCCTAGAATACTAAACCACTTCCAGGTATAACTTCCTGGGATTTAGGCCATTATTGTCTCTTCCTTTCCAGGGAAGTTTCAATTAATAACAGGGGCTTGGAACACTGTTCCAAATTCTAGGATCATGCTCTCTTGCCAGGAAAGAGCAGCTGGGTCTTGATTAGTGTGAATAATGAATCTTGTGATGTGGTCTCATGTATTTGAATATGCACTATTTGAAGTTAAAATGATGTAAAATATGACAGGGGCAGCGAGGTGGCACAGTGGATAGAGTGCTAAGCCTAGAGTCAGGAAGATTTCTCTTCCTGAGTTCTAATCTGGCCTCAGACACTTAGTAGCTATGTGACCCTGGGTAAGTCACTTAATACTGTTTGCCTCAGTTTCCTCATCTGTAAAAAAGAGCCGGAGAAGGAATGGCAAACCATTCCAGTATCTTTGCCAAGAAAACCCTACATGGGGTCATGGAGAGTTGGATAAGACTGAAAAACAACTGAATAACAAAAACAAAAATAGGGTGGTTAGTTCCAGTCTGATGGAATATATGTCAAGAACTCTTTATGAATATTGGTTGATAAAAGTATGATGATCCAGAGGACCTAGCTGTTATGGGCCACAAAGGGACTTGTTTTCAACAAACTTTCTATTTTGATTCAAAATTGGTCTTCTATCTTGCCCCTCTTTGCAGCCCTGGAATTATTTCTTTCTGTGTTTACGCAACTAAAGTGTTCCCCCATTCAATCTTTGTTTCCCTAATGGACTGACCAAGTCTTAAGGCTTACCCACAATGGCTTATGCCATTATGGTCATGAGCCCCCCACTGGATCCCCTACTTGGTGCTATAAACTAACTGGTATAAGATACATGGGTTTTTGCTGATTCATGTTGCTTGTTGTCCCATCACATATTACTAATATTTGCTTCTTGTAAACCAAAGAGAATGAGAAAGGTGTGAATGAAATGTTATTGGGACTGCACACCTCACTAACCTTTAATTTTAGGCTTCTTGAAGGAAATAGGATGAGAATGTGACTGGGCTAAATATGGAGGATTTGAGGACTGTCAGTACCAAAACATAGACCCTTCCTTCAGTAAACACATTCATATGCTCAGGCCATTCTTCCTTAAATCAGTCATTCTTTTTTTTTTTTTTAAAGGCAGCTGGGGTTAAGTGACTTGCCCAGGGTCACACAGCTAGTAAGTGTCAAGTGTTTGGCCTGAGGCCAGATTTGAACTCAGGTACTCCTGACTCCAGGGCCGGTGCTCTATCCACTGCGCCACCTAGCTGAACCCTAAATCAGTCATTCTTCACCTACTCTGAGGTCTGATTATTGGGCCAAGTAGTGCTGAAACAGGCATTCATTTTTTCCCCACGTTTATTTATTTTATTTTTAATTCATGGAATAAAACAAGCATTTCCATAACATAGTATAATAAAAATATGATTACACATGAAACTGTAAGCGTATTATGTACAACTTGCTAACCTTTTAAAATATATAATAGTTATTATATAAATTTCTTTTTTTCTTTTTCCCCTCCCCCACCCTAGAGATAGCTAGCATTAGACACATACATGTATATGTAAAATTATTCTATACAAACTTACATTCATCAATTCTTTCTCTGTATGCACAGAGCATCTTTTTTCATATGTTCTTTATTGGGCAACAGGCATTCTTAGATGTCTTGTGGCCATGTGATGGTTGACAAGGGTGGGGGTGCTTTGGACACTGGTTGTTTTTGGGTTTTTTTGACTAGGCAATGGGGTTAAGTGACTTGGCCAGGGTCACACAGCTAGTAAGTGTTATGTGTCTGAGGTCGGATTTGAACTCAGGTCCTCCTGAATCCAGGGCCGGTGCTCTATCCACTGCGCCACCTAGCTGCCCCTGGACTGGTTGTTGACAGGGGGATTTGATTTTCTTTCTCTCCACCAGCCCCAAGGAGGCTATGTGTCTGTGACAACCACCTCAGACAAGATTTTGAGGTCTACTTATTGAATCCCATGTACCAACTGGGGAGGCCTGCCTTTGAGGATGGCCATGGTGTATTTTCCAAATGAGAGTAATACATAAGCATCTGATTGGCTCTGTGTCACTGTCTCTCACAGTATTCTCGGGGGAGATTCTATTTGTAATGGTAGCATTTTTAGCTAGAGGCTAGGGTACCTCAGCCTTGAACTTCAAGGACCAGGGAGCAGTAAGCCTCAAAAATCATGACATTACTCACTGCTTCCTTTTTGCTGTGTGATCCTGGAAAATCACTTAACCTTTCCTTAGTGTAATATCCTTCATCTGTGAGATGAGGATGATTTTAGATACCTATCCCAGAGGGGTGTTTTGAGGATCACATGAGATGATGTGCTTTGCAGACTTTAAAAGGATATAAAAATGTGAGCTGTTAGAATTATTTCTAGGCTTGCTTTGAACTAAACTTAAGGCACCTTGGCCTTAAGCGTCTCTAAGAACATTCACGTTGTCTTATTGAGGAAATTTGTTTATGGATTTTATCTACTATTCCATATTCAACATTCATAGATCAAAAAGTGTCCTTATCTTAGCTAAACTTTTCCCCCCTTTTCCCAACATAGCAGCAATTTTCTTTGTCAATGTCAGGGTAGGGAGTGGACCTATGATTTTATTAATATAGGGAATGCTTTAATAAAAACAACAACAAACCTTCTATCAATAAAGTGAAAAAAAGAAAAAGAAAAATAGAATAAATAATAAAGTGGCATTTTTTCCGCAGTAATTTATAGTCTTAGAAAGTTGCCTAGAACACTGAGAAGTTATAGTGAACAGCTTTTCTGAAACTAGAAATGGTAGGATTTGAATCCATGCCAGCAAAGAGACTGGAGCCTACTGCAGTCACAGGACTTGGTTTCTAAACCCAGCTAAAGTAAATCACTTTAGGACTCCTGGTCTTGATTTCCTCATCTATAAAATGAAGGTGGTGGATGAGCTAATCTTTATGGCACTTCCCATCTGCAGTTGTCCCTTCCACATCTCAGGGGTGAGAGCCTTGCTGCCTTCAACATCCGGAAAATCTGCATAAAATTTTTTGTCCCTCCCTTCATACCAGAGAAGTCTGGATTTTTTTCTTTTTCTTCTATAGGGTGTTTACAGTACCCTATTGTAAAATGTGGGTTCAGTATTTAGTCATAAGCTCTGTGTCATCTGCTGGTCTTCACATGTCATATGAGGCTTCCCCAAAACAAATTTCCTGTGCCAACAGACAATATATCAAAACCATGATGGGGCAAGTCTCGATGTGGAAGGAATAACTGCACAAAGTTCTCATCCTACAAAGCGTGCTTCCCTGTGGACTACTGTGGCACTGAGGAGATGATCACCTTCATCTTGTTGGCCAGGCCAAGTTAGGCCTGTGACCTCTGTGCACTCTTTGGACTTCAGTTTTCTCATTGTAAAATGAGAGTTAGATTAAATTCATTTCTAAGGTCCCTTTTTAAGTCTAAGATGAATCTAGGGGACTTTCAGGGGAGACCAAAATGGGGAGACCTGTGTGTCTCTCTCTGGCTGTTCTGCAACGCCCTTTCCTTAGGCCAGGGGTGGGGAACCTGCTGCCTTGAGGCCACACATTGCCCTCTAGGTCCTCAAGTGGATTCAGTCAAAAGGCTACAACTGAGGACCTAGAGGGCCACATGTGACCTCGAGGGCTCCCCACCCCTACATGAGGCCAACCACCGACTTGTTTCCATCATTTATCACTTAAATTATCACCGGGTTGGCCTTTATTTATTCCATATTGTGAAAAGCTTCTACAAGTAATGTTATTAGTTTCTGTTACTTAGTTTCTGCTGAATGAATATAAACTCCAGGGGCAGCTAGGTGGTGTAGTGGATAGAGCACTGGCCCTGGACTCAGGAGGACCTGAGTTCAAATTTGACCCCAGACCTAACACTTACTGGCTGTGTGACCCTGGGCAAGTCACTTAACCCCAATTGCCTCGCCAAAAAAAAAAAGAATATAAACACCTGATCCATAACAGGTTTACCATAGCATTCTGATTAAAGCTGGCCAGCTTGAATGGCAAAGAAGGTAACTGAGCTGGTCCCAAGTGAAGAGGATTAAATCATAGAATGTGAGAGCAAGAAAGGAGTGTGTGTGTGTGTGTGTGTGTGTGTGTGTGTGCGCGCGTCTCTATCCTTGCTCATTTTTCAGTTGTATCTGACTCTTTGTGACCCTATTTGGGGTTTTCTTGGCAAAGACATCAGAGTGATCTGCCATTTCCTTCTCCAGATTATTTTACAGATAAGGAAACTGAGCCAAACAAGGTTAAGTGACTTGCCCAGGGTCACACAGGTAGGAAGTGTCAGAGGCCAGATTTGAACTCAGGAAGATGACTCTTCCTGACTCCAGGCCCTGCATTCTATCCACTGTGCCAGCAGCTGCCCCAGAAGGGATCTTAGAGATCATTTATTCCAATCCATTCATTTTACAGATGAGGAAAATGGTAGCCAAATAGATGCTTTGCCCTAGGCCACATAACTACTTAGTGGCAGAACAAGGATTTGAACTCAGGGCTCCTGATTCTATTGCAATAATATGTTTTTGGAACAGGGGGCCACAGGAAATGTTCCTCCTTCCCTTTTCACTGAAGATGGGTGGTTCATTTACTGTTGTGATGAGTCTCTCCATACTATGTTCATTCATGAATCTGAAATAAATATGAGTCCTCCAGACATATGAGTCTATGGGAATAACTAAACAACCATGACTTTCTAGAAGTTTGGCTTAGGAGGCCAGAGAAAACAATAACCAGGTAAAGTGAACTCTATTCATTAACTTCCAGACCCTACCTGATTACCTAATCTGCCACCCCATGCACTCTTAAACATTTTTTAAAATGTTTTTAAACATTTAACAATTAACGAATATTTACTTTTTCCTCTACTTCTTTCCCTTTGATTGGAAAAAGAATGAGAAAACCTTTTGTAACTAATATGCAGGAAATTGCAGGGATGCCCATCAGTTAGGGAATGGCTGAACAAGTTGTGGTATATGATTGTGATGGAGTATTACTGTGCTACAAGAAATGATGAGCTCAATGATCTTAGACAAACATGGATAGACTTGCATGAAATAATGAAGAGTGAAATGAGCAGAACCAAGAGAACATTGTATATAATAAAGGCAACATTGTTTTAAGAACAACTTTGAGCCACTAAATCATTTTGACTATCGTAAACACCCAAATTAACAACAAAGGACATATGAAGAAAGATGCTATCTGCATCCAGAGAAAGAATTGATAAATAAAAGTATGTATAGAATAATTTTACACATATAGCTATTTGTGACTGATGGTGGCCATCTCTAGGATGGAAGGGGAGGGTGGAGGAAAGAAAAAAAATTTACATAGTAACTTTGTTGTATATTTAAAAGGAATAGCAAGTTATATGTAGTAGACCTGTAATTTCATCTTTTTAAAATTAAACTATGTTATAGAAATGTTTGCTTTATTCTATACATTAAAAATGAAATAAATTTTAAAAAAGCAAACATGCATAAGCAACAAAAAGAACTTTACATTGATGGTGTCCCAGAATGCACATCTCATTCTGCATTTTAAGTCCATCACTTCTCTAACAGGAAACGAGCAGTATATTTCATCTCTGATCCTCTTGAATTGTGATTTTTCAGTGCATTAGTCAGGATTCTAAAGTCTTTCGAAATTGTTTTTCTTTATAATACTGTTGTGATTGTAGAAATCTTTCTTCAGCTCTGTTCATTCTGCATCATTTCATAAAGAGCTCCCCAATTTCCTCTGAAACTCTCCATTTTGTTATTTCCTATGGCACAATAATATTCCATTACATTCCTATACTATAATTTGCTTGATTGGTAGCCAATTCACTTTCCAGGCTGTTGACTAATGGAAGCAGCCACATTTCAGACAGAAGGATCAACCTACTGCCAAGAAGATTGCCTTTTCCAGTTTATCTCCAGGATCGAATCTTCTCAAGTTGAAGACTAAATCAGATTAGTGATTAAACCACCAGAAAATAACCGAGCACTTCATACCACTGGATCTCCTCCTGGGGGCTGCTTTTGGCGTCTTACTCTCCTACACAATTGAATAGTTTCATTCCGTACAAGGGACAATCTATGACAACAGGAATTAGCACAGAATGTGGATGATTTATCACAGTCACTCCCTGCTCCTGGGGCTGAGTGTGGTGGGCATCACCAACCTTCACTCCCGTCATTATATCTTATCTGAATCTAGAATGTCTTCTATAAAGCACTGTGTGTGTGTGTGTGTGTGTGTGTATAAACACATATATACCTATGTACACATGTGTATGTGTGTGAATGTATGAATATTCATGAATATGACTTGCCCAGGGCTGCACATACATGTACATAGGGCTCTGAAGTCATTATACATATGTCTATGGAAATACATATTTATAATGACTTTAGAGTGACATGTATGTTTATGTGTGTATACACACAAATGCATACACACAGACATGTATAATGACTATAGGATGATACTTGAGTTTGTATAAACAAGGGAGCCTCTTTGTCTTCCCCAAGGAAAGAGAGACAAGATGACTCCTAGTTGTCAGAAAACAGAAAGATCAAAGATAAGCCAGGTTTCCAGGGCTGAGAGGGAACAATTAGAAAAGAATTCAGAAGATATGGAGAAGAGACTTTTTAGGCGATAAAGAGAGTAATCTTAAATAGGCATCTCGAAAAGTATATAGACTTCTTGAGAATCAAGGGAAAGTCTTTTTTTTCTAAATTTTTTTATTTTTAGGGATGAGTGTGTGCATGGGTCCTGAAAACAGCTATCCAGACCAAGAGAAATCACCAAATGCTCACCTCAGTATTTCTCACTTCTTGTGATCACCTTTACTTGTAAACAGTTTACACACACATCTTCCCTGCTGACATTCTGGGGACGGCGAGCAAGTTTCCTTCCCTTAGGGTGGGGCCAGTATAGTGCTCACTGCATCAGCCCTTCATCATCCTTGCTGCTGACAGCTCAGCTAGGGGGATTTTCTCCCACATTCTCACAAAACAGGCTGTTTGGCCTGACTACCACATATATACTGGTTCAGCCGAGGAGATCGGCCCCAAAGGTAACACGCAGATGGTCACAGTGGCAGATTCAGCCCCAGTCTCATCCATTCACTATCCTCCTACAGTCTTCTTTTCCATTTTACTTTCTAGAATCTTCCTGTGCTGTGGTTCAGTGGAAAGGTCACTGGCATTTTGAATCCTGGCTTTGCCATTAATTAGCCATGTGGTCTCTCTGGGCCTCAGTTTCCTCTTCTATATATTGAGAGGGACCACCAAGGTACTTCTTGCTCTAAATGTAAGATAATAAGATTAGAGCAGGAAGGGACCTTAGAAATCACCTAGTTCAGTTTCTACATTTTACAGGTAAGGAAGGAGAGGCCAGGAGAGATTAAATGACTTGTCTGGGGCCACATGGATAGTTAGTAAAATCAGGATTTGAACTCAGGTTCTGTACTTCCAAATCTAGTTCGAATACAAAATGCTCTGTTTGACATTCAAAGCCCTTTATAACCTGCCTCTCTTACCTTTCCCGTCTTCTTAACACCTTATTCCCCAAAATGTACTCTTTGATTCCAGTAACCCTGGGCTGCTGGCTGTTGCATGAATAAGATACTCCTTTTCTGGCTCCTGGGATTTTCTCTGGCTGTGCCCCATGCCTGAAATATTCTCCCTCCTCCACTCCACCTACTGATTTCCCTGGCTTCCTTTAAGCCCCAATCTCACTTTCTATAGCAAACCTTCCCTAACCCCTGATAATTCTAGTCTTTCCTCGTTAATTATTTCCTATCTGTCCTATATATGGCTTGCTTTGCATGTATTTGTTTGCATGTTGTCTCCACCATTAGACTGTAAGCTCCTGGAAGGCAGGGACTGTCTTTTGCCTCTTTTTGTCTCCCCAGCACTTAGCACAGTGCCTGGTACATAGCAGGCACTTAATTAATGTTTACTGATTGACTCATTCTGCTATATTCCTCACATTCCAACCATCTCCATGTTCTTACTTCTTTCTTCTGAAGATATAGCATCTCTTTGGAACTTCTCCAAGGCTAGCTGCTGCTTCTCTCACATTCCACTGGACATACATGGCCAGAAGTTGCCATACCCCTGTTGTCTCTTGGTGCTTTTAGTTTTAAACAATGTATTCTGAACTAAACAAGCAACAGGTAAGATGTCCACATATACAAAATGAACTAGAAAACAAGGATTGGACACGAAGCTGCATATTTGTATTATATACAGCTGGCTTTTCTTTTTCTATAATTAATTCAATGGCTTTATTTTCAAAGCTATCCTGTTTGTGTCTCATCCTAACCTTCTGTTCTCTTCTGTACATTTAAAAAAATGCCTCAATGATCCACTTTTTTGTCTTTTTTTTTCCATTTTGGTACCCTATTGTTCCACCCTACCTCAAGCTACATGTCCCCTGATTAAACAAAAGAAAAAACCCCAAATACCTTGTATCAAATATGCATAGTCAAGCAAAATTAATGGACACATTATCAATGTTTGAAAATGTATGTGTCAATCTACACCTTGAATTCATCACTTCTGTCAAGAGATGGGGAATATATTTCATTACTAGTGTGATGCTTAAAAAGTTTGGGAGACAGTTTCTGGGTAACATCATTTTATTACTAATGCTAGCGTATTGTTAATAAAAGGGGTCAGTGATACTCTTGATGCCAAAGACCCCTCATAGAACCCATTCAATATGTCCTTGAAAGAGTAAGTGTTCCTGGAGGTGGTAATGACTCTGATTGGTTAATAAGTAATGAGAGAATGAATATTATAATTAGAGGTGGACCTATTCTAATGAGGGGTTGGAAGACGTGACTTTGATCATGCCATTTACTTCCAAATCACCCCCAGCCTTGGGCAATTTAATGAAAAAATTTGTCTCCACCCAAACTTGAGTAGAACACAATGCTCAGGAATTCACTTAGATCAGATGGTCTAGGTGGGGCAAGTTTTTGGCAGAGGTCAGTAATGTCCTTCAAAGGCTGGGCTTCAAACAAGGAAATAGGACAGGGAAAAATCCTGGATCTCCCCCATAATTGGTTATTAATAATCATTTCTCTCACTAGTTTTTTTTATAATCATTGTGAGTCATTGCACTGAAGAGTTATCTTAGTTGTTTTTCTTTACAATGTTATTGTGATTATCCCGTTATCACTTTTAGACACTCTTTCTACCACCTTCACCTTGCCTTCCTTTAAAGATCAGCCTATCCTGTTCAGACTCCTGTTATTTTTTATAGTCATCTATACACCACCAGATAGAATACTGCATCTGGAGTCAGGAAGACCTGAGTTCAAATCTGGTCTCAGATACTTGCTAGCTTTTTAATCCTGGACAAGTCACTATATATACATATATATATATATATATATATATATGTCTATCTCATCTTCCATAACTACAAAACACAGATAAATAATAGCAACTACCTCCCAGGATTGTTGTGAGAATCAAATGAGATAATATTTGTAAAGCCTGATTATAAGCACTTAATAAATACTTGTATTCTCCCTCTCTGCCTCCCTCCCTCTCTTCCTTCCTTCCTTCCTTCCTTCCTTCCTTCCTTCCTTCCTTCCTTCTTCCTTCTTCCTTCCTTCCTTCCTTCCTTCCCTCCTTCCTTCCTTCCTTCCTTCCTTCCCTCCTTCCTTCCTTCCTTCCTTCCTTCCTTCCTTCCTTCCTTCCTTCCTTCCTTCCTTCCTTCCTTTCTTCCTTCCTTCCTTCCTTCCTTCTTCCTTCCTCCTTCCTTCCTTCCTTCCTTCCCTCCTTCCTTCCTTCCTTCCTTCCTTCCCTCCTTCCTTCCTTCCTTCCTTCCTTCCCTCCTTTCTTCCTTCCTTCCTTCCTTCCTTCCTTCCTTCCTTCCTTTCTTCCTTCCTTCCTTCCTCCTTCCTTCCTTCCTTCCTTCCTTCCTTCCTTCCTTCCTTCCTTCCTTCCTTCCTTCCTTCCTTCCTTCCTTCCTTCAGTTTAGTGCCTGGCTTATAGTATCTCTCTTCTCTATCCTAATTCTTACTTCCTTAGACCACCCTGACTTTCTGGTTTCTTAACCTTTTTTAAGTTCTGTGACCTTGGTCTCTGATTGACAATAACCATGCCCAGTAGTGGTCATGCCTTAGACACTGCTTTACCTCCATCCCCTCCACTAAATTCATCCATGGAGCCAGAATTACTTGCTATTCTTCTGTTCTGCAGGAAGTCTTCAGCCACAGTTGCCTTTGACTCCATTGGAAGATTTGGGCACACTTTTATTTATGTGCTTGAGTTTGACTGACCTTTAGAAAAGAGCATTATTCTATTTCCTTATGAGTCACGTTGACTAGGTTAGTGTCTTTAGTTTTCAGTAAAGTGGACTGTCTGGGTATGTGGCCTCAAGCCAGGGATGCAAATTCAGTCACCCAGAGCAAACAAACTGTATAGTTATTGACCAGACTGCCCTGACTGTTCCCAGAAACCATGTAGGAAATTCAGTTCCCTGTGACCTAGCCAAGCTTCAGTGCTCTGGATACTCCCTTCCCACCACCTTGGCTCTGGCACTCAAAATCCTAACAGTGATACATGAGGGCAAATCTCTGAGGGAGGGACTTAGCCTTCAGGATTTCTCAGGCAGGTGTACTAAGTTTTTATTATCACTGTTATTTTTATTATTACCATGTCATTATTGTTCTCAGATATTCATACCCCGTAATGTACTATTTGGTAATAACTTTTAGATATAAATAGTGACTTACCAGTTCCGTTTGCTAACAAGAAAGGTCTTCCCATGTCATGTACACTTGTCTCTGATCCTAGGAGCTGTCTCTGTTGTTTAAGGTAGCTATAGCAGGGCAGTACGGTAAAAAGTTCAGTTGGTCAGCCTTGTACTAATTAAGCTAAATCAGAGGTAGGACAAAACTCTTGTACATCTTAGGCAAGGTTTGAAAACCGTGTCCCCTCTGTTACTGTCTGCTAGAGGCTTCAGGCCTTTGCTGTTTATTGTTCTCAGAGCCCAGTGGGGAGGTCTGATGGCCAGGTAGGACGTGAACGCTTTTGTTTGGAGCATCTTAAAGTTCTCGATGGTCTTGGAAATGAAGACTAGATGGAGGTTAGCAGAGCCTTTGGTTGCGCTCTTATGGTCCAAATCCCTTCTTTCTCTCACCCAGAGGGAACTCTGCCCCCTCTTCCAATCACTGAGAACTAAAAAGGGGCTCCCGATGAAAGAGCTCGTGCCATCAAGCGCTCCTACGCCCCAGTCCAAACTGCTGGGGTGATGGGAAGGAAAAGACCGTGTCTTTGAAAGCAACCCAGTCCCTGAATTTTCCCATCCATTTCAGCAGCCCGGATCACTGGCCCACCCCAGACTACTTGCCCCTCTTTAATCCCATCCACATCCTTTCACTGTCCTTCTTATACGTAAGCATCAGTCTCACTAGGAACCCTGCCCACTTCTATCAGGGCGTTACAATAAACTGATCCTTTACTGGAAGGTGGTTTGGGTGCGTGAATTCATTCCAGGCAGATGCCAACCTGTACCCTGACATTTTGGGGTTCCCAGCAACCCAAACCACATCACTACTGGATTCTGGGAAGAGCATGACAACTGTACGTGAAAATGAGGATTTAGTAGTGGAAACATAGCCCCATAATCCTTAAATCTAACTCATGTTTATGGAGAACATACAAATATCCATAAAAGGTGAAAGGACACGCAATTCTGATCAGTTTCACCGTCTACCCAGTTTCTCTGCTGTCTGGTCTAAGTCTCTGAGAGAAAGTAGAACGTGTAATTTCAGGAGAACTGGCTTTGTCCAGACCTACAAGCTAGGCCTAAGTGGCAACAGCAGGCAACAGCGGGGAAGCATTGCTTTCTACTCAAAAGACCAAAGGCTTCAGATGCTGTGAGCAGACCGCAGGCGCCTTTCTAACACATCAATCTTTACTAAGCTAGATGAGAATACCTCTGGGGATTGCTCGAATTCCTTGGGTACCAGGAACTATAGTCATGCCCATTTATCAGCCATCAGGTATTTCTACCTGCCTGTCTCCTATCTTCTTTCTGGGATAAGTTTGACTCGACCAGAGTAGTTTACCTCTCCACTTTGAACAAAACACAGATCTACATGCCGCAGTCAGAGGAATTTTCAAGCACTAAATGAGTATTTTGTTTGCAAGCAGCAATATTTATAACTACCCATCATCACATGCCTTTGTGAGTTTCAGCTTATTTTTCTACTATTTTTACCCCTATTTTGTTATTTTTATTATTTCTATTTTTCTATTTCTAATTTCTATTTTATTATTTATTTTCTGTTTTTTGTCATTTATATTTTTCTACCTTTAGTCCAAACTTGACCAGGGTCACAGGTTTGATTCCCATACGTGGTTTTAAGCTTTAATAGCTTGAAATTAAACTAAAACTTTGGAGGACCCTGTATAGCAATCACACTTGCCTAAAGCTTTTTAATCACAGACAAATCCTGGCTGGTCAATAAAAACAGGGCATTCTGCTACTTTCAAAGGAAATTATGTATAAAAAAATGTGGATGGCTTGGCAGAACTTCTCAATGTATGACCTTATACCTGGAAAAATAACCCAAGGTACAAGTCCTACTGATTGTGGTCCAGAAGCCCAGTTTCTGAAATACTGTTGACTGTTGCTTTTATTAAAAAATTTTTTGTTCAATCAGTTGTAGGGTTCTTAAAAGCCTCACCTGTAATAAATCACTCTTTTAAAATCATGTATTAGAGCGAGGATGGTCCATAGATATTATCTAGTACTCGAATGCAATTGTTTTATAGGCCAATCAATCATTCAATCTACAAGCATTTATTAAGCAGCTGCTATGCACCAGGCACATGGCTAGGCTCTGGGCATAAAAATAAAAAGGTGAGATAGACTTTGTCCTTAAGGAACTTACATTCTTTCAGAAGAAAAAACATGCAAATAGATAGGCATGTATAAATAACATAGAATTGCTTGTCTTCTCAATGAAGGGGGAATAGAGGGAGGGAGGGAGAGAATTTGGAGTCAAAATTTTTAAAAAAGAATGTTAAAAATAATTTTTACATATAGTTGGAAAAAATAAAATATTTTTAAATTGAAAAATATTTTAAAATTTAAATTATTAGCATGTTAATTATATTATTTTGACATGTTCTGTTAATATATTAACATTAGTAAAGTATTTTGAAATTTAATTTATTTTAAAATATTTTTTAAAATTAAAAATTACATGAATGAAAAATACATAAATGGAAACAAGTTGCATTTTTTTTGAGTGAGGAGGCCATTAGTAGCCAGGGAGATTAGGAAAGGCCTCCTGTACAAGGTCACAATGGAGGTGAGCATTGACAGAGACTAGAGATTCAAAGAGATGGACATGAGGAAGGAGTACAAGTCAGGCACAGGGGGGAGCCCTTACAAAGGCACGGAATGTCAAGTCAACTCAGCTAGCATTTATTAAACATCTATGTACCAAGGATTGTGCTAAGTGCTGGGAATACAAAGAAAGGCAAAAAATAGTCCCTATTCTTAAAGAGCTCACAGCACAATGAGGGAAACAACATACAAACACTTATGTACAAATAAGGTATACACAGGATAAATTGGAGGTAATCTCAGAGAGAAGGCACCAGAATGAAAGAGAATTCAGAAAGGCTTTTTGTTGGGAGTGGGATCTTTAGCTATGGCTTAAAGCAAGCCAGGAAAGCTATGAGGCAGAGATGAGGAGAGAAAACATTGTTAACAAGATGAAGAACTCAGTTGGGAAATGGAGGGTCACGTATGAGGAACAATAAGGCCTTTTTGGATTGACCATTGTGTGTGTGTCTCTGTGTGTGTGTGTGTGTGTGTGTGTGTGTGTGTGTGTGTGTGTGCGTGTAGGATACTAATGTATGACGAGACTGGAGTGGTAGAAAAGGACCAGATTATAAAAGATTTTAAATGCCGAAAAAAGGAGTTTCTATTTGATCCTAGAGGTAATAGGGAGATATGGGAGTTCAAAATTTATTGAGTAGGAAAGTAGCCTGGTCACTCTTCTTCAGGAGAACCAGCTTGGTAGCATTATAGAGGATGGACTGGAGAGTGCAGGGAGTTGAATCAAGGAGACCAATCAGGAAGCTACTGTAGTGGGTTTGGTGAACGGCAACATGGGTCTGAACTAGGTGGTGACTGAGTGGAGAAAAAAGAACAGATCCAAGAGACATGAAGTTAGAATTGACAAGAACTGGCAACTGATGGCATCTATGCAGTGAGGCTGAGAAATCACAGATGACACTGAGGTTGTGAACCTGGGTGATTAGAAGGATGGTAGCAGATACTTTGACAGAAAGTAAGACCTATGTGACAAATCAGATATATAGTTATGATTTCATCCAGCAACTTCTGGCCTTATTTCTCAGATCATTCCATTCCAAGAAGGCTTCCTCTCCTTTCCTGTTGTCCTCCTGAACTCTTCCAGATGAGAAAAGTGAGGCCAAGGTAATGAAAGTGATTTATGCAAGGCCAGAGAAGTAGCTGGTAGTTACCTTCTAACTGCCTCTGAGCAGTACCTGGCAGAGCTGGGATTAATGAGTTTCCTGCCATTGGATATTTTCAAGCGAGACTGGATGCTAATATGCTAAGATATCTTTTCTGAAAAGAAAGAGAAATGTGTGGAAGTTGATAGTGCTATTGGAGAGATTGAGAACTCATTAGGTGAACAGATTCAAAAAGTAAGTCATTAATGTGCCCATGTCAATTTGGAGACAAGTTTCTAGGGAAGCATTCTAGGGAATATTTCTGTGAATCTGTGCTTTCCAACATTCGATCAGTTACTTAGCTTGATATAGAGATAAATGATAGATAGATAGATAGATAGATAGATAGATAGATAGATAGATAGATAGAACATTTATTGAGTATTATTATGTGCCAGGCTCTATGCTAATCACTAGGGATACAAATACAAGCAAACCAGATACTCCTTGCCCTAATGGAACTTACCTTCTAACAGAGGAAGGCAATATATAAAAGGGAATGGGAAAGCCCATTGGCATGGCTAAGGTTCAGGCTGAAGTCATGAGAAGGCTGGGGTCCTGAAAGATAAAGTAAAATTTAATCAATCAGAGACCCAGTTTAGGTTACTGGTACAGAAGACATGAAGGTAATAGGGTGGCATACTTATTGAATTTTCAGACAATGCAAAGATAACATGTTGGACTACAATATCATGATTCATAAAAAAAACTTTTTTCAACATAAAATGACAAAATAAATCTAAGAAAGATTTAAAAGAAAAAATATAGAGTCTTACAATTGGTATAAAAAAATCTATTGCACAAAAGCAGTATGGTGGAGTTACTAGTTATCGTGAAAAAGATTTTGGGGATTTAGAGAATTCTAAGTTAATATAAATCAACATCGTATTATTACAGTCAAAAAAACTAATACAATCTCAGGCATTAATAGAAGTATCCTGTCCATAACAAGGGAGGTGCAATCCCACACTATTCTGCCTTGGTCAGACCACACTTGGAGTACTGTACTGTGTTCTATATGCCACATTTTAGAAAGGACATTGATGAACTGGAATGTGATTGGTGTGTGTGGGGGGAGGGTAACTAGAATGGTTTGAGGGCTGGAAATCATACCATGTAAGGATCAGTTAAAGGAAGTAGAGATGTTTAACCTGAGGAAGGGATAATATATTGAGTATATACTTACCTATATCCTTGTGTCTCTTGTTATGTATAAGCTCCTTGCGAGTAGGGGTTGTTTCATTCTTTGTTTTTATATCTACATTACCCAGCATGGTATCTGAAACAGAAAGATGGCAGATGGGCTAAACCACATAATCAATGAGCCTCAAACCCCTTGGTGATTTAGGGGGATGTCTATCCCAAGCATGTGATGACTTCCTTTGCTTCCACTGGTGGAACAGGTGGATGAGGACTGTTTGTTCCAATGGCCATGAAGGCAATGGAAGCAGGCACCATAGAGCACTTAGAGCTTGGTCAGACATTGAAGATGCCAAGGTCATCCATTGCATCACAGGCCATTGCCAGTCATCCTGATGGTTGTCCTGCCACTGGACTTCCATGACTCTGGAAGAGAGAGTGAGGCTGCTGATTTTGTGCAACTCTGCCTCACCTAAATCCAATTCCTCTGCAAGTCAAAATGTCACTCCATGATGTCATCGGTGCTCTTCAAAGAGAAAGATGAACAAAAACAACATTTGACACACAATGGGCACTTCATAAATGTTTGGTTAACTGATTTTTGGTGTGAGAGACATGAACATATCTTCAAGTATTTGAAGAGCTGTCATACAGACAAAGGCTTCACTCCTGCTTGGCCCCAGAGAACAGATCAACAATGGATGAAGGTCGCAGAGTCAAGTTTCAGCTACATTTATGAAAAACTTCCTATTAATTAAAACATGAAAAAATAGAATGAGATCCCCATCTTTGGAGGCCTATGCCTTTCAAGATTGATTTGATACATTGTTAACATTTGAAAGTACAGGGATATATAATGTCTTTGGGTTTTCGAGAAAAAGTCGTCTGGGTTTTGGTTGGGTAGTGAAGGAAAATTCAGATTCAACAGAACCATGCAGGGATAGCAGTTAACAAAACATTACCACTACTCACAAGGGGACAAGGAGAACAGTCGATGACAGGGAACACTCTTAGTGGTGTGGCCCTCATTGCTCTTAATCAAAGGCAGCACACAGTGCAGTGGCTTCAGGACATGGAACTGTTCAACAGCTTTTACACTCTGGTCAAAGGCCCAGAGCCCCTCAGGCATCAGTATGGTTTTAGACAAAAAGCCAGTTGGCACCATTAGGAAACTACCCTGTCATTCATGAAAGAAAATAGCATGGTCAGCACCAGCAAAATGAGGGTATTTTCTAAATTGCTTAATAAGGAGTGAAGAATGAAAGGAAAGGGATGTAGGGAAGTTAACTCTATCTGTGCCAATATAGCAAGAGGCTGGGAAAGTAACGACCAGTCTCTCCCTGGGTTTTTTGGCCTTGGGTTTCCTGGGGGACTGAAGTCATACCAGTTATACCTAGGCTACATCCAAGTCCATCCCTAGGAATGGGAGGTGGGGTTGCGAGTTGGCATTCAAGCAGAGATTTGTTGGAGTTGTAGGACAGATTCATGCATTGAGTGATGGTGGACTAGGTGATCTCTAAGATTCTTTCCAACTCTAAATAGTGCACATTAGCCCCTCAGAGTCATCCTAGACTAGGGGTGGGGTGTCTGCCTCCTCGAGGCCACAGGTTCCCCGCCCCTGTGACATTAGCCAGGGAATTTTGGTAATGTTCCATCAAGTCTGACCTATAGAAAAAAAATAACCTCAGCTGGTAAGCAAATATGTGTCAAATAAGATGTCAAAATTGAATGCAATAGTCCCAGATATTCAGTCTAAACCAAAGATGTAAAACTAGACTTTCATGCCTCACTTTCTGTGCTCCATTATTACCTGTCTTCATTTCAGCAATGTGAAAAATGGGCTTTAAGGCATTTAAATTAAGTAGCTATTCAGTACTGGGTTCCCTGGAACCCACACTGACTGGCTAACCTTTCTGCTTTGCTGAAGAAAAGGTCAGTAGCTCTTTGGAAGTACAACTATGTATAGAGCAGGTGCATCTTTGCTAATTGTCTCATATATCTTGTAAAGAAATTTGATGAAATAGTAATATAGTTACAGAAGTTCATCTGTTAGGTGAGAGATGGGTGTCATATCACATGCTATTCCTGCTTCATTTATGAAGTTATATTTGCCTTATGGATAAGCTGAAACAAATGTCTTGAGTAATATTTCCAGTCCTTCTTTCCCTTACATATATGTTATTGATTCTGATTTCTAAAAATAAAGTAAGTAGACAAGTAGTCAATTTGTTTAATCACCGTTTTGAGTAACAGGAATGAAGTCAATATTTTAATGCCTTAGATTGTTTAGTTATGTCAGTGGTTGGGAAAGATCGAAGGCAAAAGGAGAAGGGGATGGCAGAGGATGAGATGGAGAGATAGCATCATGGAAGCAATGAACATGAGCTTGGACAGATTTAGGAGACAGTGGAGGATAGAAGGGCCTGGCATGCTATGGTCCTTGGGGTCCCAGATAATCAGACACATCTGAATGAAAAAAAGTGACTAAGATTCTGTTCTCCTTCATTCCTCTCCAGGATTTGATCCTGACTCTCGGGATTCTTTTCTCCACCATTCTCCCAACGGCCTTCTTATCTTGGAAGATCTCCCCTGGTTCTGCAGCCACTTCCTCTGATTGCTCAGTTCCTTCCAGAAACTCCATGTTTGTTCCTTTATTGCTCTCTAGGATTTGCTCCTGATCCTCAGCATTTCCCCCCCACCATGCCCCCATGCAGGTATCTTCATCCCTCTAGTCCTGGATTTCTGCTTCCTTTTATGTGTTATCTTCCCCCATTAGAATGTAAGCTCATTGAGGACAAGGAGTGTCTTTTTTTTTTTTGCTTGTTTTTGTATCCCTAGGGCTTAGCAAAAGACCCAGCCCAGACTAAGCATTTAGTAAAGTCTTGTTGGCTGTTGTTCTACCTTACTCAGAGTTACTGGCTTTTTCCTGAGCATTGGGATCATGGAGCAAAAGTAGGTCATCTTCAGAGGTGAGGAGCTGCGATTGCTGAGGCAGAGCTGGGAAATCAGGATAGGAAGTAGTGTGGGAACTGTCAATATCTGAGCAAACAATCTGACCAAAATAGGGTCAAGGGAAGCCTGAAGTCAACTAATCCACAAACATTTATTACGCCCCTCCTGTGTGGCTGGCATTGCTACGTGATGAGGACACAAGTCCAAAGAATGAAATGGGTAAGAAGAGGAAGCAGGAGCTCCTCTGACTGCTGCCTTGTGTCTTCCATTACCTGCTGGTGTAAGTCTCTTGAAGGAAGACGACAAGGAGCTGAGCTGAGCATCCCCCACCTGCCCCAAAGGATTTCCCACTGCTTCAAAACGTCTTCCATCTATGCCAGCAAAAGGTGAATTCTGCCTCCTTCTTCCAGCCCAGTCTTCCATCTGGGATGTGGAGAGTTTCCAGTGCAAAAAGGAGCAATCTACCCTTTGACTTCAAGACAACTCTCTCCTTCTATGCCTGTCCTTGGAAGAAAAGGAAAGTTGGTGGGAGAATGGGACTTCTTTTTCCTGTGATGCCCTTTCCCTGCCTAATCTCCATAGGAGATTAGGAAGCAGGGCCTCCTGTGTATCCATCCAGTCATGTCTCTCCCATTTCATATTGCATTTGTCTCTAGCCTAATCTCCAGCTTCCTGGGAAGAAAGGTGCCCCTCCAGTGATGAACGTTCTCAAACCTGGTTATACCCTTCACATCCCACTGATTCTAAACTCCTACAGATCATCTTCCAAACCCCATTCCCTACCCCTATCACCCAATTCCTTACTCTTATCCCCCTCAACCCTTGTATCCCAAAGTTTCAATCAAAAACCACACAGTCTTTGCACTGTGCTCTATGGAATGTCAATTCCATGGGCAACAAATTTTCCTTTACCCTAAATCTTTTTTCCCTCTTGCGTTTTCCATCTACTGGCTATTGCTGAAACCTGTCTTCCTTCAAATGTCACAGCCTCCCAGCTACCATTGTCAACACTGGATACATCTTCACTTGTTCTTCTCAGCTCATTGGTCAAGATGAGAGTTGGAATGCTCCTTGCTTCCCATTACCACTTCCAGGTTCTCCTCCTACTTCTATCACTTGGGTATGTCTCTTCCTCTGAGATTCAGGCTATTTATATCTTTCACCCAATCAAAATCATGGTGGCTGGTGCCTATAGACTTTCAAGTCACTCCCTTTCCTTACTCAGTGAGTTTGGCACACGACTTACATTTTTTCTCTCCTCCTCAACTCCTGCCCTTACACTAGTATATTTTACCTTACATACTGACACTTTTTCAAACTTCCTACTCACTCAATTCTTCAACCTACTCACTTCCCATGAGTTATTTCTCCATCCTATCTCAGCCACACACAAAGATGATTATACTTACTATCACCCATAAATGTACCACCTTCATATTAAAGAATTCTTAAATCTTCTTATCTGACCATAACCTATAGGCTTTTCACCTCTTCCTCTGTCTTCCATTACAAAACCCTACTCTTCATCTATACTGTGACTTCCAATCCCTTGACCCCTTAATTCTCTCCTTGGCCATCTCTCCTGCCCTAAACAATCTCTCTTCTTTGCTACATCTTGACCCCTTACTGAACCAATTCAACTCAACACTGTCCTCCTGTCTTGAATCCTTAGCTTGCAGATTATACCCTATCAAGCCTCAGCCTTGGATCACTCCCCCCATTCACTGCCTTCACTCCCATACAAGTGCTGCTGAATAAAGGTGGAGAAAAATCACATAACTGTTCTGACTGAGCCCGTTACAAATTTTTGTTACCCAACCTCATCTGGGCCCTTACTGTTGCTAGGCAGTCCTACCATACCTCCCTTATTCCACTCTTCCAGTGTTTCTTCCAAACTTTTTCATCCCTCCTCAACCCTTCCATGGGTCCCCCTCTCCCTATCCTCTCTCAGTTGAGATCTTTGCCTCATGTTGAATAGGAAAAATTGAGACCATTCACCGTGAGCTCCCCCTTCTCCCCTCTTCCTTATCGTCTATTACTTAGATGCTTTCTGCCACTCTTGGTTGTTCAGTCATGTCCAACTCTTTATGACTCCATTTGGGGTTTTCTTGGCGGAGATACTAGAATGGTTTGCCATTTCCTTCTCCAGCTCATTTTACAGATGAGGAACTGAGGCAAACAGGGTTAAGTGACTTGCCCAGGGTCACACAGCTAGTCTCTGAGGTTGGATTTCAACTCAGGTCTTCCTGATTCCAGGCCAGCTGCCCCCTCACAGTCTTTGACCCTGGCATATAATACACTCTTATTAATTGATTGAGACAGTCTCTACTGCTAAGGAGAGTATATAGAAATATATGCCTCATAAATATAAAGTATATAAACATAAATATATACAAAGTAGTTAAATAAAAGATAGTGTGGGAGGGAGGGAGGGCACAAGCTGATGCTATAGTTCAATTCTAGGCAGACAATAAGTCAGGAACAAGTAGAAAAAGAGCTAATGAACAGTAAGGCAAAGTCAGATGACTGGGCAGCAAAGAACCAGAAAGCTGTATATACAGAAAAGGGTAGACCAAGGCTGTCAGAACAGCAATGAGGCAGCAGGGTATAGAGGAAAAGGAGCTGGACCTGGGTTTGAATCCTGTCACTGACACTCAACTAACTCTCTGACCCTGGGTAAGTTACTCAACTTCAGTAAGACAAGCTTTCTCATTGGTAAAATGGAGATAACTCTTCCTTGACTCAATTCATAGGATTGCTGTTAGGAAAGTGCTTTCTCAGCCTTAAAGCATAATCTAGCTGTGGAGCCCATATTCTAGAAGAGGGTAAGACATAAACACAGGTAACTGTAATATACCACATTACATAAGTGCACTAGATAATTGCAAAGCAGTGCTGTGTGAGGGCCCCGAAACAAGGAGAATTGGGCATGGCTAGAGTGGCACCGGCAATCGGAAACTGGTAAATGCATTGCTCAATTGAATTGTGTGAGCAGGGAACAGAGGCAGATCCTGACTTTTTTTTCTCTGTCCTAATAATAACTTTGTTTAATATAAATAACAGGAAGGGACCACTCAGAGGTGTCTAAGATCTGGCTCAGTGGGAAGACAAAGAGAGAAGCAATCTGGGTCAATGAGCTAGCCACTCGAGGTAGGCTATCCAAATCAGAGAGGTTAGACCCTGAGGAAAACTGAGCCAACATGCTAGCATAGAAGTAGACGTCGTTCGGGGCAGAGGACCCCCAGCTGGCTGATGGGATTTGGAATGTTAACTCAAAACTCCTGGACTCCTGCTGCTATTTGGGTGGGCAGGTCAATGTCGGCCTATCAGCCTAGGATCTGAGGCAGTAGCCTAATGCCCAATCAATCAGTCAACATATATTAAGCACCTCCTATGTATCAGCCACTGTGCTAAGTGCTAAACAAGGAATGGAACAGATTCCCCATGTAGCTCCTCTTACTTGCATTGGTTGTGAAGCAGGGGCTGGGAAGCCAGTTAGGTGTCTACAGCAGGGACAGGGAATAGGGCAGGCAGCCAGTGGGACAGAAAGTTCAAGGCTGGGTCTGGGAAGGGGTGGGGCAGGGAGAGAAGTGGAGAGTATACTTCCGATGGATCTTATATGCAGAAAGACTGTGGGAGGGATCTAGGAGTGGCCAAGTAGTTTGGGATGATTGGAGAAGGGTTCTAGGGAGGATCTTGATGGGAGTGACTGGGAGGTAGAATGGGGTCTAGATAGGATCAAGGGTAAGAAGTGGCCTGGGGCCATGGAGGTAACAGACAATTGTGGGCTGGGTTAGGTTAGAGGAGAATTGGAAGATTGGGTTTAAGCATGAGGAAAGGCCAGTAGATAGGATTATAGCCTCAGGTGAAAGCTAGAGACTTCCTTGATCAAGTCAGAGAGTTCAAGGAGAGTCCAAGGTGGGGTTTTCTAGGGCCTGTAAACAAATGGGCTTGGGCCTGTACCCTATCAGGTCCAATCTGATAGACACAGGAGCTTTAACTTGCTCCACTTCCAATCTGGGCCAGTTCACCCCTTCCTTGGCAACCTGGTGGTCTCCCAATCTCAGAGGCTTGCCATACTGTTGTCAGACAGTGTGGGCATCAGATCAGTTTAGCTCTCTGTCTCTCAGAACTTCTAAGGTCAAGAGCTCTCGGGCCTCAGCCTCTCTAACAGTGGGAATTATAAGCAGGCATTAAGTCTTCTCTTTGTTTCAAAAAAAAGATGCCTCAAAGAGAGGGTGTGTGTACAACTGCCTAACAACCTTCTGTCTTAAGTTTAATGGCCTCAATAGAAGGTATTGGGAAGAGTCATCACACCTCTCTCTCCCTCCTCTCTCTCTCTCTCTCTCTCTCTCTCTCTCTCTCTCTCTCTCTCTCTCTCTCCTTCTCTCCCTCTCTCTCCCTCTCTCTCTCTCTCTCTCTGTCTCTCTCTGTCTCTCACTCCCTCTCTCTCCCTCTCTCTCTCTCTCTCTCTCTCTCTCTCTCTCTCTCTCTCTCTCTCCCTCTCCCTCTCTCTCACTCCTTCTCTCCCTCTCTCTCCCTCTCTCTCTCTCTCTCTCCCTCTCTCTCAGTCTCTCTCTCTCTCTCTCTCTCTCTCTCTCTCTCTCTCTCTCTCTCTCTCTCTCTCTCTCTCTCTCTCTCTCTCTCCTAGGTGAGCCTTTTGTCCTGGGCACTGAGAACTACTAGGCCCTCCCCACTTAAGGAAGGGTCAGGTGCTTCAGGGGAGACTCAGTGAGGGACCTGGGAGTGGGGTGGGGCTGGAAGGATGCAGGAATTAAGTCTTGTTCTCTATTTCAGAACCAAGGAGTGATGCCATCCACCCTATCTTCTTTTTTTTTTTGTATCTACTTAATAGATTCTAGCAACTAGCTCCTTTGTACCTCCAGGATCAAATATAAAGCTCCACTGTTTGGCTTTTAAAGCTTTGCCCAACTTGGCCCCTTCCTACCCCTCTAGTCTTCTTGTACTTTATTCCCCTCTACTTATTCTATGATCCACTTTCTGGCTCTCAGTTCCTTTCCACATCCCCACCCTCATACCTGGAATGTTTTCCTTCCTCACCTCCACCTCCTGGCTTTCTTAACAACTCAGCTCAAATTCCACCTTCTGCTGGAGACCTTCCCCCTCCACGTTCCCATACCTTCCTTCTGAGAATACCTCCTATTTATTCTCTAAATTTTTTTTATGAACAAAGTTGTTTGCTTGTTAACTTCTTAGAATGTAAACTCTTTGAGAGCAAGAACTATTTATGTTTTTCTTTGTTTCCCGAGTGTCTCACTCCTAGTTAGCACTTGATAAATGCTAGCCATTTGCCTCTGTTTTCTCATCTGTAAAATGAGCTGGAGAAGGAACTGGCAAAGGACCCCAGTATTTTTTCCAAGAAAACCCCAGATGGACTGGACGGACCGAAACATGGCTGAACAACAACAGTATGCTTGCTGATTTGCTTTCCCATCGTCCGTGGAGAATGACTTCATGGGATGAGAGGAACGCCTTTTCTTTCATGGGAGGATCTGACACATGTTTGCATTTGGATTTATTCCTTTGGGTCATGGGGGGGAGCCTGCAGCCTTGAGGCCACATATGGCTTTCTAGGTCCCTTTGGACTCAGTCCAAGTTTTACAGAACAAATCCTTTTATTGAAGGGATTTGTTTTGTGAAGTTTGGACTCAGTCAGAGGGCCGCACTTGAGGACCTGGAGGGCTACACTTGGCCTCGAGGCCAAAGGTTCCCCAGCCCTGCTTTGGTTGCTCTTTTAACTGTGAGCTCATAGCTCCCACAGGTATGAGAGCTACCTGTGGAGGTGTTGGATTTGGGTGGCCAAAGTTCTGACAGGAGTCCTCCCACCTACACTACTTCTGCCCCTGCATTTCCCTGTTGGTAAAGGTAGAATAGCAGCAAGTCTCTGATGAGGAGACTGGGGTTCCTTTAAGGAACCAGGCGACCCTGACTGACAGCTGGGAGCCCTGCCCTCCCTGGTGCCAGCCTCTTGCCCTGGGAGCGGGCAAGCCCTTTGCCCTGCCCTTGACCCCTTGAGGCATCCAGGGAAGTTAGGCTGTGAGTATAAAGAGGCCCTCACAGGTGTAGCCAAAGGAGTGATCCAAAGGGACCCTGGGGCAGAACTGACTCTGCTGGAGTCTGACTTCAGCAGAATGTGCTGTGGTGTGAGGCATGTGGATGGTCTGTCTGTCTGTGAATTTCCCCCCCATAGTTAGATGTCTATTTGTCTGGCTCCACACAACAACAGGATTCTGTGACAGCAGCCTCACCTTCTGCCTCACTTTTGGCCCCTCAGGGCCAAGGGAGGTGATACTGGACGAATGGGTCCCTTGGGGTCCCCGACCTAACAACGTCTGAAATTCTCTGTCAGCATCCATATGTGGGGATGAGTGATGGAGGGGAGGGTATATAGGTGATCTTGACTTTCCTTAGGTTCACCTACAAAATGGTGGCATACAAAACAAAGAAATATTGCAAAGGATCAATGCTGAGATCTCTTCACTTGGACTCAACTCCATATACGTACTTTCTGCTTCAAATACTCTTGAATGGGCAGAAGGAGATTCTCCAGGGTCTGGGGGTGGTCGTGGTGGTGGTGATGGCATGATAGGACCTGGATCCCTAAAAGGAAAAGACCATGCCTTTGAAAGCAACCCATTCCCTGCATTTTCACAAATATTTCAGCAGCCCACATCACTGGCACCTCTGCCCAAGGCATCTGGCCCATTCTAGCCCACCTAGATCACTTAATTAACTTATTTGATATTTCTTTCACTGTAGGATGTGACCTCAAGTTCTGTGACTCCAGAGTTGTGTCAACCCCCAAAACAGAGTTTGTTCTAAGAAAAACAAATTCCACCTTCTGCTAGACACCTTCCCCTGCTGCGTGTCCATGCTTTAATTTCTCGCAAGCTGTCTTGACATGCATTGCATGGGAGTTACAGTCCAGAACTGGGCCCCACTAGGGGGGCCAATCCAGAACTGGCTCAATTTGGAAGTTGGAGTGCCCAGGGGCTATCAACCCACTTCCCAACAGAGGAAATACCTCTTCTATCAGATCACCCCCTAACCATACCAGACCATTCTCAACCTTGGGCTATCTATCTAGGCAGAAGAATCAGTCTCCACCCAAGCCTGGGCAGCTTCCAAAGCAAACTCATTATCGGTAATGTCCTTCTGAAGAACTTTAGAGAAGGAGGCTGGGCTGGTAGTGGAGCTCTTAGTCTTCAAGATAATAAATTTTCACATTCACCCATGTGATTCTAATGAGAGGCATAGCCTTCTCAGTGAATCACTATCTGATATGGCCAATGCTTCAACAAGGGTTTTGGGGTAACAATACGGGAGGGGAGAAGTTGATTGATGTGTTGACAAATGAAAGATGGCAGTCCCCTTAGTAAGTAATAAAATTGTGTATTTAAGGCTCAGAAGTCTCATCCCATATAGCTGTCTAGTGTTTGGGATATCATCTGATGAAGTTTTCTGATTGGAGTGTGGTTTAAGCCATCTCCAGCATACTGTCTTGTAGAGATCCTCTTTCTTGTTAAAATCTCCTACAAAATTGATCTTAACACAATTTTAAAGTACCCTGCTAATAACCAGGTCAAATAATGAAAGTTAACTCAACCCTTATGTCTCTTATTTATTACCTTATTTGTCATTTATTTATTTATAAGTCAAAATTGAAACCTTGACCAATTGTCAGGTTGATATACCCAAGAAACTCAAATTAAAAAAAAAAACAGAAAAATTAGAACCCATTTTTTATATTGTATATTTATATTATATAAAGCCCTTCTGAAGAACTTTGGTGAAGGGGGCTCAGAGGGAGGGTGTGGAGCTCTTAATCTGCAAGATAATAATTTTTTACAGTTGCTGCTTTTTCCATTTTCCCTTTGCTGTTTCCCTTTGACTAAAGGGTGAGAAATAACCCCTAAGACTGGGAAACTCAGCCTAATACAGTTTCAGATAATGAACTGTACTTTCAGTCACTGGAGGGCACACATGTGCTGTTCTTGGGGTGGGAAGAAGATGTCATAGTAAAATACTTTTAGTCCCTGACTCCAATCTTGGAACCTAGACAAGTAATGCTCCCAGAAGAGCCCTATTATGTTGGGGACCCTCAGAGCTTTTGATAGTGCAGGAAAGATAGGGTCAAAGAAAATCCATGGCTTATACCAAAGAAAATCTTCTATGAAAACAAGGAAAATTTCCCAGACACTTTACAATGTAACAATGCTGAAGGAAACTGTCCGTTTATCCATTGTCTTTATCCTACCGACCACCCAAATGTCATTCTTGTCATTGTCCTGCTCCTCTTTGGATCTTTGGCTATGGAATAAAGAACATATTACAGAGCTGAGTGTTGATGTTTTAAGCCTGTGGGCAAGAAGGTCATGAATATTTTGAGGAGAGAATGGTATGCTAGCCTCGGTTGTGAAATGGAAATGACAGAAATGGAACCACAGGGGAAGTCTACCCAAGGATCGAGATAAGCAATCAAACAATGAACAGTAGCAAAGAGATTTTTAAAATTACAAACTTAACAATAAATACAAATAATTAAAAATGAAATATATCTTGAAACGATATTTAAAAGTTTAAATTATTCACATTATTATTAAAAATAATAAGACTTTTTTGTAAAATACCAATAGCCACCTATTTGTTCTTTGTCCCCTTTTGAACCTGTGCACTTAAAAAATTTTGTTGGCAGTGATGGGATTGGGATCTAGACCCCAGAAAGGAAAAACCCTAGACTTTACCAGGTGGCCAAATCTCTGTTGTTCCCCTGAGGCTATAATCCCATCAACTGGTCTTTCATTGTGGACTTCCCTATGGCCCCAGGCCATTTCTCCATTCTCCCTTGGCCATGTGGTCCAGGTCCCTGGAATTCTATTACCTCATAGACTACTTGGCCATTCCTAGATCCTTCCCATAGTCTTTCTGTATATAAGGTCCATCTTGTCTCCATTAAGATGCTCTGATTCTTAAAATCTAGCCACTGGTCAGATTCTTATAATCTAGCCAATGGCTTACTAATGTTCTGACTCCTTAAGAGTCTGCCCAATATGAGGGATGTTCTAATAAACCTTGTCTTTAGCTGAAAGAAGGCTTGGGCTGAATTCTTTTGGACAGGACCCACATATTGTGATTTTGGGGTCCCAGGACCCCTGAACCCCTAAACCGCATCAGCATCTTTGTGTTATGATACATTTTAAAGTGTATATGGTTTTTATTCTGCTGACCTCACCTTACATCGCTTCCCATGAATCTTTCTACATCTTTTTAAATTCACATTTATCATTTTTATGGCACACTAATATTCAGTTGCACTGACATATTTATTCAGCCATCTTCCAGTCATTGGACATTTTTTCTTTATTACAAAGAAGGCAGCAATAATAAGCAGATTTCACAGAATGTTGGAGTTGGAAGGGGCCTTAGGTATCAAGATCAGGGACTAAAAGTATTTTACTATGGGAGCTTACTTACTTAATATTTTCTGTGTCTTGATCCCTCCGACAGTCTGGGAGAGCCTACAGACCCCTTTCTCAGAATAATGTTTTTAAATGCATAAAATAAAATTCATGAGATTACAAAGAGATCAATTATATTGAAATAATTATAAAATAGTGTGTATGTATGTATATATATATATAATATATGCTCATATACATATATACATATACACATATACATATATGTGTATATGTATATATGTCCCTAGTTCAAAGATCCCCAGTTAAGAACCTGTGATCTAGATCAACATCTTCATTTTACAGGTGAGGAAACTGAGGCTCAGAGAGAGGTTAAGTGAGTTGTTCAAGGCCATATACCTAATATTATTACCTATACTCATTTCTTTCTCATTTTTGTTAAGTTTCAAGGAGCATCTGGTATGAGCCAGAATTTGAATGTGACATTTTCTGATGCTGTGCAAATATTGGTGATGAAGAGAAAAGAGGAAGAGTGAAGTAGTTGATCTCTTGTGTAAGATGAGTGAAGGAGAAAGCTCTGGGAAAGACTACTTTTGCTTTAGGTACCTGAGAGCTTCATAGAAATCTGAAGACAATAACTGGATTTACAAACAAATCTTCCATGCCTGGAGTCAGTCTGTGGTCAGAGGTTCACTCATGCACATAAATTCTCCTCTAAAGAATGTTTTTTATCTTCTGCTTTCATCTTTTTGCTTTGTCCTTTGCTAAAAGAATGGAATCCAACTGAATCCTTTTGGCCTAGTATTAAGTTATACATTTATTAAAAAACCTCAGTGCCTATATAAGTGAGTTTCATGCTTAGCTGTTTTAATTTCAAAAAGTTTTTATTTATTTATTTTTTGTAAGTAAGGCATAAAAGAGTAGAGAGATAGTCTAAATTCCCTCTCTCAGTTAATCATGACTTACTCAAAGGAGCCTGGCTGAGTAGAAGATGAAGTTATAACCAAGGAATTGCTTTGTAATTGGTGGGAGCCTATCTAGATTGCAGTCACAGTTTTTAGGAAGGAAAAATGATGCCTGAGTATCTAAAAAGTGATGTCAACTAGAGAATAGGCATTACATAGAGAAAATGAATTTTTTATGCTGTTAGTATTTCATCTTGTAGTTTTGATTGTTTTTTTATCCTGGAACAAAATGATTTTGCTAATATCATAGCAGCCTTGATTAGTCAAGGAAATTTTACCATAGAAAAGCATACGTTCTTAAGCAGGATATTTGCTCCAGTGATACTTTAATTCTTGTCCTAGTCATTACTTTAAGAAGATCACATTTCCTTTTTACCTGTTTACTGGATAAAGGCCATTGTGAAAATGAATGAACCTTTTAAAAGTCCTTTGAAATCTTTGGTCAATAGACATCTGTCCTTGATCCAGAAGATTTCAAATAAACCACTGTTTCTATTGGTGCTGTATTACTGGGCCATTGTCGTCCTCTGAATAGCAGCTGCTCCAAGAAGATGACAAAGGGAATGTATCTGACCAGAAAGCTCTGTAGCATCATTGATGCCCTGCAGCTTTGGAGTAGGTGAATGATGGCAGGAGGAGAACGTTTCCCGAGGCCCGACCCCAGGATCTTGGTATCTGGAATGTAATGGCAGACATACCTTTGACACCCATTAGCCCCAGGAGCCCTATTACCCGGTCACTTGGGTTCCTAGAGGTTTGAAGGGCCTCTCCCTTCATAGGCTAAGGTTTCTGTATCAGGTGCATGAGGAGCACAGAAAGGGAAGAGCTATTTCTACTTTCTCTCTCCCCTTGGAATATCCTAGAGTCTGTGAGGGTATCCTAAAATAGTATAAAATTATTTGTGTGAAGCAAGAATGAAGTAAATCTATCAGAATGGTGGATTGGAAAGCGTGCTGGGCTTGAATTTAGGAGACTAGCTATGTGACTTTGGGCATATCATTTAGCCTCTTGGTACCTCATCTTTCAATTGAGATAATAGTTTTTCACAGGCTTGTTTTAAATGCTTTATAAACCTTACTGTGCTGTAGAAATGTGTTGTTGTCATCATCCTTCTTCTCTTTTTCCTCTTTCTCCTTTTTCTCCTGCTCTGTCTTCTTCTTCTTCATCATTCTTAAATGCTGTATATAATTCTCTTCTCTCTGAGCCTTGGTAGCTTCAATGGTCTCCTATTGTCCTTTCTCTATAAGGAAAGAGAAGGGTAGGTGACCAAAGAGAGATTGAATTCCAGCATGCAGAATGAAAGACAGCAAAGCTGGGCTTGGCTGGCTCCCTAAACAGAATACAGTGAGTCAATGCAGCATCAAGCTTGGTGTACTGCTGGCAGTATGTTAGAGTGTAAAAGGCTTTGGGGTCAGAGGATCTGGGTTTGATAGGGAGCTTTGCTCCTGCGTGACTTTGTCAGAAGACACTTCACCTCTCTGGATACCACATTCCTCCTTTGGACAGTGGGAGGGCTGGACTAGGCGATCTCTAAGCTTCCTTCCTTCTCTAAATCCTATAGTCAGGCCTTATTCCATTTACATTCCAATGAAGAACAGGAATAACTGCTTGGTTAGTTTCTTAATACCTCATGCTTGTTATTTTTTTAAATGACCTATGCCTATAGTATTGTAGTTTACTGTGAGAGAATGAGTGAACAGTCTGATTTCACAATCAGGTAGCACTGTTGTTGTTGTTCAGTCATTTCAGTCGTATCTAACTCTCTGTGTGACCCAATTTGGTGTTTCTTTTCTTTAGTTCATTTCACAGATGAGGAAAGTGAGGCAAACAGGGTTAAGTGCTTGCCCAGAATCACACATCTAGTAAATTATGGAGGCAGGATTTGAACTCAGGTCTTGTTGATTCCAGGCCTAGTGCTCTACCCACTCTGCCACGTAGCGGTCCCTGGGTAGCATTACTAGACATCATCCTGATCCTAGTCAACCAGAAGGACCCAACTTTTACCAAATCCCACCCTCACCCTAATAAATCACCCTGTGCTCTAGCCCCATTGAAGGTGATTTTTTTTTTCTTTTTTCAGTCAAAGACAAGGTTTATTGAAACACCAATTGGGGTGAGCGAGAGTCCTAGTGAATCTGCTCTATTGGCCTGATTTTAAGAATCTGAGTGATTTAATAGAGGTAAGATCCTCTACACAGAAGACTGTGGGAACAGAGAAGGGATCTGGATGGAATTAAGGGTGGGAAGTGGCCAGGGGAGATTGGGAGGTAACAGCCCATGAAGGGCTGGGCTAGGTTAGAGGTAATAGAATTGGGAGATTGGGTGTAGCCACAATGAAAGGTCAGTTTGGATGGGTCAATGCCTCAGGCAAACACCAGAAACTTGACCATGTAGGAAAGTTCAAGGAAGTTGGGGGGGGGAGAAGAGTTTCCAGGGCCTGTACCCTAGCATTCCCCCCTCAAACAAATGGGACCCAAATTCTTTTGGGGTAAGGGGTGAAGGTCTTGGCTTCTGAAACTGCTTCCTGCTGGCAAGGGGCATAGAGTTGTCCCTGCCTCGAAGGTGTCCCAAAGAGGAGGTTGATTGGGACCAAGCTCAGGCTTCAAACAGGGGATTATGGGTAGACATAGGCTGGTACCCACTGTTTGCTACTGGACTGTCGGTGAATGGCCTGTAGTCTGAAAGACACAAATCTGACAAGCAAGTCTGCAAGGCCCAAATATAGGGAGAAGTAAAAGTGTAAGAGCCCTATTAAAATACTTTACATTTGACCTGCAGGATTATCTGATCTTCATACTGCCCCAAGCTTCCACTCTGATTTCAAATTCCTTTCTTTTCCAAACCAAATTGAAGATGTTTCTGATTTAATTTCAGTAACTTGGGGTATGGAATGACTACACATTCAGGTCAAAATAGCAAGATCTCACACACTTGTATTGTCCTTATATCTTTTACTTACCTCTTGCTCTGATTATAGAAATTTGCTATAAAAGGATAAAACAGGGACAAGATTTAAACCAAACACGACATGTTTTTCTAACCATGCAGAATCAATTCCATCTCATAGCCAGATTCAGGAATGGCCAGGTGTGTAACATTCCTTTTCAAAGGAATATAATAGGGAAACTGAGCCAGGAGGATCCCGTCTAGACTGAGGCTAAAGTTGTCCTCTCAGATTTTCCCTATGCAGACCTCCATCTGTATCACATTCTCTCTGAGTAGCTTGTGGCATTATTGATGACTGATTATTGATGAATTATTATGATCCATCAGACAACTCAAAATAAGTTATGGTCCCATGAGCTTTTACCTCAAACAGCAAGTTTCACTAATCACAGCTTAGGAAAAAATTTTCCAGGATTTACATCACAAATTTAAATTTGTCCTGGTGTAAAAGTCAATTATTAAAGAACATTTCTATATACTTACAAATTTTCAGCAAGCCAAGTTCATTGTTTAGGAGCTCCATAACACAAATAAGCTTTTTGGCAAATTTGTACATTAAAACAGTTTTCTTTTTTTTGGGTGAGACAATTAAGGTTAAGTGACTTGCTCGGGGTCATACAGCTAGTAAGTGTTACGTGTCTGAGGCTGGATTTGAACTCAGGTCCTCCTGATTCCAGGGCTAGTGCTCTATCCACTCTGCTACCTAGCTGCCCCAATCTTACAATTTTCATAAGTGATAGCCAAATTGTTTTAGTTGTAACCAAATTACGAAAAGTTGCTTGACATAACTGACACAAAAAGTTTACCAATTTGACACTTGAAACAAAACCTTTACCAATTAGGTGAAGTCAATTTTGTTGAATGCATTTCCAAATTACTTTACACAGAGAAATGGCATCTCATTAACATGTTAAAATTACAACTTTAAAAGAGCGGGCTTACCCAAGTCTGGAGGCTGGCTGGCTTCTTTACCTTGACCCATCCTCCTTCCCTCTTTCCCCACAGCTGCTGGGAGTTAAGGCAGAGGAGGAGTGGTGATCAGGTTGTGCTGAACCTGAGTGATACTTCCAGGCTTTCTGGGTTGCTCCCAGGGCCCCAGGCAACTGTCAGTGGGGTCCACGATGTAGCTTTTGCCCCTTCCCCCTCCTTCCTTTCACTAGGTGGGAGAGGGTAAATTAGAAGGTATGGGGGGGGGAAGGGTGAAACTCCCTTCTCCTATGAGATGGATTAACAGAAAAACTCAGGTCTGTTTGCAATCCTCAAACTGAGATACTTCTTGATTCAAGGGAAGAGAGTTCGGGAAGGGTTGTAAGCAGATGTTTCAGAATTCTTTGATGATCAATTACAAAACCTCTAGAATCTGATAAGATATTTTTAGCTATTCTAACTTTTCACTGTAGCCTTAGCTTGGTCAGAGCCAGGATTACAGGAAGAAGAATTTTAATTTTTCTTTGAACTTTTACAATTTATCTTGGTCCTCTATATTGTAGAGGTCATGAGGCCAGGAGAGATGGGGTATCCTGTAGGCACAGGTGTGGGGACAGGGAGTCCTGGTGTATAGAGGAGAGGGAAACCAAAAAGCACCTTCAGTGTTCCCAATTCCCTAGTGCCAAGAGAATTGACAGAATCGGGCTTATGCTTCCAGCTAGGGAGTCTGTCCTTGTCCTCTATGCTGTGGAAGGTATGCCTAGGTCCAAGATGGCCTAGAAACCATCTGACCCTAATGGAACCTGAGAATCAGGCCCAAAAAGCACTTCCCAGCCTTCCTAGGTGCTTGGAGAGCAAACCCAGGTGTAGGGTGAGAAAAGGATAGGAAGAGAGAGGAGGCTTACATACCTTCCAGTCTTGGCTGGAGAAGAGCTCTAGATTAGGCAGTTTCCCCATATGGACCACCAAAATGTTGAGGTTTAGGGGTGCTGGGACCCCAAAATAGTGACACCAACCATGCCTCAAAAGTATTCGACTTAATCTTTCTTTCAGCAAAAGACAAGATTTATTAAAACACTGATTGGGATCAGCAATATTCCTAGTGGGTCTGCACTATTGGCCAGATTTTAAGAATCTGAGTGTGAGGGTGATTTCTGAGGAAGCACCATGCTCTCATTGAATTTCAGAAAGAAGGCATCCTTCTTTTCCCCAGATCCAATTCTATCTGAGTGGTTGCCTTCTTGTCAGTCTAAGGGTAGATTTGCCTAGTCAGAATATTTTTGAATCACCACTCATGTGAAACCCTGTCTCCTTACTCCTTCATTCCTCTCTGGGCTTTGACTCTCCTAACATTTCCCTACTGTGACCCAGCTGCCTTCTCACCTTGGAAGATTATTCCTCCCCTGCGGCAGCTTCAAGTAATTGGTCAGTTCCTCCTGGAACCAAAATTTTAGGGAAAATGTCCAGGCTAGGCATTGTCATTCTTTTATTCCTCTCTTTATTCTCCTTTTCAGTGTGTGTGTGTGTGAGATCTTCCCCCATTACAACATAAGATACTTGAGGACAGGGACTGGTTTTTTTTTTGCTTGTATCTATTTGTATTAGTGGTACTTAGCACAGTGCCTGACATATAGTAAACACTTAACAAATACTGGTTGACTTGACTTTACTTGAAGCTACTTAAGCCAGGGGTTTTGAACCTATTTGTGTGTGTGTGCCATGAAGTCCTCAGGCAGTCTGGTGTTGCATATGGACACCTCAGAATGTTTTCAAATGCATAAAATAAAATGCATAGGGTTATGAAGAAAACCGATTGTATTGAAATACAGTTATTGAAATATATATATCTTAAAAGTCCAAAGCCCTTAGGTTAAGAACTGTACAAAGCCCCAGTCATGTGAATTTGTCATAATGGTGTCAGTCCTTGATGTGATCTGACTAGAATAATGAATACAGTGTGTTACTTTTCTGTAAAGCATCCATAAGAGAAATAAACAACATATAATTGAACACCTACCATGCAGGTGTACTCCTTCAGTTTTTGCTAGACATAAATCACTCCACACAATATACAGGTATGCTCCTGATAAAGGAATTCTAGGAAAGATACAATCCAGTTGTTTAGTGCCTTTCTTCGTCCTCTCCTCTCCATGATCATTCCTCTTATAACTTGACAAAGGAATGAAGAAGATACAATAGAATTCTCAACTAATGAGATCCTGGAGGGGCAGCCATTAGGTGAAGGACTCGGGAACTCTGGATGTCAGTCATAAGGATAAGGTATGAACTGAAGCTCCCAGAGTACTTTTCTGTTGAGTGTTCCGTTGCTCTCTGGGACCTCTGACTACTTCTTGCCACAGCTAGTGGAGTAGGAGAGGGGGGGAAAGGGCAGACTAAGTGCAGAGAACAGCTGACCCACTCGCTATCTTGCCTCCTCTGACCTTCAATGACCTTGACCTTGGCTGTAGGGCTTCCTCCTTTCCTATCAAAGTAGCTGCCTCATTTTCACCCTCATCTTTTTTGGGCTCTCTTTGCCTTGTTTCAGTTCCATGGGCATGCCTACCCTCAGGGACATCAGAAGTTGGAGTGGCTGACCGTTATATTCAGAAAATTTTAAAAAGACCTATGTGTTATGGGCAGCTAGGTGGTGCAGTTGATAGAGTACTGGTCCTGGAGTCAGGAGGACCTGAGCCTCAGATACTTACTAGTTGTGTAACCCTGGGTAAGTCACTTAACTCTGATTGCCCCCCCCCCAAAAAAAAGACTTACGTGCTTATTTATGGATGGGAGAAAGTATAAAATTACATCCTCTCTTGTATTAGGCTTAGGAAGAGAGAAGCCTAGATGGAAAAACTGATGGAAGAGAGGCCATGAGCCATATTCCTCAGTCCTATGGAGAAAAGGAAGGAAGGGAAGGATGAAGAGCTGGTCTGTGAGCCAAAGTATTTCTGAAATTTTAAGCTTAGTATGAGGTCCTATGTTGCCTATAGAGGAAGATAGCATTTTATTCCCAGCTAGCCCAACTCTATAGAATTCCCTTTTACTTCTGTAATTGGAAACAAAGTTTTATTGTAGGTTCTGTTAGTTCTTGGGAGATTCTGATTCTAAAGAGAAAGAATAGGAACTGAAAACATACTTGCTTATGAGAGCTCACATTGATATAACTTTTGAAGGCTTTCAATCAGCCAATCAAATAGCATTTATTAAATGTCTACTGTGTGCCAGGCACTGTGTTAAATATAAAGAAAGGTTAAAAAAAACCTAAACCCAAATTAAAACAAATCCTGATTATATAGTGGGCTCTGAATGAGCTCTGAAGGAGCTCATGGTCTAATCAGGGAGACAACATGCAAATTACTATGCACAAAAAAGCTACAGGATAAATTGGAGATAATCAACAGAAGGAAGGGATTAGAATTAAGGGAGGGGGGTTAGGAAAGTGTTTCTATAGAAGATGGGATTTTAGTTAGGACTTGAAGAAAGCCAGGAGGCAGAGGTGAGGTGGAAGAACATTCCAGGCATGGAGAACAGTCAGTGAAAATACTTGCAGTTGGGACATGGCATATCTTGTGCAAGGAACAAGGTATCACTAGATCACAGAGTATGTGATGGGTATAAGGTGTAAGAAGACTGAAAACATGTTGTGGGGTATGAAAGTTATTCACACCATTCTTCTGCCTCCTCTACCCCTACCTGAGGGCCATCTCTAGTTCTCCTGATCTATATCTTGTCACTGGGCCCAGATGGATGTGGAGGAGAAAGTGAGGCAGGTGACTTTGCACAGCCCTCCCTCACTTAAATCCAATTCACTTGCATGCAAAGGCATCACCTCTCTCATGTCATGGTTCTCTTTAAGAACAAAGGGCAAACAACAGCAACCACCCCTACTCATGTGCTTCTGAATAGTGTTAGAGAATGACCCATAACTACACAGAGGGCATACATTACAAATGATATACATTGTACAATGTATATATTGTATAAATGTATGTAACATATAAATTGTATACATTATAAATTCATGCCATCGAACTTCAACTGTCTCCTCACTGCAGCAAGGTAATCCTTATATTCCTCCCTATTTGATTCTCTTGGGGCAGCTAGGTGGCGAAGTGGATATGTTGCAGTCTAGGGGTGCTGGGAACCCCAAAATTCAAGGGCAGAAGATGCGGGTTCTGCCTCAAATGAATTCAATTTAAGCCTTCTTTCAGTCAGGCGCAAGGTTTATTAAAACACCAATTAAGGTGGGAAACATTTTAAGAATGTGAGCCTTTGTAATGAGAATACAACTGGGTCAGACTCTTAAGGAATCTGAGCGATTTAACAGGGGCAAGAAGGACACTATATACAATGGTCATGGAGTGGCCAATAACCTGGGGGACATGGAAGGGCCTGGTGCCCCAGGCAAATGTCAGGGACCTGGGCCAAGTGGGAAGTCCATGGCTTTTTAGAGGTCTATCATTAGTGTCCCATCAGACAGAGTGCCAGGCCTGGAGTCAGGAAGACTCATCTTGGTGAGTTCAAATCTGGCCTCAGACATATGACCCTGGGTGAGTCACTTAACCCTGCATGCCTCAGTTTCCACATCTATAAAATGAGCTAGAGAAGGAAATGGCAAACCACTCCACTATCTTTGCCAAGAAAACCCCAAATGCAGTTATGAAGAGTTGGACATGACTGAAATGACTGAACAGCAAGGACTGAATCGATGTTTTCTCTCACTTTCCACAGAAACTATTCCTAAACCTCTCTCCTTGAGTCTCTCACACCTCTCCCTCTCTCCTCTCACTCCTTACTTTACTGAGAAAATAGAGAACATTCTCAGTGAGCTCTCTCTTCTCCCCTTTTCTTCATCTCAAGAGTCCTTGGCATCATCTTTCATTCTCTGCTTCCTCCTTGCTCCCTACTCCTCCTAACAATAAGGCAGCAGTTTTCTTTGCCAAGTGTGACCCTTCTACTGTTCTGTGAATGCTAATGCTTTATATCTTCTCCACAAGATCACCCCCGACCCATCCCCTCTCCACATCCCCCATTCTAAACATCAACCTTTCCCTATCTATTGATTCCTTTCCTGCTGCCTTCAAACATGTCCAAATCTCTCCCATTTTTAAGAAAACTTTAATAGAGTCTACCGTCAACTCAAGCTATCATTCTGTATCAATCCTTTCAACTCCTAAACAAAAGTTGTTCACACTCATGTCCTCCATTTCCTTTGTCGTCCATACCTCAACTCTTTGCAGACTGGCTTCTATGCTCCTCGCTCAACTGCAGCTGCCCTTTCCAAAGTTACTGTCCATCTCTTAGTTTACTGGTCTTTTTGAAGTCTTTGTTCTTCTCTCATCTGTTGAATTTAACACTGTCAACCACATTCTACTTTTGATACTCTCTTCCCTGTGGGTCATTATGACACTGCTCTCTCAAAGTTTTCCTCCTACCTGTCTGACCTTCTTAGTCTCATTGGCCAACGCATCATCCATATTGTGCCACCTATGTATACCCCTAGTCTCTGTCCTAGATTCTGGATGCTGAAAAAGGATGGGGTGGAGGGCATGATGACGGTGGAGCTGAATCGAAGCAGTTTAACTTGCAGGAGATGACAAATTGTCTGTGCTTCTGAACCCTCTTTAAATAGGAGTTTTAGGGAGGAGTTTTTGCTGCGCCTCCAGTCAGAGAGGCAGAGACAATGGGTGGTAGTGAGGAGATGTAAATACCAAAACTAGTGCAATCTCCCCATCTTGCACTTTGTGCCCCAGTGATACTGTCCTTCTTTCTGCTCCTCACCCTCAGTTCTCACCTTCATTTCCCTTCTCTGTCTCTTTGCCCTAGCTATCCCTCAATGCCTGGAATATATGCTGTCCTCGTCTCTGCCTCCTTTCTCTTTCAGACACAGCTCAAATACCACCTTTTATCAATGAATGAATAAAAAGTAGTATTTATTAAATGCTGACTATGTGTCAGGTACTGGATAAGCACTGGAAATACAAATATGACTAAAAAAAGACAGTACTTGCCTCGAGGGAAATACTACTAGGGGAAGACAACACATACATGGGAACCAGATTGGGTAGGGGGAAGTTGGCTGACCAAAGCAGCATAGTTTCAAAATGGCCAGGAGGTGACATGGGAGTCTGGTTCTGGATAAGATAAAGTGAAAGCTCACCAATTAGAAC